>NC_142491.1:38089250-38416289 GCF_965113065.1 Corylus avellana
AGCTCGATCTCATCCCCACCGTCCCACCCACACCTCTCGCTCGCAAGAAGTGCGTGGCCACGGTTCACGAGCAGATCAAGTGGGTTTTTTGTTTGGATTTCATCCCTTTGAATCTTTTACATGTTTTGTGAATTCATTGGGTCGATGAAGGTTTTTTTTTTTTTTGTTCAATTATATTGATTTATTTGTAAAGATGAAACTGGATCATCACACCCCACATTGCCCAATTCAGATAAACACAATGGACTTACAACCATCCCTTGAAATTCTCTCCTTAAAACAATTAAAAAAAAAAAAAAAAAACCATAAAAGCGAAGTCACTCGCAATACAATAATAATCCTCAGTCATGGATATGTACTTCTCTGAAAGGCAATCAACACATAAGCAGAGCAGCAGTGGAGCTCAAAATCCCCCAAGCTGTCTTCTTTGTCGTGCAACGACATCTTCAACCCCAGCTTGGATAGCACCTGTGCAAAACAGTTGAGTTGCACTCACCACAATGGTGATGATTTCCAGAGTCCTCTGTAAATTAATACAGCAATGTTACAAATGTCCTTTAATTACAATTTTCTCTTTTATTTTGAAGCTTATTGAAAAAAAAAAAAATGTCTTACCAAGTTTGAATCTGTCCAGCCAAGTTCAATCTCTTTACATGCAAACCTGCAACATTCAATTCAGTATCAGAAAACTGAAGCAGCAGTATCTCACTTAACCCTTAGGAAGTCTATTCTATTTCTTAGCACAGGTGAGACTCGAAAAATTAAGAACACAAAAAATAGATATTTACGTGATTCACCACTAAAACCTCCGACCACAAAGTTTCAACAAGGTTTTACTATTTATGAGAGAGTCTATTCTATTTCTTAGGACCGGTGAGACACAAAAAATTAAGAACACAAAAAATAGATATTTACGTGATTCACCACTAAAACCTACGACCACAAAGTTTCAACGAAGTTTTACTATTTACGAGAGAGATAATATAAGCAGCATCAATATGACCCCCAATTGGGTTTGTCTATCGGCCCAAGCATCCACAGTATGAATTAAGCCTCGAAAAAAAAAAAAAAATCTCATTTAAACTATAGGGCTTTTAACATTGAACCGGGTTTGTCCGAACTATTTCGAATACAAAACCAGGGTCCACATAGCCTAATAGTATCTCATTGAGCATCAGGTCTAAGGTTCGACCCTATTGAGTGCAAACAATTTCTTAGAGTCACGCATCAGAACTTTATCATACCCATATGGAGGGGGCGCTTTATATGGTGCTCTAGGGATAGTTAGGGCAAAGCCTCAGATGACCCGGACACCCTGGTTATTATTATTATTTAAAAAAAAAGAAAAGAGAGAGAGAGACCTAGAAAAGAGCATAATAATATATATATACCCCATGGTTAGTAGAGTCAGTGCCAAAGTTGCGAGAGAAGCGGTGGCGGCTGCGTGTAAGTTGGGTGCATCCCAATAAGTAACATTATTGAGTCCAATAAGGGAGGTGCCCATGCCCACAAGGCCAGCAATGAGCGAGAAAATGACAAAGAAACCGGTCGCCATGTTTCCTACTGGGAAGTATATTGGAAATATGCGAGCAGGAATTTCTAAAACAGATGCTGCAAATGCACATATGCTACCATTAGTTATAACCACGACATGATTTACTAAGTTTTATGATGTCAAAAACAATCTAAAAACTACCTGTCTCGCGAGACCTTAGAATCCCATGATTTACAGCCCATGCAGCAACCACAGTTACAATGAAATATAAACCAAGATTGATGATTAGGAGGATGAAGGCCGCTGATTTTGATCCTCCAGAAGCCATGGCCCTTTTTTGATATTTGTTTCAATCTACAACTGAAAAACCTCAACTGGGTCTCCCTTATTGAGCTGAGGAGAGAAATATATAGATATAAGCAAGGAGTTGTTCTTTTCTTGCCAGACCCAGCCATAATGTTTTTTTTTCTTTCCCTATGTTCCTTGCTTTTCATTATTAAAATGGAGTGTATTTGACTCAAAGACACGGCTTAAATTCCTTTCCATTGCGTGGCTTGCCTCATGGAAGGGAAAAGAATCTCTCGCAATTTCCTGGTAGTAAAATCTGCAGGACATGATCAAGCTGGAATATCTTTCCCTGCCTAAACAAACAAAAGAAAAGAATTGAGATTTTTTTCTGTTCCTTTCTTGTTTGAAGTGTTCCTGTATTCAAATTGAGCCTTTTATGAGGGCTCACTCCAGAACCATCGGTGATGGCTATGACAAATGATGCCCAATAATTTATTTTGTACATTTCTTTGACAGTTATGACTCAACAATTCATATTGCTATATATCATCATTGTCAACATTCTGATATGGCCAGCTCGATGTCTTTGCACCCAAATAGATGAGTGCCACTTGTACTGAAATGCGTCATTTAGTAATATAAAAATAGCTGAAATGACTATAGATTTCTCGTGGTATAAAAATTGAAATAGGATCATCTCTATTTCATTTGAACTAGATATTACCCAGTTTAAATGAACTAGAGAAGATCTTGATTCATGAAAATTAGAGTAGAATGGCCATAAAATGTCATTATTGAAGAACATTTAAGGTGCACACAACTCAAGTAAAATGCACATAAGCTGTCAAATGTGTTCATGATGAAAATCTGGTGGGGAGGACATCTTCCATCTGAGAAACAAGAAACAAGCTTGGGCATGAACGATTACTCACTTGGAGAACCCTTATTTACAACAGATCTGCTCTAACAAGTGTAGAAGGCAAAAAGCTTCCCTAAATGTCTGCTAGCTAATTCCCAGTGATTTCCTTCTGAATGCCTTCAGGTAATGTTGAACCAATCCACTTTAAACATTCAATGCCAGCTTCTGAGCAGCTAGAGCTTCAGCCTCCAATGTTGGCTCCCATAATAGTGTAGTTTCTGCCAGCAGTGCGGTCACAATGTAAGGGTCCATGTTTGAAGCTGGACGCCGATCTTCCAAGTACCCTAAAACAGTAGCAGACAACATCAAAAGATTTAGCAATCAAGATAGAAACAATTTCAGAATTCATAGTTAAAAGGTGGGGAAAGAAAACAATGGAAAAGTCAGAAAGCAAATGGTGAAAACAAAATAGGGGAAGAGTACTAGCATTTTGAAACAATTTGACCAAGTAAAATTATAATACCTTTCCAGGATCAAAAGATCAGTAGTGACGCGCAGGATTTACAGTATTCATTGGTAACATCTTTATTTCAGTTTCAAAAAGAATTACTTTGCTAAGTCATGTATGCTTTTAATGTGTCTGTTTCAATCTCAGTCTATCACTGAAGTTGAATAGGAGATTTGTCATCATAGTTGTGGCATCACTTAAAGAATTGCAACACTTTCCTACTCTTTGGAGAATTATTAAAGTTAGATGTCAAAGAACCACTGGTCTTATTTGGATTTAGAATATGATAAAAGTAGAATTTTGAATTGATCTTCTGCTTTCTTCCCTATCATTTAATTAGAGCCTTCAAGAGAATTGTTGCAGTACTGCTGAATTGGTACCTTTGCCTTTCTGCTCAGTTTCACGTCCAACACGGATCGAGCAACCACGATTAGCCACTCCCTGCAGATTGAAGTCATAAGAGATTTTATAAATATAATTATGAAGATATTTTTAATTCTCTGATTGTTTTAAGTTCATAAATAGGTTTGGAGAAGAGCGTACCCAAGAAAATGTGTTAATGCTGGCTGTTTCATGCTTTCCCGTTAACCTTCTCTCATTTCCTTCTCCGTAGGCACTAATATGCTCTTTGTGGCGAAGTGACAGATTCAAAATTGCCTTCTTTATAACTTCAAAGCCTCCATCCTCTCTCATGCTCTTTGTACTGTGAACCAACAATAAGTGAATATTTCATAGAATTAGCATGCTCTCCATGTATGCATATTATTGATTTAATTGATAGAATCCTGTCCCTCTCTTTTTCCCCTTTTTGGGCCTGAAGAGAGGAGATACAAAATGAAGCAAATAAAGAAAGAGGCCAAACCAAAATCAGAAGAAAAACAAAGCTAGCAGAGTCAAACACCTGTAATTGGTGTGGCATCCTGCACCATTCCAATCGCCCTGTGAATGCAAATAAGTAATGAGAGCTTTATCTATCATGAAAAGTATGGAATACTATACAATATGCGTTTATTACCTCTATTGGTTTTGGATCGAGTGAGAGAACAACACCAGCTTGTTCAGTGATTCTCTGTTGGACAGAGGAGAAGCGAGATATGAGTAAATGGTAGAAAAGACCCACCAACCTAGACACACACAAGGACATGTCCTCTAGCACATGATCATGAACAAATGTCAACAAAGGGAAAATCCTAAACTACTGGTCCCCCAACTTGTTAGCTACATGCTTGATATCTGATCCACAAATTCAGCATGTGTAACTTATGTTGGTCATCATTTGTTTGTGATAATAACAATCTTGTAGGTTCTAAAAAAAAGCACAAAAATAAAACATACTACCAAAAAAAACCAAGACATTTTTTTTCTGCATGGTGCTTTCAATAGAAAAGTTTCTTTATTGATATCCCGATTGAATATTTCCTATAATATGATATCACATAGAACACCCACTGGCTAAGAACAATAAGATGATGTTTGGACAAAAACCTGGCTATAATTTTGACTTCTGAACATTCTTTAGCATAGCAGTTGCAAATTCGTCAAGTTTGAGCATAAGCAAAATGGAACTTCTTGAGGTTTAGTAAGTGACATGCATTACACATAGCAGATGTTTCTAATAGATCTCTTGTGACCATTGTTAGAGTATATCATGGAGTTTAAGAATAATAATCACAGTTGAAGACTACGGCAGAACCTGCGTAGCTCCACCAGCAAGCCCATGGTTCGTCTTTCTCTATTGTTGATATGAAGGTTTTTTTTCATTAAGCTGGCCTCTATAGTATATGTGCCCCAAAAATAAATAGGAGTTGATTACCTCAAGAATGTATCTTGAACACCAAATATGATCACCAGCATCAATTCCGACGCTAGGTCCTACTTGATACTCCCACTACAAGGCAATCACAAGAATCAATGGTGATAAACATAACATGATTTCAAAAACAAGATAAGAAACAGGAGTGAGATGAGAACCTGGCCAGGCATAACCTCTCCATTGGTGCCACTGACGTTAATTCCGGCATATAAGCAAGCTTTGTAATGAGCATCTGATATGTCACGGCCAAATGACTTGTCTGCCCCTGCAGCACAGTAGTATGGACCCTGAAACAAGCAAAAAAGTATCACATACATTCATGTCGCATAATAAAAAACACAATCAAATTTACACAATCCTATAATCATAGTTATCTAATATAAATTCATAGCACCTGAGGACCAGGATAGCCTCCAACAGGCCAACCTAATGGCCATTTCACGTCTGTTTGAAGTAAGGTGTACTCTTGCTCAATCCCATACCTGAGTTATTATTCAGAAACCATAAGCACAATTTTCATTCGTAAAATATATTTTACGAGGATGGTACTTCTTCACTATGTATTAATATAAATACTGTCCAATTCAGGAAACGTAATGATCATTATTTAGTTAAAAATACGAGTAATGTGCTGATAACCACAGCTGCATTTCATAATCATGGATGTTAACACTAAACTATATACGTTTAATTGTACATTAGACCTTTCAAACATAGTAGTGTGGATGCAATCTGCCTGTCTCTCACACGCTAACAGTCTGATTGTAAAGCATGGGATGCTAAATTTAAGCTAAAAATAATCAGAGGAAACTCGCCATGGTACTTCGTCTGCAACCTTCTTGTTACTGAAGATCTCAGCAGCCCTGTGGCGTTTGTTTGTTGGGATAGGCTCGCCTGCTGGCGTGTATGTATCACAAATTACCTGTTTAAAGCGAAGGCATAATATCATCAGAAAGCAAACAATTTCAAAGCTGTAGTTTTTCCATGATTATATTACATTATCTTCAGAACTAACTAGTCACTTACCAAGATATTGTTACCACCGCGAAAAGGGTCCTTAAAAATTGCTTGAGGGCTGGAGAAAAATACTAGGTCAATCTTATGGTGCAACCAACACTAAAATTGAAAAATGTCATTTTGTTCTTAAGATCTTACTATAGAATTACTTCACTATCTTCACCCGGTGCTTGACCAGTACTTGATCCATCATAATTCCACTTGGGGAGCTCAGATGGATGTTCAACAGGCTTGGGTATTGTCTAAAAAATTTAGAAAGGAAGTAACAACAATATCAATGTTTAACATGTGGAACTACAAAAATAACAATAAAAATCAAACATTGAGAAATAATGGACGCTTGCATTCTACTCTATCATGTCATTAGCATTATTATACCCTTGACTTGCTACGCAGATCAATCCCAGATCCTCCAATCCTGTTTCAAAATGATTATGACATTATCTTAAAATTTAAGGAGTGCTCATATAGATCTAGCTGAACCATAAATTGCCTCAAACATATGTAAGCAAAAAACGTGTACCAAATGTACTCAGCAATGATTTTGTCAGTATACGGAGTGATGTCCAAACTTAGTAGATTTTCTAGCCTGTTGACAGTGCTGTTATCAGACTTCACAGCAAAAACCCGAAACTTAGCTGAGCTTTTACATGACCCTTTCTTGTTCTGTTTCAATAACAGAGAACTCCACATCTTTGCTGTCATGGGACTTGCATTTGCGGGGTTCTTGGTAATTCTCATCTGCCATTGGGTAGAGGGTGCCAAAATCTGCGCCATTTTCACCTGCTTCCCACTGAAAATTAACAGCTTTGGATTTAGACTGAAAAGTTTAGTACATGCACAAATCCAACAACAGAACACGTACTATTCCTATGGAAACCATTATTGAACAATGAAATATCATGTAAAATGGTTCTTATCACGTTTCACTTTTTTTCTTCTTTTTTCTTTTTTCTGAGCAAAGATAAGTATATCATGGGGTGTGTGTAATGGGGTGTGGATGAGTGGATCATTCCACTATCTATCAGACCAATAGAGCCGATAAAGTGAGATGTGGGTGTGGAACTCATTACATTTCAGGTAGCAGCCCACTGGACTAGATTATGTATTATTGTATGGACAATTATGTGTATTTTTCGTCATAGCACAGTGATATGCTGAAATGTCATGTAAATGAATAAGCAACAAAAAAAATTCTGCTCTGTTTCTCATCATCTATTTTGGTATCATCATTTATAATCATTGCAGAGCCATGGATAGCCATTATCAACTTAAATTACCTTCAGAAAGAAACAAAAAAACTTAGATCGTGAAATCAAATTCACTTAAGCTAAATGTTAGAATATATGGAAAATATATTATATTTTCCTTATATTATATAATTATGTTGATATCAAATGTTCTCTATTTATGGCATGATTGTAATCAAATATTGGGATTGTAATCAAATCCCCTTGATTTGATTACTATACTTGTATTTAGACACTACCTTAAGGGTATTCCGAGTGGTGGACGTAGATGTCTAACACCGAATCACCCATAAAAATTCTTTGTGTTTATTTTCTATATTGCTTCCACTCTTATTTCCGCATCATAATTATTTCAACACTAAATAAGAAATCAAGCACTAAAAATTAAAAGAAGTCAAACGTGACGTTTGTCAATGATAAGTTGAAGGAAAAATATATTAATGAGCAAATATGAAGTTCAACATTGTTGACTTTGTAGATGCATACATTATTTATTCTTCTTTATTATTATTATTTTTTCTGAGGTCATAAACTATTTGTTTATTGCCATATACCAACCATGCCTCAAGTGGACCATATATGCGTAGGAATCATTTCAAAAAAAGGGAAACTCTACTTTTTTGCTAAGTAAGCCACCTCTAAATTGAATAAATAATAATAATAATAATAAAAAGATGAAGACAATGCTCAAAAACTTCAGAAAGAGTTAAACCAATGGTGATTATAGTCCCACCAGCAGGCACTTGACTAAAAATCACTCTTGAACAAATGATTTAAGATTATTGGGGTAATGTATAGACAAAAGCAAAAGAAAGAAAGAAAAAAAATGTATACTTGCAATAAATGGGGCATGTGTCAAATTTTGGTGACCAGTTTGCCAGATTCAGGCTGCTATATGACCAAATGTGCCAAACACATTGCCACCTTAGTGTCTGTCTGACAAACCCATCAGCCCATTACTTCACAAAATCTTGAATTTTCACATGTAAAAAGCAAAGCTAGACAAAGAACATACCTCAGGAATGCCGGATTGCTGATGGGTCTTGCTGGATTTTCCTTTAAGAGAAAAAGGGAGAGAGAGAGAGAGAGAGAGAGGAGACAAGTGGGTGTTTGGGTGGGGATCCTTAAAATAGTGGTCGATATGTAAACCTTTTGTTGGCTTTTCCTGAGTAGATAGGGGTGGTGTATGAGTGGAGGAAAATTGTTGTTGGTCTCTTTGGAGGGGCGAAGAGAGGCTTGGATTATAATAACATCTTTGAGATAAGGCTCCCAGGTTGCCGCCCTCTACAGCTTTCTCCACAGCCCCTTCCCAGGGAGCTTTGAATGGTGATTAAAATATTTGTTTGCTGAATAATGTGGGAAAAAATAATGGTAGAGATGGTTTACTTTTTGACTTTAAGCCTGTGACTTGCATATAATATTTTCCTTGATTGAGAAACGACAGTGGTTATGGAAAATTTTAATTGGGGTACCATTCTACTCAACTACTCCCTAATTTTGTGTTTGACTATTTTTGCTTACAATTTTCACTCAATCTATGTTTAGAAATGATATTCTTAAAATAAAACAAGAAAAAAAAAAAGAAATGATATTCTTACCATATAAATATTTTACAATATTAAATTGACACTTTCAAATAATTTGTAAAGATCAGTGATGTACATCACACATGCGTGCATAAACATTCATGCACGCCCGCGTGATTTAATTATAAAATATAATTAAAATATTATATTTTAATTAATATTTTAACTATATATATATATATATATATATATATATATATATATTAAACACGGGCGTGCATGATTGTTCATGCACGCCCATGTGATATATATCACTACTCATTTGTAAATTAGCACTTATTAAAAAAAATAATAAATCGACCACAAAGGGTAGCTCAATCGGCTATAGACCACGCCTCATGAAGTAAAGGTTACTAATTCGAATCCACATCTCCCTTCCCTTGTGTGAATATGTCAACAACAAAAAAAAAAAAAAATTAAGAATTGGTTGAGATTAGAATAAAAAAGTTACTTTTACCATTACTCTAAAAGATAAAACTTAAAATTTAAATACAATAGATAGATTAAGGGTAAAGTCCACATACCTCCCTCAAACTATCATCCAATTGACAATGTCCCCCTCAAACTTTCAATTGTGACAATGTCCCCTCCAAACTACCAAAATATTGTCAATGTCCCCCCCCAAGACTAGCAATAAGACAAAAATGCCCCTATAGATTTCTCAATAAGACAAAAATACCCCTATAAATTCAAAAAAAAAATTGATTTTTTTCAAAAACGAAAAATTTTAATTTAAAGATAATATTTAAAAAAAAAACAATTTTTTTTAAACAAAAATTTTTAATTTTTTTTTTTAAAACGAAAATTTTTATTTTTTTTAAAAAAACTATTTTTTATTTAGTTTTTTTTTTTAAAAAAAATCATTTTATTAAACGAAAATTTTATTTTTTTAAACGTAAATTTTTATTTAAATAAAATTATAAAACAAAATTTTTTTTTTAAAAAAAAAAAAAACGAAAATTTTCAATTTTTATATTAAAAAAAAAATCGAATTTTTTTAATTTTTTTCTTATAAAATTGATTTTTTTTAAAAAAAATTGTCCATCGTTTGGAGATTTTTTTTTTTTTTTTTTTGGTTAGTTTTAGGTTTTTTTTTTTTAAAAAAAAAAAATTTACTAAGGGTAATTTCGTTATTGGGGGGAACATTGACAATTTTTGGTAGTTTGGGAGGGACATTGTCACAATTGAAAGTTTGAGGGGGACATTATCAATTGAGTGGTAATTTGAGGGGGTTATGTGGACTTTTCCCATAGATTAATGTTATAAACTACATTTGTATTCTACAATGTTGACGTAATAGTCCAACCAATTTTTGAATAAGTCATTGTTAAAAAAAAAAAAAAAAGGACAAATTAGTTGGACATTATAGAATAATTGTGAGATAAAAAACGAGAGAAATGCTACACATCCCAAATTTTTCACCTAAAAGTTAGTTTCAAAATGATGTGTCACCATCTCATGAAATTTATTATTCTAGAAAATGTGTTACAAATTCATTGGATGGTGACACATTATTTGGGAATCAACTTTTGAGAAAAAAATTTGTGATATGTAGCATTTCTTGAAAAACAATATATAGCATTACTCCAACAAAAAAAACATAATACACCAGCAAATTCAAATGTGAATATCAAGAGAGAAATAATGATAAATTCAAATTCAAGATTGAACTTATATCTAGATTGATGTACATTCAAATTCAAACCTTGTAATCATATGTCAAATGTGGATTGAGCATGTCACTTTATTTGAAAATGTTGAAATAATACTAAATAACACAACAATGAGCACGGAGCTAGAGAAGATCAAATTACTCAATTTGTATATTTTCTGTTAAATGGGGGGAATTGGGTGATTAATGCAAAAGTGCAAACCTTTCAGCTCCACCACCACACAAGAAATGCAAAAAAAAAAAAATGAAGGACAATTATTGATTGTAATATTCTTTGGGTTGCTTGGACCAAATCGAGTTGGCTTGTGTTTGAGTTTGACATGAGCCCTTTCTTGGTCTTTCAGCAATTACCCAACAAATGCTTGAGAATTCAATGGTTGTTGGTGATCATGACCTCTCTTTTGAACTTTTTGAAGCACTTTGACAAGGAATCTTACTGTAGAGATGCACAAACTCCCTAATAAACAATTATGAGAAATTCTCTCCCACTTTTAAGTTATAATTTATAAATAAATTTAAAAATTCAAATTTTATACAATTGAGCTAACGTAGAGTGTCTATAAATTATTGAATTTATAAGCTTTTTTTTAATTAAAGTTAATCTTATTGTTTATGAGCATTCCACATCAACCCAGTTGTAGAAGAATTGTAAAACGTTAAGTTGGACATATTTTTCCTCAAAACTAGATTAGCAGAAGTTCTTTCAAGTTTTAACATAGCCTATAAAAATGACATATGTCATCTGTATATGAGAAGTACATGCTTTTGCAAAGACAAAGTTATAAGAAACTTTATTCAAACAGCATGTGCTTCTCACGTGCTATTTAAAATGTATGTGCTTCACATATCATTTTTATAAGCTATGTTGGAAAAACTTCTTCCAACCCAATTTCAAGGCTTGTTCAAGTTGATCGAGTTTGTAGCATTGCTCTTTATTTATTTGGTTAATGTGACTGTGTTCCTCTGTTACTGATTTTTTGTTTTTTATTTTTTATTTTTTATTTTGTTTTGCTTTTTTGTAAACAAGCGTTGTACGTTAACCTTGTGAGATGGAGGTGTAATATACGGTATTGATCTTTATTCCAAGAATTTTCACAATTATGATAATTTTGATGTCCAAGTTCAAATATATAGTTGCTAAAAGCCAAACAACTGCCCCTGTTTGTTGAGAGCTTAGTAGACACTTTTTATTTGGTTGCTTTCAAAAAGGAGTAAAGGTTTCTAATTTATGATTATGCGTAGAAGATATCCTTTTGACGATTAAAGTAAAAGTTGTGTCCATTTTGCCAAATTTTCCAGGCATATTGGCATTGAGGTAGCTCTATTATCACATATTTCTAGTAATTGTCCGTATAATTCAAAATTTTCATAATATTTCAAATAGCATTACTCTACAAGTTAAGTCTTAAGACATAAAAGTGGTATTCTTCCTTCTACAATACGATGCTAACCATGTACACGGATTTCTATTTGAAATTGAGAGGTCGGTCCATTTTATTGTTAGGATTTAAAGTTTGTGTATTTAATGATATATGTAATTTTATGTTATGGTGTATGGATTTAAAATTGAAAGGTCCATCAAACAAAAGTCAAGTATCGGACAGAGAATACCAAGTAGCTAAATGATGAGCTGATTTTCATTGGACGAGATACATTCCAAAATGAGATAATTATAGGTGTTGTACATTTTTTTTGGGAAATAGGATCATCAATCCCATTTGGTTTTTTATCATTTTGACTTTAAGATTTTTGTTTTTAATTTAATAGATTTAAGACTAAAGTTTAGGCACCATATACTACAACATTTGCAACTTCATTCAACATGACCATTTATAGTGAAGACCAAGGTTAATGTCGTAAGAGCATTCCCTGCAATTTTCTTTTGATTTTTCATAAGTTTAAGGAACAATTTTGTTTTTTTATCCAAATACACTCAACAATAACTTTTATTACATTTCCCTTGTTAATTAATATTTTTTTTTTACAAAATATAAGTTTTTATTTACCCTCAATTTTTTTACAAAATTACAGTACAATCCCCAATTAAAGACAAAGAGATGAGAGATGAGAGGAGAGATGGTAGAGAATTCTGCAGGGATATAGGAGTGCAAGATGTCATCTTCAAAGGCGATTCGACGAATGTTGTACGAGCCATTAAGGGCCATAGATCGGTTTGGAGCCGATATGGACAAATAGTGGATGACGTACAAGGACTCCTGAAGGGGTTTCGGAGATGGGATATTGAACATGTGAAAAGGGAAGCCGATAATGCTACTCATGGTTTAGCTAAGTTAGCATCAAAGGAAGCCCTGGACACTATACGGATGAAGGAGACCCCAGGAAGTATTTATGATATTGTAACTTTAGAGCGGTTGGCTCTTCCTGTTTAGAGCATTGTCTTAGGGTGCGTTTGGGAGTGCGTTTTTTAAAAAATAATTTGCGATTTTAAACCAAATCGCAACTTTAGGGTGTTTGGGATTGCGATTTTAAAAACGTAAATTTTAAAATCGCAAAAAAATCTGCGATTTTCATAAGTTGATTAGAGGGTGCTTATTTGAAAAAGTGCGAATTTAAAACAAAATCATGATTTTTATTAAAAAGATATTTGGCGCAATAGTTACCTTTTTTAGAACGGGAATGAAAAAAATACCAAGAATATTCACCTAAAATATATTAAAACCCTTTTTTTCTCTTTTTTTTTTTTTTTTTTTCTTCATCCTCTCTGTCTTGTTCATCCTTATTGGTAATTTGGTTATGAAACCGCAATTATATGCTAATGTTATCAAAACACTCAATTGATAAAAAAAGTACTTTTAAGTTTGTTTTACCAAACGCCTGTGCGATTTTAAAAAGTAGCGATTTTAAAAACGCAATTTTTAAAAACGCAATTTTTTAAATCGCACTTATTGAAATCGCACTCCCAAACGGGCCCTTACTCTAGTTTTCTTATTACGATTCTTCGAAATGAAATAATAAGACTTTTTTTTGGTCAAAAAGGAAAACTTTTTTGGTTCCCTACACATTTGGTAGAACTATTGCATTCCCAATACTTAGGAAATTGATAGGGTATCTACTTTATGTGGTTTTTTGTGATTTTTTTATTTATTTTTATGTAGGGAAGAGAATAGATTATAAAGAAAGAATGATCTAATGCCATGTGGTTCACAATCATGTCTAATTCAAAAAAATTATTGCCATAATTCATCCATGTCATACAATGTATATATAATAATGGAAAAGAATATTTAAAGGAAAGTAAATAATAGCATAATATATAACTCAAATTATCAATTCTCTTACAAAAAGTTGATAATTTATTTCACAATAGATTTGAAACTATCAATGCTCTTGACATTTTCTATTCCGAAATTATATTAGCATAATCATATACATGTTTTTAATTAACACAATTGCTATTAGATAATAATGGAAAACGATATTTAAATCAAGGCATGCACCATTTATAGTCATTTTTTTTTTTGGAATAACATCTTTTCATTGACCACAAACGATACACTTATCCTCCTCCACAACTCCTTTTTTGAGCGGATTTCTTTTGGTGGGTAGTATGTTATTACATGCCCTCCAAAGGAAAACTCTAGTGTGATTAGGGATCAGAAGAGACCAAATAATTTTGGACAGAAATTTTTTCCAAATTGGTTTGGAGGAAGTATCCTCAAACCCATTTAAAATAGTGCTAAGTATTTATAAATATTTAAAATGTTAGTCTAAGTTAGTAAACTGTTATAAATGACATTAAGAATTTAATGTGCATCTTAATTGTTTATAGACACTTGACACTATTTTAAATGGGTTGTAAGATATTTCATCCAAACTGGTTTGTAGGAAATTTATGTCCAATAATTTTCCATATAGCATTGTACATTTGTACTCCCCTTGCTGCGAAGCCTCCCCTTTCTATCTGTCCAGCCTCTCATTTTCCATGTAATAGGCACTCCTCACTGTGAAGTCCCCTGTTTTTGTCGCCTGCCAAATCAACTCATCCTCTTGATTATATCTACTCAAAGGTAGGCTTGAAATAATATTCACCTCTTCTTCCTAGAAGATGCTTCGTAGAAGGTTAGCGTTCCATCCTTGAGTATTCGGGTTGATTAAGGAGCTTACCTTTGCAGTCTTATCCAGGATCCTACAAGGGGATGGATGGAGCAAGTTGATGGTCTTGGCAGCCATCGGCCCCCATATGTTCACTGATTTTCCATCGCCAGTTCTCCATATCAAACCCTCATATAACAGCTCATTGGCCGAGCAGAGGTTGTGCCAAGCCAATGAAGGCCTGCTTCCAACTTTTGCATGTTGAAAAGACCCCCGCTTAAAATATTTAGCCTTCAAAATTTGTGACACCAAACTTTCAGGGTTTTGGATAATTCTCCAACATTGCTTTGCCAACAACGCTTTATTGAAATAGGTAAGGTCCCGAAAATCCATGCATCCTTGGTTCTTTGGCCTCCCCATTTATAGTCACATAGTACACACATAATCAAAATTCATTTTATTATTCGTTGATCTTACTCCCCTTCAAATAGGGACGGAGTTGGACTTTGGTATGGCCAGAGGCCAAGGGCAAAAAATTTTAGCGGGTAGTGGCCAATAGGCCACAAAAAAAAAAAAAAAAAAAATCCAATTTTTTTTTTTTCCTTGTGTGGGGGGGGGGGGAGGGGGACATGGCCTACACCGGCCACCCCAGTTCCATCCCTGCCTTCAAACACCGGGTTCGTTAAGTATTTAACTCACACTTAACACTAGGTTTGTTATGCATACTCCCCCGCTTAACTATGAGTTTCTAGTCATTATCCTCCTTTTAGCACTAGATTTGTTAAGCATACTCCCCCGCTTAAAGTTGGGTTACTAATCGTACTCCCCTCCTAGCACTATGTTGTTGAGCATACTCCCTCGCCCCTTCTAGCCCTAGGGTCATTGAGCGTTTCACCCCACTCAACACTAAGTTGCGACATAATAGATTTCACAAAAAATTGTGTTCTTTGTAAAGCTTATCTTTACGTTTCTTTTCTCAGAAAACATTATTCTTTAACGCTGGTCTTTCCATTTCCAAAGCCTATTAATTTCTTTCAAATTATTGTCTTGTGAACATGCATGTAAAGATACAGTGAACACATGCGATATTTCATATTAACATACTTTAAATATGCAAGCCTCGTAATCACGAGTAAATTATGCAATATATCATATTATGTAAAAATCATATTTCATAATTTTACTTACAACTTTTGTTATTCATTTCTTTCGTTACTTTCTCAATTCGCGGCGTATAACTGTCTACACTATCACCACTGAGGGCTACGTCTACAAAGTTTTAATGAGATTTTACTATTTTCGAGAGAAACAATACATGAGCGTCAATAATACATCCATACAAAACCTTTGTAAAATACAACCATAAATATGACCTCCAACTGAATCAAAACACTAAAACGGGCCAAAAAAACTTTTCGGCTTGGGCCGTGGACTAATCTTTCAACGTCGGACCAGATCAAATGCAAACCGGGTGGGATTCAGTTTCTTTGTTGTGCTTCAGGTTGCAGTTGCTGGCACTGGCAGTATTGCAGATTGCCAGTGTGCTCTGTCACTACAAACCATGTTAGTTGAGTTTTAAAAGTGTATAGCCATTTAGTTTTCTGTTTTCTGTTGTGTACTGCACAATAGAAAGTACTCTTGTTTAGTTTGTAAGTAGGTGCAGGGCCTGTTGGTTCTGTCTGCTTTGGTGATCTGTAAAGTTTTTTTTTTTAAATTTTTTGTCCTTATTGTACAGTGGAGTGTTTAGGAGACTTGTTGGTTTCCTAGAGTTCTAGCTGAATTAGCACCAGGGTGTTTGTTTTCTCTGTTGGTTAATGAAATATTCATACAAACAAAGAAAAAAACAAAGTGCAGCTTGCCATGGATCTAACAAAGTGCAGAATCAAAAAACAGAAAGCATGAGCATTTACGTCAATGCTGTAATACCACATGTTAAAATTTTATGATGAGATTATTAAACTCTCATCTAGATTTGTGATGATCTATGCTTTACAAATTGAATCTAATCAATAATGAGAGACATATTTATCACCCTTCCAACTTTACACCTGACATGGGTGGAACTAGAATTTTTTAAAAAAGAGGATAGGGGAGAAAAGCTATAAGAATAAATTTTGGAGGGTTTGTTTTATAAAAATACATAAAATTTAGAAGAAATTTTCATAATTTTAAATTTTGTGACTTTTTAAAAATTTTATATATAGGGGCCAAAAACCCGCAAAGACTAAGCGTGGTTCTACCCTTAGCCCTTAGAGGTACAAGTTAACGTTGAATGTGAAAACCCTAACCCTCTCTCATTTTAAATAAGCTTCTTAACCGTCACGAAAAAAGCATTAGTCAAAAAAAAAAAAAAAAGAGTCAAAAACTCTTTAACACCTTGTTGTTGGCACAACATGATATCATCGGTGGAACCATTTGGTAAGGAGGGTGATCCTTCACATCAATAAGTTTAAATAAAGCTATGAAGTCATCATCACACTATTTATTTATCTATTCTACCTCTCATACAAAATAAGGCTGTCTTTAGAGCCCACTGCTTTCTTCTAACCTTTTTCTTCCCCATTACTCATAAAAAAATAAATAAAAAAATAAAAATAAATCCCTTTTTCTCTCCATTAGAAGATGTCCCATTGCCCCTAACATTCATATTCACTAATATGTTTTTTTTTTTCCTTCTTCCTATAATTGATGAAAGCATCCTTAATCTCATTTATCCCATAAATTCCCAAAAATACTACTAAATTATAAAACCATTGATAGTGCTAGCTTATATTTAGTGTATATAACTTGAGCAAAATTTGGACCCTCCAATAACTCAAAAAAAAGGAAGCATTATTCAATAAACTGAATTAAGAAGAAATAACTTTGATTAAATACATAATATAAGCACAGGGAGAATTAAAAAAGAAAGAAAGAGAGACAGAGAGAGAATCTTATTGGCATGTTTTTTTTTTTTTTTTTTCTTTCCTATTTTTTTATTGGTCAGAATTTGGTCTCTGTTGGGACTTTGCTAATTTGGCATGTGGGGAGGAGAGGAGAGGAGAGGAGCTCATCTCAGTTGGGCCATACCCCCAGTGGGATCCACTTCAAAAGCCCACTATCTAGCTTCTCCTTTTGTTTTATTTTGTTTGTTTTTACTGTTTCTTATAGTATTTACACATTTGGAGCCCATAACACATTTATACCTTTATACTAAGTTATTACGTTAACTATTTCTATTAGAGATAGTATTTTTTTTTTCTTCTCAAATTATATTTTATTAATAATATGTTTTAAAAAAGCAAAACCAAAGAGAAAAAACAAAAAACATGGGGAACGAAACCAACCAAGGCTGGTCCTCCTTCTTCTTCTTCTACTTTTGGTTTTTTGTTTGAGAAGAGAAATATGCATCACTACCCATCAAGAAGCTTCTCTCTTTTGTTTTTGTTCTGCTTCTTCCTCACCGTCAAATTATAGAAACAATTTCACAAAAAAGAAGAGAAATTGTAAACATTAATATCATATTCGACAAAAGTAATAGAAGAACAAGCTGGGACAAAGCTAGAGAAGGAGATCGTTGGTTGTCTACGTTTGAATCCATGGAACAGCTTGTCAACTTTATCATTCGGCCACCCAGGTAACGAACAAGCATCGGTTTTTCGTCGTTTCTGATAAAGTTTGCGATTTTATTGATGAAATTGTAGATGGGATTTGGTTTATGCTCCGTTTGGTTGCTGAGAAAAGGTGGGAAAGTGATAAAAATTGAAAAAAAATTGTTGGGTATTGGGTCTGGGACGGTAGGAAAATGAAACGGGAAACCCTTCAAACAACTAAGTACTAACCCTGATTCAACTATTTAGATTTGGCCGAGTACAATTGAATTGTACCTTTTTTTTAATTTACTAATTTTGTATGTGTGTGGAAAGAAGCAAAGCGTAGAGCGAGGAGTTAAATTTTGATTTTGTTTAATTTTCTTTAGTTTTCTCAGCTGCCAAGCAGAGTTTTTTCTTTTTGGTGGATATGCAGGGTCTTAACTGTATTAGATTTTCTTCTGATGTTCTGAATTTGTTTCGCTAATATTCTTTCCTTTTGATAATATGGCATAAATTTTTAAATGGGAACAATTGGGTTTGCTCAGATTTGAATTTATATTTTTAGAACTGTTAGTTTTTAGTTCTTACTTTGTGTATGGGTTACATTGGGCTTCAGGATTTCATAAGCTTATGAAATTATGAGGTTCACATGGCTTTTCAGAGTGACTGTAATTCTGAAATTATGCATTTTGAAGCTATTATTTGATTTTGTTAAATTACAAGACCGTTATTAATGTTAAAAACAAGTTCCTGAACGTCAATGTTTCAAGGTATAGACTATTTTGCGGTTGTTAGGTAGATGGTCGTGAAGAATATCCGGAAGGCATTAAATGGAGATAGTTTATAAAACTAAGAATGAAATTTGAAAATAATCTTAAGCTTTTGCATTGAAATTTTGAGGAAAAAGGAAACTTGCTGATGCACATACTCAAGGTTGCAAAAAGAAGCACAACTTATGGAATGATCTGAATGAAGCATAAGGCAGCATCTATTTTATAATCACTTGACCTTGTGTAGGGCATATCTTTAGGAAATTAAGATTGTTCAAACTTCTGTTACCTCAGTAATTTCTTTTTGTTTTGGGCTTAAAGTTTTAAACTTTTCTTCAAGTAATTGACTGATTAGCGGTCTTTCCATTTTTGGGCTGCAGAGCTGAATACGACCCAAAAAATGATTTATTAGATCAAGAGTTCATGCTGAAAGGGAAATGGTATCAGAGGAAAGATCTGGAGGTAAGGATCCATGCTTATTTAATGTTTTAACTTCTATTGGAGCACAACCATAGACACCAATGAGATTCAAACTCGTTCATAATATTAAAAGAACACTGGCAAATTTTTACTTTTTCATGATACATGCACTTGCTTGTTTATGAACTTTTCAAGAAAGTTTTGGCCGTTTAAAATCCCGAGAATTCGTATGAAATGTTGTCAATTGATAATTCCTTTGGGGTTTTAGAGATTACCAAGCAATCCTTACAATATTGTAAGCATACAGTACCATTGTCAGTAACTTGATTAAGGAAAATGTTTTTTATGGTGTCATGGTGTGCTTTTGTCCTTCGTGATTAGGAAGCCTTTTGCCTACACTTAATGGGAGAGTGATAATCTATAAATAGTGTGTAGGGACCAACCCAAAATAAAATGAGTTCTTTTGCAAGTTTTCTCTATTAGAAGCTAGCCTCAGAGGGCCCACACGATTAATATCCATGCTATCACTCTATTGCAACCTAGGTTTAACTCTGGTTTTGTTGCTGATATTTCTTTTCCTTTTTTTTTTTTTTCTTTTTCTTTTTTCTTTTTAAAATCCTTGACTAATTTTATCCTGTACATTCTTTAATGACCTTTGAGAATTCAAAACTGTTTCTGCCTTTCATTTAAAGGGCTTTGAACATTGTGCAGGTTAAAAACAGCCGGGGAGATGTTCTTCAGTGTAGTCATTATGTTCCTATCGTTAGTCCTGAAGGAAAGCCTCTCCCCTGTGTGATATATTGCCATGGGAACAGGTGAATCTATGACTTAATAATTATGGCTGCGTAGGGAGATTTAAAGAGTTTTCATCCAGCTCTAAATTCTACGTTTGTTCTTGTTGACATTTTAGAACTTAAAAAAAAAAAAGAGATTTTTTATTACAATGAAGGTAAAGCTCCCTAATTAGTCTGCTCGTGATGTGCGGAAATAAAATTAGTATAGCAATGGGCAACCAATGTTTAAATGTCATAAATTTTCACCAAGGCTTTGGGGATGCCTGACTGTTACATGTATATTAGTGCTTCACACGTGACAGACACGTTGCTGAATAGCCTAAAAGGTCTCTTTCTGCAACTTTAGAAAATTTGAACTTCAATTCAACAAAATCTCTGCAGCTTTCCTGGGTAACATTCATTGAACCACTGGATGGTCATCTACAAATACACCATCCTATCTTCTTCATTATTAAATTTATAACTGCATGGCTATTTTTCGTCTCTTTGGATGCAGCTCCTTTGCCTGTGGTGCATGAAGTTTTTGGCTGTTTCATTAACTTTTTTATATTGACTGGTGGCATATTGTCTTGGCAGTGGTTGCAGGGCTGATGCCAGTGAAGCTGCAATAATTTTGCTGCCTTCGAACATTACAGTTTTCACTCTTGATTTCTCTGGATCTGGACTCTCTGGAGGCGAGCATGTCACCCTGGGGTGGAATGAAGTAAGTTGCTGAATAACTAACTCAAAGAATTCATCATCTAGATAAATTTTACCAAGGATATGGTCTACTCTTATTTGTGTTTAATCCCCCTTTTCTTCAATGTTATACTATGATTAAGCAAAAGTGCTTCTGCATTTTTAACTTAAAAGATAAACAAGATAAGCAGCCTTCAAACCCCCCTCCCCCTCTTTCCCTGTCTCTTGCTTTTGCCCCCTTCTCCCTCTTTAAGTGCCTCCAGTGAGTTGCTTTGGGGAAATGAATAACTCTCCCTAGTTCATTGGAAATTTAAGAAATTAATAACTATAGATAATTAATGCTTTAAATACATCTACATTTATTCATGCATGACCTCACATGCACTTGGAATATGGCAGCTGTCGATAAATAATATGCAAAGATTACCTTTAGATCTGCTAAGGGTCTTTCAATATCTGTTTGTGTTTATTATCGAGAAGTCTAATGTGTCTTTAGTATTTTAGTCAAATACATATTTTGAGGGCAATGTCATGTGAGAAAAGGAAATTCATTGTGTATCCAAAGTCAGCCACACAAGAATGCATGTTGTATAACTCAACAACTAGAGCCTTTGTAGGCTATAAAAGTCCTAATTGGGTTTGACCATATGAATTATTTTTTTTTTATCACTCAGCCTTATCTAAAAGCATAATCGGTTATATATTTGATGACCATATCCTGCCTTACTACTTTTGCCCATGTTATCTTTGATCTCCTCTTAGTTATTTTGCACCCCAACTTAATAAAATTCATTGGTGCATCTATAGGACTTTGTTGCACTTGGCCAAATTATCTAGGATGACTTCCCCTACCCTTATCACATGTGCTCATTTTCATTTTTTCCCTTAATTTATTAGATACACTATATAAATATAAGTGTTCATACTTATTCACCAGAATTCTGTCTATGTATTAGATCACCATTCTTCATCATGAAATTGCTGTCTGACAGTCTACTGTTTTACAGAGGGATGATCTAAGGGCTGTGGTTGAATGTCTGCGGGCAGATGGAAATGTGTCTTTGATAGGCTTGTGGGGCCGTTCGATGGGCGCTGTTACTAGGTTTTTTCCATTCACTTGATGTTTTCTTTCAATCTTGTCTGTAAATAGATTAGAACATAGATAGAGCATAGAAGCCCTCTTTACTTTGCTGTGAAGTAATGAAAGTTCATTGAACATCTAGGGGATTGTAATAGATAGCAATTTACTCCATGAATACTTTATTTATTTATTTTTCTAATATGATGAAATGGCTTCTAAGAATCTAATGAATTATGCAAGAATCGATGTGTTTTACCTAATTATTTTGAACCTCTTATGACAAGAACAAGCACGTGTTGTTTCAAATGAACCAATCTATTGGAACTTACTTTTGATTTTGTGTAAGATACTCTTAGTTTTGACTTTGATTCATGTAAAAGCCTTAGCAAACTAAGATGTTTGGTTGTGTTCAAGGCTTTTACAAAATTTGGATGTCCTAAGTTTAATTGGAAGCCTTGGATGATTGCAAAGAACAATGGAGTCTGAATTTTGTATCTGCTCGATAGGATAGGAGGTTATGAGATTTTGAGAAAGGATTTAAAATAGGTATTTAAACTAAAGCATGTGTCGGCCGACTTCTTCAATAGCTCATGTGGGTTGAGACAAGGAGATTCTCTGTCTCCTCTTCTATCTGTTGTTGTCATGGAGGCATTAAGTAAAATGCTTACTGCAACTGTTGATGGGAGTCTTCTCTCGGGCTTCTGTGCTTGGACTGGGCACTTTGATGTGGTAAATATATCACACATGTTGTTTGCGAACGATGCTTTGGTTTTTTGTGGAGCCAACTTTGATCACATTCACTATTTGCGTGTTTTATTCTCATGTTTTAAAGCTGCCCCCAATTTGAAGGTTAATTTCTTAGTCAATTTTCCTGTGGATAGGATGGGCAGGTTGGCATTTTGAGTTGTGGGGTTTCCTCTTTGCCATTGAAGTATCTTGGTCTTCCTCTGGGGGGCCTATTACAAGGCCAAATCTATTTGGGATGGTGTAGTTGATTGTGAGAAATCGCAAAGGGATATTCGATGTTAGCTTCTTTTATAGGGTCCTTGCATGTAAAGATGGCTTTCCTTTTCCCTTGGAAGAGTATTTGGTGGACCAAGGTTCCTTTGATAGTGGCTTTTTTTGCTTGGTTGGCGGCTTTAGGAAAGATCCTATGGACAATATTAGCAAGCAACATGTCATTGTGGTCGATAAGTGATGCATGTGCAAGAGAAATACAAAGTCCGTCGACCATCTTCTTCTCTATTGTGAGGTTGCATGCACCTTATGGAATGCTTTTTTCAGTCGCTTTGGGTTATCTTGGGTTATGCTTAGTCAGGTAGTTGATTTGTTTGCTTGCTGGGGGACGAGTGGGTGCTTTAAAGTGTTGTTGTGTAGAAGATGGTGCCCTCTTGCATTTTATGGTGCCTTTGAAGGGAAAGAAATGATAAAAATTTCGAGGGACCGAGAGAGGACATTGGAGAGCTCAATTCCTTTTTTTATTCTCTTTATACTTGAATAACTGTGTTTTTAGCTCCCTTGGTGATTAGTTTTAATGATTTTCATGTTCTTTTTCTCCTTTAAGTTGGGCGTTTCTCTTGTGTACTTCCTGTGTGTCCGGATTGTGTTTTGCGCTTTTGATATTTCGACTACTTATAGAAAAAAATAATTCGAGTAATTTCAACTATAATTGTTTGTAGGATTCTAGTTTAGATGAAGCCATTCATTCTAGGTTTTGCAACACCAGGTGTGATCAATATTTTGTATGGCTTGGGAAAGCAGGAATTGAACATCATGATGTCTTTCGATTTAAATTCCATTGAGTTAAAGTTTTGTTGGATAGAATGCATTTGCTCACTCACAAATGTGATCTTGGAAACCAAGGAACCAGGGAAGAATTGACAAAGAATTTTTAAACTTCATGCCTAGTGGAAGAACGTAAACGATGTAAAATTTAATGTCATTTACCAATTAAAGGCACCAGCTGAAAATTGGAAAAATGAAACACAATAATGTGGTCACAAAAGTAATTTTTATTTTTATTTTTTATCAGTGATGTAGGTTGGCCCAGTATGTAGCAGGCTTAGGACAGAACTGTACCTAATTTGAAGCTTGAGGATAGTTGAGCTAAGGCCTAGGTGAAGATGGTAGGGAGGAATTTCAAATGGTTGGATTAGGCTTTGATGATGGTCATGGGAACAAAAGTTGAAGGGATTATGGCATGTGAGATGGTGGGGAGAATGTGTTTTTACAAATGATAAGTGAAAGAAGGGATGCATTTTGTTCTCAAATAGTTTTATGATCAACTATTTTGACCTTGGGCTGGAGAAGGTTACGATGGCTTTATGAAATTTCCATGCCATATATTTGTCGTGTGCTCTTTATCTGGAAAATGATAAATATATATATGGTTTTTGTTAAGGTGATTTGACTTCCATCACATCAGTAGGCCCAAAACTTTGTGCAAGTGGCTTTAGGAGAAAAGAGCCAGAAAACCTACCTACTTTCTTGCTTATATATTCGACCCTTTTGTATTTTGTGGTGAGACACATGCAAGCTCCTTTTCTTCTTCATTTGAGGCGCCACACAAGAGAAAAGTGAGAAATTTTGTTTGTTTAGTTAGTCGTAGAATAGGAAGAAAAAGGAGAAAAAGCAAGAGTTTGAGCTGCCGTATCATAAGGTATTTGGCATGAAATCCCTAGGGGTTGGCTCAAATAGTAGGGGCCTTGGTCTTCAAGTTTAAGGTTCGAATCCCCTTGGGTGCAAATAATTCCTTTAGGCCTTCTCGTCAGCAAAACTGGAGTATTACTCAATCCATGTGGAGTGAGCACTTTGCATGGATCCGAGGTTTACCTGACAAGGGTTGGTACACGAAGTGGCCCTGCCTTGGAGCGGTTCCTCATCATAAAAAGGTGTTTTGGCATGAGCTGCAAACTTTATTTCTCATGCTCTCTTTTACGTGTTAGGACTAGAGAATTGTGTAAAATACTTTTTTTTTTTTTTTTTTTGTGTGAAGTGAAAATTGAAGAAGAAGATAAAGTGGTACTTTTGTTAGCATCGCTGTTATTCCTCCAAATTATTTGACTATAAAATAACTTGGAGTGTTATTACTATCCCTCATAAATGAGATTTGCAACAACAAAACTTTGGCACTTCCTTTTTTGGAATAAATTACTACCAGCAGTAAGCATCAAGTAAATACAAACTAGAGCATCTATAAGTCATCTACACACATGATCTCATAAGCATAGTAGTAGTTCACATCTTTGGCTTTCATACATGTCCACCACATCAAGTCTTAATACACGCTATCAACTAGTACTTAATCAAATTACAGCTAAGGCAAGAGGTCAATATTGTTCAAAACTTGCAAAGAGAACATCAGTCATAACATAGGAGCATCTAAGGCCTAGACAGCCACATCTACCTCCAAATTTTCTTGAGCAGTCACTAATGTCTCTCCTATGTAAAACAAATGTTTTACAGGTGGAGAAATAAGTCCATGACTTAGTAAGTTGCACGTGAAAACATAATTATGAAGTGAACCCATACTTTACAACATACGTGAGTAAAATATGTTTCATGCATTAGGAGTTCTTAGCAGGAAAGTAAGACAAAATAATGTTGATATGCTCAAGTATCCATACATATAGTTACATGTATGTAACAAGGGTCGTAATTCTCCTTCATATATCCTATCCATACCATTAACTTTTTTATGGTGAGGTTTTTGTATCCCGTGGGACCTCTGGTACAATCTCAATGCCCCGAGCATTGCACATAGCGTGATACCCAACTAGTTAATTGGCTGGGTTTGACTTTGGGGTGACATCACTCACCCTAGTGATGCCCACAACTGGTGACCCCACCCCATAAGTGGTTGTGCCAATCACAGTAGCACTCAGAACAAGTGTACAATTATCATCTCATCAATTGGGCCATAGGGTCAAGTCAATATAAACTGGTATGTGTATGCCACAAAATTTATTATTCATTAAAAATAAAAATAAAATATGCCACAGTTTCTTTTCGATATTTTTATACAATAGTTTATTGGTGGCTATGTCATATAAGTTATCTCTTTATCTCATTTTTATGTATGTAAAACATGTAATTGGTGTGAAGGAGGCGCTTTGCATGGTGTCCTAGGGATCTAGTTGGGGCGAAGCCCTAGATACTCCGATTATTAAAAAAAAGAAAGAAAGATGCAATTGGATGTCATAAAGTTGCTTTATTTCATTTCAAACTATAGGGCTCACAACATATAATTCACAAAACAATTCATGCTTGTATCAATATGCACATTTATCATTTATAAAAAATAGTTGTGCTTGCAAAATTATTACTTTAAGGTTTTGACGAGCGTTTTCTTACCTTGTGTAGTCTTCCTCAACAAATTATCCTTCGTAAAACTTGGTTCCTTTGTTTGCAAGTGTTTTCTATTATTAGTCGGTTCCCCAAATCACAAAACCCTTAGAGCCTAAACTTAAGATTTTACATTTTGTCCCGTGTATCGTTTGAATGCTAGTCCTTGTTCTTTTAGAATGGCCTTCTAATGGGAGTTCAAATAAGACTCTCTGTACGCTCATTAGAATAGGGTTTGAACGATTGTTCGTCATCTTCTCCAAACCACCTTTTGTCCAAGTTTCAATTTTCTCTTTCTTACCATTCCCCAAATACCCCAAAACCCTAAAGTTATCTTTTTATTCCTAATACCGTTTTGAGCCTTAAAAACCCTAGCTTTTCTACCTATCCTAAAGATTCCAACTTTTCCATCTCCACTTCTATTTTCCTCCAATCAACACTTCAAGACAACCCTTATCTCTAAGCATTTGGACTCATCTACCCTAAAAGCTCACCCCTTTATAGTGCTCAACTCGTTTGGTTGCCCAAGTCTTTCAACAGTTCCACCTTTTTTTTCCCAAAGTTTGGGTGTTTACCTTGAGAAAACCCCTCCTTTCCTCCATTCCTTACCTCAACCAACCTAAACTCACACACATAGTGAACAACACCGCCCCTATACACATTAACATTTAAAAATAAAGAGAAGGGCGAGGATACTTTTACCTCTTTGAAGCTTTGCACCACTCTTTAGCCCAAGTTCTCTAAAAACCTCCACCTTTCTCTCTCTCTCTCTCTCTGGCAGCTAGAAAACAAAGGGAAATGAAGACTTAGGGTTTCTCTAGGGCTTTCAAAGCATTACTCCTGTTTCTGCAGCGTTTTCGACCTATCTGATTTGCATGTAGGACGTTCTTGTTCAAACCGTAGTTCCAAATTATTAGATGTGGCGTTGGCGCCTTGCGTGGCCATTTAAACGGGTTTCCTTGTTCTACCTAGTTGTCTCGTCCAAACGTGGCACTTGATTCAAAACTCCTAAGTGCTCTGAACTCTGTTTTTCTTACATTCCAATCACATCTAGCTTAATCCTTCCTTAATTATTGACCCCACTCATTTTCTTGCCTTAATCTTGCTCTCAAAATTTGTTAAATGTTTTAATTTAGTTATGATTGACACGTGCTCGGTCGAGGTGTTACAATTGCTTCCCCCTTCATATGATCGCTTGGCTACAATATTATTGTATGGGAAAGAAACTTCAAAGCCAGAAGAGGTGATTAGAGCTCTCTTGTCACATGAAACGAGTAGAAAGCTTGGTAATGATAAAGCTGTTGGCTTATGGGGAGGTCTGAGCCAAATCGCAGAAGGAATAAGTCCAAGGGGAAGAATGACAGAAGTAGACAATCTCGATCTAAGTCACGATCAACAAAGGATGAAGAATCTCAGTCAGATGCAAATGAGATGTGGAGTGTTATTATTTTCACAAAAAAAGGTACTAAAGATTTTGTAGGGTGTTTAAACAAGATTTGGAAGATAAAAATAAGCAGAAAGGTGTCACAAATTTAGTTGGTTTTGGAGAAAGGAACGAAAAACCTAGCCGACAAAAACCTACGTTCTCATATATTTTTGGTCTTTTTGTCTTTTGTTGCGGGACACATGCGAGCTCCTTTTCTTCTTTGTTTGAGGTGTTGCCACACAAGAGAAAAGAGTGAAATTTTGTTTGTTTAGAAAGAAAAAGGAGAAAAAGATCGAGAGTTTGAGCTGCCGCATAATAAGGTATTTTGGCGCCGGCTGCAAATTGTGTGTTTTTTTTTAATGCTCACTTTTGTGTATTAGGACTAGAAATTTGTGTAAAAGAAAAATTCTGTTTTGTGTGAGAGTGAGATTTGGGTGTATTAGGTTTTGGGCTTGAGTGATTTTTCTAAACTATAATTTTGTATTCCATCTTTATTTAGTGAATTTCTTTGTGATTGCCTCCGTCTGTGAACGTACATCATATTGAGGGAACCACAAATTTATGTATTTTTGTGTGATTGTTTTGTGTTATTTACTGTAATTGTGGTTTATTGCAGAACAGATTTATTTGATAGCTATAATATACCAGCATAAATTTATGGATTTTTTTTTTTTTTTTTTTTTTGGGTAGGGTTGCTGACATTCCAAGTATTATTTATGGCTCTTTAGCTTGACTGCTTTTGCTCTATTAGTCGGGTCTTTCTGGTTGTTTATATGCCATTGACAATATAGACTTCTTTTTTCACAGCCTAATGTATGGAGCTGAGGATCCTTCAATTGCTGGAATGGTTCTTGATAGTCCCTTCTCTGATCTAGTTGACTTGATGATGGAACTGGTAGACACCTACAAGATCCGTTTACCCAAATTCACTGTAAGTAAATTTATCTGCAGAAACTATTAGATACTCAAATTTTGAGGCAAAATTGTAAAACCCATCTCTACTTGGTTTGAGGCAAGCACGGTTATGAAGAATCTTTATGATAGATTCTTGGTGTATTATATGCCATGTAGGCAGTAAAGTTCGTCAAAAATTGGTGGAAATATATGTTAATTTTAGCAGGTATGGGTTTTCTGGAATAGTGAATTGTACTACTAAATTTGGTCAAGTTAGTCACATATAGCGGAAATCATTTCCATTGAACTCCTTGGAATATGGCCTCCGTAACTTTGTCAGACTTGCCTCCCTCAGTCTTACTTTAATTGGGTTGCAGTTATATCTTGCTCTTATTGGGTACTTGCTATGTTTTCAGTATTCATCACCTTTAAACAGTCCACATCTGCTTTCACCCTGAATTTACAATCAAATTCTTTTGACCATTTTCTTTTATTAATGATTCAGGCACAATTGTGTAAATGTTCTGAGGACTCTGATCACCTTTGTTGTTGTTGTTCTCTCTCTCTCTCTCTTCGCTAATTCTAGGTGAAGTTCGCAATCCAATACATGCGAAGAGCTATTCAGAAGAAGGCAAAGTTTGACATAACGAACCTGAATACCATTAAGGTTATATCTTATCTTTAATTTTACATTGATGCATGTCTTGCTGATTACTTTGAATAAAAGCATTGTGGATTATGATTTTTGTTTTATATTGTTGTATGATGTTTAAAACCTTATAATGTACAAAACTTTTCTGGCTAATATATATGGGTTGATAGTTGCCAAGTTGGTTAAATAAAGCTTGTTTATTTTGATTTTTGATTTCATTTGTACAAAAATAAAATCACCATCATAACGTAAACAGTATGATTTCCTTGGTTACCTACTAAAATAATTAGCACTTAGAAATCAGTCACTAAAACATACTCAGGAACCAAATCTGACTATACAGAAATTATTGAATTAGCTTCATCAATGAGACAAGATCTTTGGACCAGTTTAGATTGTTAATAACAAAAATATTTCTTGCCTCACTTACCCCTACGCCCTTTTTTCCTCCCCTTTTTTCTTGGCTGCATGAGAACACCCTAATGCACTCTCACACCCAAATCTACTTTAAAGGTGTATCTTGGCACTATCAGCATATCCAGTGCTGAACCAAAAAGTCTGGAAGACAGTGCAGCAATGGGTGATCAGGGCTAAGTTCAATAGCAACATATGGGTTATACATTTTGGCGCCAATTTAGGTGCTTGATAAGGAGTTGTTATTTGTTTTCTTTTGTTGTCACAGCACATAAACAGGCAGGGGTTTTACATTTTGGTGAGAAGCGGGAACTTTTCCTTTGGCAAGTAATGTCAGGCATAAGCAGCGCTGTATATGTGCTGGATATCACCAAATGGCAGAAGCACTTGTTTATGCATTGCTGATACTGTTAACCACACACCAAAAATCCGATTAAGAATGCTTGCAACAAAGGTGAATGTGAGCAAGGGGGCTTGCTGGGCGTGCCGGTGGGGGATGCTTTCGATGCTTAAGTTATTGGGGTTGCTATTGGAGGATAATGGAAGACAATGGAATGCTCTGGCCGTATGGGGCTCGCTGTGTCGTGGGGTGCCTAGCCACATGTCGCTTGCTAGTTGTCTGTACATGTGGGAGGACAACAAAAATGCCCCTTGCCTTTGCTTCCTGACACACTGCAGCTGTCACCTTTGTCCTGTAGAGGGTAGTTATGGTGACTTGGCTAGGGGGAATAATCTCCTGCTATGCAATCTTTGGCCTCACAAGGGGCTGATGGGCCGATGTATGCTCCGTTTGGGCCGAAGGTCATGGGTCTTGCTCGTTGGCCCCAGGCTCTCTAATTGATACACCATGCATGATAACCTTCTAGAACTGGTCCATGTTTGCTTTCACTAGGGCTTTCCTAATCCTTTCATTTGTGGATATGAACAGAGACGAGGAGTCGATAAAATGAGATTGGGTTAGTGCCCTTAGTTTTAGTCAGACAAACTCTTGGACTCTACCTGCTATTGCTGTCGTGGCTATTTAACTGAATTATTTTCATAATATATTGAGAGTTTAATTGGTGTGACTCAATGAAGTGCAAGAGGGAGTCACCATTGTTTCATGATCCTGTACTCCTGTTTCCACTAATCTCTTGGTTCCACGGACCCCCAAGGTTTTTGGGCATGCATAAATGGTGAAATTGGGGAGGGATTTAATTCTAGTAGGGAATGCAAAAAAATTTAAGAAGCATATGTGAAAAGAAGCTTACAATATTCATGATGTTAAAAAATGGAATGATTTTCTGTGTTCTCTGTTGAGTGCTTATTTCTTGTTTTTTACTCTTATTGACGAAAGTGTTCCATTACTGATTTCTTACCGCAGGTGGCAAGTTCTTGCTTTGTTCCGGTTTTACTTGGGCACGCCATTGATGATGATTTCATAAATCCCCATCACTCGGATCGTATATTTGGAGCTTATATGGTAATTATCGGTCATATTTATACAAAAAATTGATTAATCTGTAAAGAATCATGCAGGCATGCATCATATCTGTAAGGTAATTATGTTTTTCCCTAATAGGAAAAGTTGAAATTTTTTGTATGAAGTCATGCACGCTTCATGTCATCTAGGGTTTCCATTTTCTGGGAAAAAAAAGCTTGTACTCAATAGGAAAATCCCTAGTTTAGAAGGTTTCATTTTAGAGATACATGGAGCCCAGTCTTCTAGAATTTTCTTAAGCAAGATACACTTGTCGGATCTCCCTGCCTTGTTTGCTATGTCGGGCTTGTCTTTTGAAGCATGTTTTTTTGCAGGGAGACAAAAACATTATCAAATTTGAGGGAGATCATAATTCTCCACGCCCTCAATTCTACTTCGACTCTATAAATATATTTTTCCACAATGTTTTGCAACCTCCAGAGGATGAAGTAGCTGGAGCATTTTTTGATCCTATGGATGATTACTTTGGTAAGGTAAACATCAATAAATCTGGTTTTATTTTTTGATTTTATTCAAATTGCCAGGTTTCATATTCACAAACTTTAACATTGTTGATTGTTGTACCTTCAGGGTGGTTGGAGAACTGTACATGAAGTAGGTTACGGCCATGAATCTTCAACTACATCTAAAGGCATGACTCCCAAGTACCTAATGTTTCTTTAACTTCACAATTGCTGATGTCTTTCTGGATCTTTATTTCACAATTACTATTTCTCTCTCTCTCTCTCTCTCTCTCTCTCTCATTAATTGCTAATGAGTTGCAGAACCGGCAACAAGCAGCACAGCAGATGCCATTAAAACACTCCGTTCAAGAAGACCTATGAGTAGGACAGAGGTTAGTGATTGTTTGATTTTCTATTGTTCTTAGTTGTCAAATTGATAGACGATACAAAGGGTTGACCACACATGCCACTTTGTTCAAACCAATTATCATTGAATTTAGCGTATTTCAAATCGAGGATTCCTGTCCTCACCCAAGTCTCTCTCTCTCTCTCTCTCTCTCTCTCTCTCCACACTCTCACGCCCGCACACAGGAAATCCAGTGGACAAAGAATAGAATTTAGACCATGTAAAATGGCTACTACTGCATGCCAAGCAGTAGTTTATGAAATTAGGTAGACTTTTTTTTTTTTTTTTTAATTCGGGAATCAGGGTTCTGAGATTGACTTGACCTACCCTAGAACATGTGGCACTTTTGATGCTTCAATCTTATTGAGAATGTTGTTTTGTTTCTTTTGTGGCATGTCTGTTCATTTTGTCTTTGAATTTGCTCAGGTTCCTCATAATTTCCCTTCTAAAGATGATCAATCTGAAGATGAGGTATCTTCTTTACATTTTCTCATATTTAAACTATAGCTGGAGCTTGTTCCATCTTGGCAAAGCAATGAGCCTCTGGGTCACCAATATTCACGGTGCCTAAGTTATCTCTTGCCTGACTTGAGGAAAACGAAAACGACAATTTAGTGGATAAAGGAAAGTGAAAAAATAATGTATCCAAGAATACTAATCAAAATAAAGGTATCACAGTGTATTAACAGTGCATGATACTTGGCTGCAGCATGAAAAAGTTGATGACGATCTTTGCCCATCATCTTCCGACATGATTAGCTTTGAGTTATCCAATGGCCATCCTTTTGGCCCCCATGTTCCTACCACTTCGGATGATGATCAATATGTAGAATACCCACTTGATGACTTGGCAGGTTTTCCATCCAATTTGGAAGAGGAAGAAAGAGTAAGTCAAATTATTGGCTCTTCGCATCTTCTAATTCCAAAATGATATTTGAATGATCTTTTGACTTGTCAAATATCTTCAGATGTTTATGGAAGCAGTGCTTGAATCATTAAAAGACTTGGAAATGAGACCACCTCACGCAGGAGAGCCGCCTTGTGTTAGCGCCAGTTCTATAAAGCCTTCACATATAGATGATAAGGATGCTTCACCTACAGAGCGTGGTGCGCTGCCCTTAGAGACAGAATCCACTTGCACTTCACTGGAGGATCGTGGACCTTCAAAATCAGAATCCACTGATACTTCAGTACTGGTCAATGCCCAAAATTTGGCATCTCCTGACACGAATGCGGCTGCGGGATCTGCATTCAGTGCTCCTTCTCCTGGCATGGAAACTGGAACCACAACCACAGGAACTTCTGCTCGTAGTGATGATACATCATTAAGCACACAGAGCTCATCGGATGCTGACATGTCGGCCAATACAAAAGCGACATTAACTGTTGAACGGAACCCGGCAAGCCATATTATGGATGGTTTGATGCGTCGATGGGATCTCAACTTCTTCCGAAACAGTAACAATCGATGAGATGAAAAGCTTTTATTATTATTATTTTTTGTTTTTCTTTTTTTTGGTGGGCAATCTGATGATTTATTGTGCTTGTACCTAAGCATCAGGAAATGTAGTTTGTAAATTGCTTCCTACAAAAGAAAGGGAAAAAAAAAGAAAAAAAAAGTGACGTATATGTGTGTAAGAAGGCTTGTATTTTTTTTTTTTTGTCATCTCATTTTATTACAACGCTGCATTCACTATTAGAAAACAGAAAAGTTGATTGTGTGTTACTTCAATGTAAGAAATGATTTTTCAATACCAGTTAAAAACAATTGACATCTGGTAATTGGTCAGATTTCTATTTTCTTAAACTCAAGATTATGAATGCTGTTTTTACAGAGAAAGTGTAATATTATTTACAGCCCTTTTTGGTATCAGATGCTAGAAATCCTTCTCAGAGGGTTATGCTAATCTTCTTGCCTTGCCCATCCATTTTAGCAATGAGAGATTAATTAGTTATTTCTTTCCTGAAATGTTTTAGGGCAAACAATTATTTTAATGAAATTTTGACTTGGTCCTAAAAATAGACCAAAATGTCAAATAAGGTTTTTGATTGGACATGGGTTAACATTTAGGTCTTAAAATAAATAAAAATTAAGAATTGGAATCTTAAAATCAAATTTACTCGAAGCGAGAAAGGTGTTAAAATTATTTTCTCTAAATAAAAAAGGAAATAATAATATTCTATCCACAAAAAGGAAAAAAAGGAAAAAAAGAAAGAGAAATCATAATATATATGACATTTAATTATATTTCAAGAGTTTTTCATATATAAATTATTTCATAAATTAAGTATTATCAATGTCCAAATCAAATAAGGAAATAAATAATACAAATCAAATCATATATTATATATAATAGCCGAAACCCTTTTTTGAAGTGCCTTCAAATCGCGACATGTAACGTGAACCCATTTTTTAATTCATTATTTTAAAAACTGAACAGTTAAAAATTGAACCGGTTCCGATTTTTAATAATTTCCTTTTCTATTTTTGTTAATGAATTTTTTTAACAAACATTTAATATATAAAAATGTTTTCTCTCTAGGCGTCTAAGAACCTAGGGGAGAAGGACTGTTTCTCAAGCTGCCTATTCCAGGCATAGCTGTGGGAGTAATTTGATCTGTTTATCGATGATGGAAGAAGCACAGGTAGAGGACGATCTAAGCCGGATGTGGGAAAACTTTTCTCTATCGGAGGTAGAGGGGACAGAAGTCGAAATCCAAAGCAATGCGTGGGAGGAGGGGACTAAGCGAGGAAAGACATGCGTGGTGGGGAAATTAATCGCAGATCATCTGGTGGGAAGGGAGACCATTCAAACCACGCTGATGAGGATCTGGAAACCGTCAGGTACACCTTCGTTCAAAATCCTCGGAGATAATCTTTTTCTGGTGGACTTTGTGAATGAAAGAGATAAGAAAAGGGTATTGGAGGGGAGGCCATGGGTTTTTGAAGGTAATCTTTCTGCTATTGAAGACTATGATGGTTTAACACCTCCATACTTTATATATGTGAAGGATGGTTGTTAAAAAAAAAAAAAGTGGTTATGTTCTTCCATTTTTTTTCCCTTAAATTTTATACTAATTTATATATTATTTATTCAAATTGATTAGTTTTCTTTTGTAAATTTCACGTTGATTTAAGGGAAATGATAGTGAAAAAGTTTCCTATCATTATTTTTGGTACGATGTATAATTAGATTATGTCAATATTCCTGCCAGTGTTTTTTATCTCTTTCATTTTTAAAAAGAAAAATTAAACTACCAACATTCTTTTGTTTACAAAATTAGTAAACATAACTGTAATAAAATATCAATATGCTCATATATTTTAGAACACTTCTTTATTTTTGTTCGTGTAATAGAAAAATTTCTCAAAAAAATTGTTTATGAGGAGAAAGTTCAACTCCTAAAGACAAAAGTTTACCATAATGGATTGTGTAATGGAGGAGAAGTGGTGTCATTGTTGGAATATAATGATTAATCAATCATTTTGTATAATTGATTAATCTATGTTTTTATTTTGAATTTTTTTTCCTTTATGTTTCGTTTTAAACTACATATATGGGAACAAATATTTAATATGTTTCAATTTATAAGAACTAAAATTTATGAATTTTTAAATTTATTAGATATGTATTAAGTAAAACTATGGTTTAAAAGGATCTTATGAACATTTGTCATTTTTGGTAGCTAATTAGTTTATTAAGAGAAGAAAATAAAAATTGTTGTTGATAATCTTTTAAAGACTTTTTGAGTAAATTACAAAATAAAAAAAAACCAGGCGCGTAGCGCGGGCTCTAAGCTAATATATATATAATAGCCGACTCATAGAATAGCTTAGAATTACGACATATGGCATAAACCCATATTTTTTAGTGAGTGAACCGGTCTTTTAAGTAATGAACCGGCTATTTAAGAGTTTTTTTTTTTTTTTTTTTGAGAGATAGATACATATGTTACTTCAAAAAACTATAAATATAATCCCATATATAGAAAACAAAACAATATAAAGGATTTAAGAAAACAAAAACAAAAAACCGTAAAAAAAATCTTAATATACATAAAATCAAGATAGAGAAAAAACCATGTATAGGATATTTTTTAAAACAATCGAAAAATAACTATACAAATTTTTAAGGGCATGTTTGGGATTGTGTTTGAGAAATAAATCTTTTAAGTAAAAAAAAACTTTTTTTTTTTTTTTGGCAAAAGCTTCATTTTTAAGCTTTTGCCAAAAATGCATTTTGACCTTTTTTTTTTTTTTTTTTTTGGTGGCTTTTTGGACCGATAAAAGTGTTTTCAATTTTTTTTTGTACTAAATGGGTATTTTTTTTTTTTTTTTTTTTTTTTTTTTTTTTTTTTTTCAAACGGACCTTTTGAGTGTTAAACACACTTTTAAGCCCTTTAAACGCAAACCCAAACAGACGCTAAATGTAATTTATAACTATAAGTACAACTTTACTAATGTTTGGAGTAAGGGATTTTTTTTTTTTTTTTCTACTCTGTATTTTTTTTTTCCCAATATTTATAGTTATGAGTTTTATTTGTATTGAAATATATGAGACCAATAATATCAAAGATTCTTACTAATTTTATATTCATGTTTTGATTAACGGAGTTTAAGTTTTCCTCTTTCAAAACACCAAAGAAATAATTAATCATTGAACGGACCTGAGATGAGGGGATTTATTTAATTGCATTAAATGTACAATAAAATTGCGTTTTTTTAACCTATAATGAAAAATACGATAATAATACTTTTATTTTTAAAATTAAATTATAATAAAGAATCATGCTACAACTTATGGGCTAGAGCCTATGTAATAGACATCGATTTGAATTTGAATATGAATATGGAATATACATAATTATAGGACTATATAAATCAACCATAACTTGACCCGTTTAATTAAACAGATCAGACAACCTCAATCTTAATTTGCAAAATTTCATGTTGAGTTTATGTTGGACTCGTATGTGTCAAAAATTGTCCACCCTCATATTGCATGTCAAATTCGAATCATATCAAAACATGATATAACACTATAAAGATAACTATAATTTGACCCATTTAGTTAAATGAGTCAATTGTCAAACCCTTTAACCTTAATCCATTAATTTCGTATCAAGTTTATGTCGATTTACAAATCATATAAAAAATTACGCGTCCAAACTTAAACCACCATTAGCAAGGTTTTAAATTTAAATAATTAAATCCCACTACGCTACCCTTACAGTTGAACAAAACCATACTCAGAACCCTCAAATCGAATATTACCTTTCTCAAATATGCCTCGAGGAAAAAGGTATAAACAGAGTCACCAGCTCTTGTTGCTCCTTTTCCCAATAATAATAATGATGATAATAATAATAATAATGATAATGATAATTGATTTTGGAGTCGAAGAGTACGTTAAACAACAGTAAAAAAACAAATTCATATTTGAGCTAAAATATTACACTAATAGGAGTGACAACAAACCAAAATTCTGGCACAAATCACGTTCAACCCCATATACGAAATTACAACTTAAAAACATATCTCAACTCAAAATTGTGTACTGAACCAAAGAAAACTAAAAGACCGAAGTTCTTTCTCAAAAGCAACTCAAAGGTTCAGAATACCGTCACTTCAAAGCGAAAACAACCATCCCTGTGAGAAAAAAGCATATTTGATTACTAGAAGAATTATTTCATGTATATAAACATAAACATAACATATAGGAAAAACTTTGGACAATAATTTTGACAATTCTTACATTCTCATCCTAATATAACCAATATCATGATGTGGATTTCAAGGCCTAGCATGGGAGAAGTATTCAATCAACATAACCTCTACACACTCTTTTGAATGCATTTCTTAAGGTTAAAAAATAGCTCACACAAGCATGTGAGCAAAATGAGATCTATTGCGCATGGTTTTATGGCATGCCAATGCAAGAATTCTGTCTAATGAAGGGGTGGTATAAACTGATGTGCAAGTGAAGAAAATAAAAGTTCTAGATCCCAGCTAGTGATTATGGATAGTGGCATTAACAAAGTGCAAGGTAAATCAACATAATGAACTTACAACAATACCCACAAGGTATAAATATTACAAAAAATAACAAGATTTATGAAGACTGCAGTTGATTCCCAAATACATAAATATAATAATCAAGCATCAGCCAAACTTCCACATGCATACTTTACCCAGAAATCCCTAATATTAACGTGGATCTAAGACTCAAATCGAAGATCAATTTCATCAATTTATGTTTTAACAACTTTATATAATGGGTTTGAGTAAAATGTATAAATGTGTATTACGCTAGCAAGAGAGATGAGCACCATGCCCAATAGATAATCTCATGACAATGAACCCCTTCGAGGCAGGACAACTTCATGTACCTACCCCTATCGGGTAACCCTCAGAACTATGCAAAGCACCCCCTCCGCACTGATCAGGTAATAATCCGGCTTCATTGCCAGGCCGGTCTCAAGGTAATGTTTGCATCCAAGGGGATTCGAACCTTAGACCTGATGAAAATGTCACCAAGTACAAGACCTTTATCACTTGAGCCAACCCCTTGAGGTTAATATGCATTCAAAAGGAGTGTAGAGGTTACTCTCCCAAGAACCAAGGAAATCCTTCATGCTGCTTGCAGCATTGGTGTCTTCCTCATATTTCCTCATATCCAAAAGAAGAAATGATAGAAGTAACTCATGTACATCCAAAACTTAAAACAGATGCATCTGATACAAAAATTTGCAGGGGGGAATAAACATAAATGCACCTAATGCCTATAGATGGCAGCATGCACAAAACCATGAATAGTCAATATACAGAGTACTGAAAAAGGAAAAGCATCTAAGAGATCAATATAGAATGCAACTTTTATATGCATTGAGGATAACTTCAAGTGTGGTAAAATAAATAGACAAGCTTAAGTAAAATAAAAAGGCAATGCATTTGATGTACCTCATGTATTTCAGCGTCTGTCTGTTTTGCCAGTAGAGCGCTTCCCAGAGAATAAATGCTTTGGCTTCAAAGTAGGAATTACTCTATCTGCCTCACCACGGCGAGCATCCTTGTTCCTCTTCTTGGCCGATTTCTTGGCAAGTTTTACCGCCTTAATCTTTTGAGTAGAGTCCTTGAAGCCCTCTCCAGGGACGACTTCACCTGGAGGCCGTGATTTTGACCTTGATCGGGATCTAGATCTAATTCGCAGCTTCTTGTTAGGTGTGTCCACGTCCATATCCACAACATCATCAGCTCCCCTGTCAGGTGATCTCACCCTCTTCCGGCCCCTCGACTGACTGCGGGCTCGGTTAATGGCCAAAGTTGGATCCAGCCCCAAAGAGGATAGCTGCCTTCCCATTCTCTCTGTTGTGAACCGCCTGTCCTTGTCAAACTTTCTTGGTACAATAGGTCGGCTCTCTGCAGTGCTTTTCTTGACCCTGTGCTGCTGTATGAGTAAGCTTTTCTTTTTCCGGATCTCAGCCAATGCTTTTTGCTCTTCTGGAGTCAATTCCTTGCCATCGATCTCAAAATCATCATCATCCTCCTCTGCCTGCCGTAGCCCATCTTCTTGTTCCAACTCTTCAAGCCTATGTAAAATATCAGGATCAATGAAGTCATATACATTGTGCCCATCCATAATTTCAGGCATTATATCTTCTTTCCATTCATCATTGGCCAAGATATAATTCTTCTTCAAACTAGCAGAGTATACACCTGCACCACCATTCTCATCCTCCAGATCCCTTTCAGTTTTCCTCTTTTCCTTCTCTGCTGCTTCCTTGGCTTTAGCTTCCAAAACTGCCTGAGGTATACAAGGTGGCCTTTCCTTCTGGTCCCGTGGCTTTGGAATTGCAACATGAAAACGATTTAAGCAATCATTTATCTTTTTTGATTTCATCTTTAATTCCACCCTCTGATCCAATAACCTCTCACAAGCTGCATTTTTCACAGCAATTACCCCCTCCTCAGTCAAAGTGCTCATGGTCAACAGCACCCCCAGGTCATCCATAGACTCACCTCCTTGGCCAATCACAGTCTTCATAGCTTCAGCTTTCATCTCCATGACCAACTTCTTGTCTTCCTCTGATATCCCTTCTAGTGGTTGCAAATCAGTCTTGTTGCAAACTATAATCAACGGTTTGTTCAAAAATAGAGACTTAATACTGTGAAAAAGAGCAGCCTGTTGAGTAATGCTATATCCACAAGACCCTGAGATGTCTAAGAAGAACAACACAGCAGCTCGCAAATGCGCTAGAGCTGTTATACTGCACATCTCAATAATGTTGCGATCTTCGAATGGTCGGTCCAAAATTCCCGGTGTATCAATGACTTGGTACCTCAGGTATTTATAATCTGTATGACCAACAAAGAGTGACTTCGTGGTGAAAGCATAGGGCTGGACATCTACGTCAGCCCTAGTGATCTTGTTAATAAATGAACTCTTGCCGACATTGGGGTAGCCACAAATCAAGATTGTCCGAGTATTCGGGTCAATTGAAGGTAGCCTCGCCATGTGTTGTCTGATCTGTTCCAAGTAAGCCAAACTAGGAGCAATCCTCTTTATCACAGTACACATGCGGCCAAGAGCAGCAACCTTCAGACACTTGCATCGGTACAGTGAATCACCATACTTCAACAATTTCACATAGTCTTTTGCTATTTTACTAATAAGGTTCCTTGCAGTATTGATTTGGCCAAGGGCAAGCTTGTAGTGATCTTTATTGTAGAGAACATGAAGAAGGTCCCCATAAAAAGGGTGGATATCGTCCAATCGAGGAAACTCATCAATGATTGTAGAGAGCTTCTCATGAAAGTTCTGCTGGGTATACTTCACTTTGCGCATGTAAAACTGACGGAGGCGGGAAATAGCATACCCCTTGTGGACAACAGTTGGTGTTTTTCGTTGGGTGCGAGAGAGAATAATGTCAACAAAGTCCTTCCCATTTGGCACCACAGTAATCTTCTTAAAATTATACTGCACCATCTTTTACCCTGTGACACAGTAGTGAAGTAAATTAAATGTCATTAAAAAAAAACCTATGCTAAGAAAATTAATTATCTGTTTTCTTTACTAAAACAAAATCATACAAGAAAGCATCTAAATAACTTATCTACGGGTATAACGAAAAAAAAAAAAAAAAAAAAAAAAAAAAAAAAAAAGGACTTACAAATGTTCATAATAAAACGTGCGGCTAAAAGTAATCTTTTCCCAACATTTCAACAAAATTTTTCAAGAGAAAATTACTTGAAACCCTATAATGGAATCGCAGAAAATAGTAACCCTTAACAAAAGAGCTTATTTTTTCAATTTATAGTGTTTAGGGAAAATGCTACAAGAATTTCATATTGCAGCATCCAAAAGCAACCATCCCAAACACTGCAACCTGAGGTAAACCTAAAACCCAAAATATTTTCTTCTATCCAAAGCCAAAGGAAACCTAGAACCCAACCCATGCCCCAAAAATTACTACAGTTCCATAAAACCCATCTCAATCTTCTTAGAAAAAAAAAAAAAATTAATAATACCCAACAAATATTACACTGCAAAGACAGTATCAGATCCAACTAAGTAAACAAGCATATGCAAGCTCATTGAAGCTCAACCCAACAAATTCAAATCCCACGCATAAGTCACACCGCGAATAAAACATATTTTACAATTAAATCAAGAAAAACATGATACTGGTTCATCAACGTCCGGGATAGCGAACTTCAAATACTGAACTAAGCTCGAATCGCATCTAATAAGCTACAATTTAAGCCAAACAACCCGTGAAATTGAAATACCGGAAATGAAATTCACAAAAAAATAATACCCAAGGGAACCGTCACAACCAATCCACCTGAAATTCAATCAAAACGAAGCACAGCTAGGGAGAGAGAGAGAGAGAGATGGAGAAGGAGCACCTGTTGGCGTTAAGGCGGGTAAGACCGAAGAGAAGGGTTTAACGAGAACCCTTTTAGAAGAGAGAGAGAGAGAGAGAGCTTGAAGGATTCTTAGAAGGCCCAATTATAGGCCCAGGTTTTATATGAACATAGCTTGGGCTTAGGGTTGCTTTTTTCAGAGTGATAGAAAGTTGCGCGTCCTTGAAGGATAACTCAATCGGGTGGAAACTCTACGCTTCATGAAACGGAAGTTACTAGTTCGAATTCCCCCTCCCTCTCTTGTGCGGGCACGTAAAAAAAAAAAAAAAAAAGTTGCGCATATACCACCCAATAAATACACGTGATATAAAAGAGAAATAATCACATTTTTATCTTATTTTTATTTTACGAGTTTTTAAGTTAACAAGAGTTTTTGGGTAAAAGCTTCATTTTGAAGTTTTAGTAAAAAATGTTTTTTTGGCTATTTTTAGACTTTTTGGACTATTAAAAGCGCTTTCAATTTTTTTACCAAACGAATATATATATTTTTTCAAACGGACTTTTGAAGTGTCAAAAATACTTTTAAGTCCTCAAACGTTGCGAGCATGTTTGGGATTGAATTTGAAAAATAGAACTTTTAAGTCAAAAAGAACTTTTGGGCAAAAGCTTCATTTTTAAGCTTTTGCCAAAAGTATTTTTTGTTGTTGTTATTTTTAGGCTTTTTGAACCCTTAAAAGCGCTTTTAATTTTTTTTACCAAACGAATACCTTTTTTTTCAAACGAACTTTTTGAGTATTAAAGACATTTTTAAGCCACTCAAACACAATCTCAAACATGCCCGCAATCTCAAACAAGACCCTAAGGTTTTGAAACCACCACAAGTTTTAGCTGCAGCACATGTTTCAATATACCGGCTGCTATATACACGATTCAATATCACCACCTATATTCATTCGTATTTTAAAATCCAAAGCAAATAAAAATTGCCTCCAAACCATCTTGAAAAGCCATGCACCAGAGTTGGATGGATGGATTTGACTCAAGTGCTGTACAAAAAAAAAAAAAAACCCATCAAATATACTCCAAAACAAATTGAAGTTATGAACCACAAAATTAGGATAACACAAAACTAAGTAGATAAAATGATGTATAGCATTACTCGAAGCAAAAACTAGTAAAATTCATGTTTCTGAATTTGACTGTAGCATAGGTGGAAGTTTTACATAATTCCATAAAGATTACCCACAAAATTCCAAAAAGCAAACCAACTAAATTCAACCTTCTAAAATTAATGACTGGTTAATAAAACTAGTATAAAAACATAAGACAGGAGATTACAAATTCAAATTTTAGGACTGAAGCAAATAAAAAAAAAAAAAAGAAATTGGCACAACTGTGTATGTGAACATTTAATATGCTCACGCCATTTTGTGTTGACTCTTTGACGGTCTAAGAACACTCCACTCCAGCTTTTGACCCTTGGGTTTCTTGAAGGAGCCTTTACTCTTATTTGGCGCTGATTGTTGATTACTTTGAATATCTTTTGGTGATTTATTTGGGTATTGTGTTTCAGACACTACTTCAGACTGTTTTCTTTTAAGATCTCCATTAGCCTCACGATTCAATTTATCAACGTTTGAGCACCCTGCTTCATCCATTGGGGATCCACCTTCTCTGTAAAATGCAAATAAAAGGAAAAATATCAGATGTGATCAATGGTGGATACAAGAATATGAATGTGTTCTTCTCTCAGTAAGTTTGCAAGCACATAGTTGTGATTATTCTTTTATTGATGACTCATACACCAGGAGGATCCTGAATCCTTGACCTCACTCTCCGACCCATTTTTATTAGGAGAGGATGTTCAATTTGAGCCAGAACTCATTAACCTCATGGCCATGTTAAATTTTATCTTCACATCCCTCATTGTCTATTTGTCTACATGCACTGTTGAATTTTTCATGTTCTTCTATTCACATATTTATCAAATTAAAGAGTCTGTATGTAACATCCAGCATCAGATTTCCCTTGTAAGCTCCACAATGAGAAACCTTATCAAATAGAGTTCATCACTAAGCCTGGCATGAGTATTATGTGCATTAACATTCACTAAGTCTTTAGACTTACCCATTTGTTTCATGTTTTTCCCTCTCCATTACATATAATTGCGTGGCTTAGGTAGCTTAGACGAGGATACCTACGAATCTGACATGGGTGATTGCGCATGACTTGATTCGAGTCATTTTTCAGGATATGGACTCTGAGTGATTGAAGTCCATGTGGGATGATGGAGGAACCACCCAAGCAGATATAATCGAGATTAGGCCTGGGTTTCGGTCAAAATGGTCCAGTTTTGGCTCTTATCGGTTACTAATCGATAATCTTTGGTTAAACGGTTTATTAACCGATACCGAACCAATAAAAATTTTAACCGAAATTATCGGTTATAACGGTACACGGTTAAACGGTTTGGTTAAACCGATTAACTGATTTAACCGTGGGCTTTATATTCATTTATTTTGTTGGGCCAAAAATGAATTTTTATTTTTTATTTTTTTACTTTTGAGAGCTCAAATACTTTTTGTTGGGACCCAAATATTTGTTTTTTGGGACTAAAAATTGAAGTTTTTTTATATTGATCCACCACAACTTTTTTTATATTATAAAATACATTTTTCCAAAGCAAATAAACTAATTAACATAATGAATGCTAATTAGACAAATAAAACTAGTTAATGAAAAATGCTTTCACCAAAGGTAAAGAAATCCTATCCAATGCCATCACTAAAAAAAAAAAAAATCAAACCTACCTAATCTCAAATTAAGATAAAGTTACATAGGTATATATATAATCCCAAAACTATGTCGTTTTGGCATTCCTACTTAACGGTTTATATCGGTTAAATGGTTAATCGATATGAAATTTCTAACCAGACCGAACCGAACCAATAAGTATGCCGGTATAAAAAATTTAACCGATAAGGATATTGGTATATCGGTTACGGTTAATATCAGTTCAGTCAAAACCTGTACACGGCCGATAATCGATAACCAATTAATCTGCCCACCCCTAATCGAGATTATTATCTCTTTAGCCTTACTTAAGCTTAGGATTTGATATGTTGATCTTTTTTTGAGACCATTATGTTATGGGATGTAATCTTTTATTCTAATGATGGCCTGATGACCGATATATTTGGCGACTATCTTTATATTATGAGGTATTATGTTTATTATGGTTTATAAATGCGTGGATGCTTTGTTACTACTTTTTATTCCTATAGTTTTGAAGTCTTCCATTGAGGTCTCTCTCTTAGGAGAGGTTGTGTTCCCAAAGTCTTGTCCCATGAGAAATAGGGCTGGGAGATGAACCATGGAGTTAGTTACCTGTTAATTAACTTCTTGGGCGTTACAAAAACAACCACACATTCATACACCAAAGTAAACATAATACCTCATAATATAAATGTCACCAAAAGTATCGACTAATAGACCGTCATAACATATTACAAACCACTAGATAATCATCTTACAAAAGATAAAAAGATCAAAGCCTAAGTATAAACAATGCCAAAGAGATGACAATCTCGATCATAACATATTACAAACCTCCTTCTCTCTGGCCTATTTCTCTGTGGCAATCTGGTGATTTTTTTTTTTATTCGATGAGTTGAATAATCTGGTGTTTTGATCTTATTTTAGGACGGTGCAATAGGTGAGGTGGCAGCAATTTAATGGAAGTTGGAATACCTCTCATCTTCTTTTCATTTTCTCATATTTAAACTATAGCTGGAGCTTGTTCCATCTTGGCAAAGCAATGAGCCTCTGGTCACCAATTTTCACCAATTTTCTCATATATATATATATATAGATAGAAATCCTAAGGGTAGTAGTTTGTCTATCAAAGAAACTCTGGGGAATGATACAAATCAACGTAATCTGCTTTGGTTCAAGGCGTGCAAATTGCAATATTCTTGCTAATATTACACAAGGGTGGCATTTGATGTCTATAAAAGACACCTCGAGCGCCCCAATCAAGTACAACAAATCAAATAAGATATTTAATTTCCTCCAATATTTTATTTTCTTAAAAGTTCATATGAACACTCAACATACAATAACATTCTCTTTTGGCCTATTATTATGACAATATTCATGCTATTATTATGATAATATTCATGCTATTAAGCATGTAACATGCTACTCATGCAAATATGGCGGTTGCTGAACTTGGTGACAAATCATGACATTTTCATTCCTTTTATTATTATTATTATGCTTTGGTGAAGGGTGACCATTTTAAAGGTTTACCACCAATCAAGATTTTGATTAAGTAGCCAAAATCATATGCGCCGTGGAAAGTTACCCAAATGATTTTTGAATTTCTCAAGAGGCTAGAGTCGAAGAATAGCCTCCCAAACTCGTTACAATCGATACCCTTTTCTCGGTTCTTATTGAAATCAATCCCCTGCCGCTCGAGTAACCGGATGGACTACGAATTGTGAAGATCACTTTCCTTGTCGAAGCCTTTGAAATTGAATTCCCAGACATAGCAAGAGTCCCATTGGGATCCGAAAGAGTGAGACCCAACTAGATGATCTTAGTGGCATCCACGATCCGAGAGAGTTGGGTCTCCCTCTCTCGGATCCCAACAGGGACTCTTGCTATGTTTGGGAGTTCAATTTCAAAAGCTTCGACAAGGAAAGCGATCTTCACAATTCGGAGTTCATCCAGTTACTCGAGCGGAAGGGGATTGACTTCAATAAGAACAGGGAAAAGGGTATCGAATCTAAGGAGTTTGCGAGGCTAATCTTCGACTCTGGCCTCTTGTGGAATTCAAAAATCGCTTGGGACACATTCCACAATGCATATGATTTTGGCTACGTAATCAAAATCTTGACTGGGCGATTGGTATACTTGTTCGGGTACAAGGTGTTTGACATCAAACACATGATCAAGTCGTGTGAGGGGATGTATGGGGGTTTGGAGAAGGTAGTGCATGATGATATCATCAGGTGGATTCTGATAGTCTGCTAACCTTGCAGACCGTGATAAAATTAAAGGACCTTTATTTCTATGGTAGGGCTTGGATAAATTTTCTTCCCTTTTTGACTACTTCTTTGACTTAGGTAATCAGTAGATTCGGAACACTTTTAAGAGATAGGCAATCCTACAGGAAAGAGTTACAATTTGGTGGGCCAGGCATTCATGCTTGTAAATGAGCAGATGCCCAGCTTTCCTTTTCCCAAAGGTCAAAGCTGTGCCTGGCTTGAAGCTTGCCTTTAGTTAGCTTGAAAGTAATTGTTTAGTAGATATTTCATGTGGTTTAACACCAGGTTGTTATGCCTTTGCGTATTGGATGTATGTGCATTGTACAGGTTTAATTTATCTTTTTGGAACTTATAACCTGAACCCTCAACACTATTATAGCTGTTAATGCTAACCGTCCAAGTGAACAGTTCTTATATTTGGCCCGAAAGAGAAAAAAAGAATATACAAAAAACCGAGGAGCTACAAAAATTTTACTGTCTATGATATATGTGAAATCAATACTTCTTCAGACCAAACTTTGCCAGCAATAACTCATGTGAAGCATACATTGTGACCTATCGAACCATAAGCATGACAGCGAGTACATATGCTATTTGCCGACAGCCATGAAGGATACACTCTTCTTGAACCCATTTGAGCAGTTTGGGTACTATTTTTTTGCTTAATGTTTAATGGTTAAACGTACCTGGGTTCTGCCTTTAGAATTGGAATTCTCTCGCGCCCAATTACTTCAATTATATAAGAGAAATTCCCATATATATTTATTTTTAATATAATGAGCCTATCCTCCCTTCTCTATTCATATTCAAAAAAGATGTCAAAACTGATCACTAATTCATCATTTTTTTTTGCTATCTTACAATTTTCGCTACTCATTAACACTTTATTCTTTTATTCTTTTTATTTTTTTTTAGAAATGCTAGATACTATAATTTTATAATTATTAAACATTCACCCAACAAGACTATCAACTATCTGTTTGACAAATTCTTGTTAAAAAAAATCAATAATTGAAGGTTTATGGAATTTTTTTTCTTTTCGTTCAATGTGCTTGTCGAATGTTTCATAATTATATATGATTTATTTGTATTAAAATATAATAGGTATCACGCCAACAATTAAAAAAATTATTGCTAATTTTCTATTTTATGCTATAATGATCAAAATCAAGGTTCTCTTCTTGCTCTTTTTTTTTTTTTTTTTTGATACTTATCTTCATTCTAAACTACACCTACATATGTGGAAAAAGATTGTAACTTTTTTTTTTTATTGGAATAAGCGTGATAGATTTTTTTACACAAATTTTTTAACCTATAATGAAAAATACGATGGATAGATGTTTTAAAAAAAGTTTTGAAATTAAATTATAATAAATAATTCAGCGCATTGCATGGATACGTGTTTTAAAAATAGTTTTGAAATTAAAAATTAATGAATAATTTAGGGCATTGTGGGGGTTATAAGCTAGTTATTAAACTTAAAGCCAAGATTCAGTAAAAATGCTGCTGCACCTTTCTTAACTTGATTCTCAAGGCATAAACTAATGCTACTAATCTTTTAAATTTAACCTTTAAGTGTGTTATTAGAGCATTTTTAGCAAACTCACCAACTAATTTTTTGACTATTTTGGTGAGCCAAATCACAAAAAACACTCTCCAACAGCCTCACCAAGATAGTGATTTTGGTTTGGTTATTGGTGAGTACTATTCACTCACCAAATGAATAAAAAAATCATATAACTTTTCTCTTTTGTTTCCTAGTCTTTGAAAAAAAGTTAAAAAAGAATAAAGAAATTTTTGAAAAAAAAAAATTTAATGGAATAGTAAAAGTTGATAGTTAAAATAGTAAGGTTGCTGGAATCAAACACATGCAAACACAAGCCTAACCATTAACCAAGTATTTTTACAAAAAATATGCCTCTACTCAACTAGTAGGTTCCATTTCAAAGTTAATTTTTTTTTTTGTTTATACAAAGTACATTAAAACTGAAGTTCAAATGTAGGGGATCATCAACAACAGAATTAGTACATTAAAATGTAGGGGATCATCATATAAAACTGAAGTTCAACCCAATAACATAGTGAAGTTACATTTTAAATTTTAAGCAAGAAAAATAATTGTTAAAAAATGAAGCACGATATTTTTGTTTAATTAGTGACCCAAGTGAGCTGCTATGTCTTTCTTTTAGTCGGTGGCTAGCCATTAGAAATCCAAAGGCGGTGGGATTTGATGTCTATAAAAGACACCTCGAATGCCCAAATCAAAAACAACCAATCAAATAAGATCATTGCTTTATTTGCTTCATTTAATTTCATCCGATATTTTATTTTCTTAAAAGTTTTTCAGAACACTCAACATGCAATTACATTATTTTTTTCCCTATTATTATGACAATATTCATGCTATTATTATTATGATAATATTCATGCTATTAAGCATGTAACGTGCTACCCATACAAATTTGGCGGATGCTGAATTTTCTTTACTGCATGTATTTATGTTTAATTAGAACTCTATATGATCACTTAGTGACAATCTCTATATTATAACTCTATATTTTCTTTTCATTCATTTTTTTTTTATTATTCTTTATGCTTTGGTGAAGGGTGACCCTATGATGCAAAATGAAGAAAGAATATTAGTTTAGAGTTAGTATTATTTTGTAATGGTTTTTAATATTTAATTTATGTTTTTAGAGTCCGTATTTAATAATGAGCTTGGCCCAAAAGTCAGTCTTATTAGGGTTGTGTTTTAGTTCAATTTTATTTGGGAGGCAATAATTGAGAAATAAACAATTATTTTGTTCCTTGAAAGTTGTGATTGCTCTTTTATGTAGTGAGACTTTACGTTCCTAGTGAGATGCCAGATTTATCCATTTGGTGAGACATCGATCCTTTATTTTTATTTTATTCTTCATCCAGTCCCGGATCCCAGTTTTGGCCAATAACCGAAAATCGGGACTGAGTTGACACCCCTCATTAAAATGTGTAAAAGCCTTTGTTTAAAAAAAAAAAAAAAAAAAAAAATCTATTTAGCTATTAGACATTTAGAACCTTCTACATTCGCTAATTAGTAATTAGATCCTGTCACATCAACATAATAGAATAAAAGTGTGAAAAATATTAGAGGAATGATAAAACATAACTTTTTGACACAACTTTGGCCAAACTTTTCTCTTATATATGTGGTCATTTTCTTTTTCTTTTTTTTAAAAAAAAAAACAAAATAAAATTTTAAAAAAATTTCTGAAGCAATCACATCCTATATATGTGGTCCTTTTTTTATTTGGTATTTTTTTAAAAAAAAAAAATTGTATTTTTCTTCCAAAAAAATGGTCATTATTATGAATAAAAAGACCATTAAAAAAAATTACCAAATAAAAAAAAAACCACATAGGATGGATATTATTGCTTCAGAATTTTTATTTTTTTTATTTATTTATTTTAAATACAACATAAGAGAAAAGTAGGGCCAAAGTTGTGTCTCTATCATTTCTCAAAATATTATCCATTCTCTCGTTTTTTTTTTTTTTTTTTAGGTTTTTTTACAATTGTCATCACTCATTAACACTTTATTCTTTATTCTTTTTTTTTTTTTTAGAAATTCTAGGTACTATAGCTCTATAATTATTAAACATTCACCCAACAAGACTATCAACTAACTATTTGACTAATTCTTGTTAATTTTTTTTTTTTTAAAAAAAAAAAATAATAATTGAAGGTTTATGGAATTTTTTTTTCTTTTTGTTCATGTGCTTTTTCGAATGTTCAAACAGTTAGTTCAAATGGTTGGGCAAAACTATATATATATTGTCCCTAGGCAAATCCCACCGCCTTTTTTAAAAAAACAACAAAAACAAATCCCACCGCCTCTAGAAATCCTAAGGCGGTGTGCATTTCTTTGTCTATAAAAGATAGAAACTAGGCGTGGAAATTGAATTTCAATGGCTCCTCCTCCGCGTCCGAGTTCGATGGTGGTTCGTGAAGTCTGGCAAGACAACCTCGAGCAGGAATTCTCCGAAATCACAAGAGCTCTCCAGGCTCTCCCCCATCATCGTTTCGCCGCCTTCGACACTGAGTTCCCCGGCTTTGTCTTCCCTGCTGCCAGCCGCCGCCACTCCCTTCTGTCTCCTGCTGAGAATTACCTGCAGATGAAGCGCAACGTGGATGCTACTAAGATCATCCAGTTGGGTCTCGCTCTCTCAGATCCCAACGGGGACTCTTGCTATGTGTGGGAGTTCAACTTCAAAGGCTTCGACAAGGAAAAAGATCTTCACCATTCGGAGTCCATCCAATTACTGGAGCGGCAGGGAATTGATTTGAATAAAAGCAGAGAAATGGGTATTGATTGTAACAAGTTTGGGAGGCTACTCTTCAACTCTGGCTTGTTGCGGAATTCGAAAATCGCTTGGGTCACATTCCACGGAGCTTATGATTTTGGTTACTTGATCAAAATCTTGACTCGGCGAGAACTGCCGTCTGATCTCATGGGGTTTATGCGTTTGGTGGTATACTTCTTTGGGTACAAGGTGTTTGATATCAAACACATGATCAAGTGGTGTGACGGGCTGTATGGGGGTTTGGAGAAGGTAGCGCACACTGTTGGGGTTCTCCGTGTAGCTGGGAAAACTCATCAGGCAGGTTCTGATAGTCTGCTAACCTTGCAGACCATGATAAAATTAAAGGACCTTTATTTCTTCGGTAGGGCTTGGATAAATTTTCGGTTGATTTTATACAGTCTAGAAATTGACGTTGGGAGTTTGGCTGCACCAAAAAGCAACGGCTTCCAATTTGTAAGAGGATGCAATCAGTTCTACCAAACCGGAGGATGCAATCAACAGTTGTACCAAAGATCTATGTTTGTCTCGTTCAGCGATGGCATGTTATATTCAATTTGAGGTTTCCTCTCTTAGACAGAAGACAATGTATAGGATTCTTCACAACTATTGTAAATCTGATTTTTTTGGTTGTTGAAATGGAACAAGTTTTAGTAGATATATTGCTTGCATTACATATTTATTATTATTGAAACATAGCAATGCTTTGGCAGTAATTAATACAGACAAAAAGAATTCAATGACCATAAAGCAATACAAACCAAAACCAACACAAATCAACAGAAACACCAAGGCTTACTGCTATACCACAAAACAGAATGCCACTAAAAACAAGAAGAAAACACTCAAACACCAAATTTGCTCTCCAGCGAATTCCATCCACTAGAAAGCTCTTCATTCTCTTTGTTTCTCGGAAATCCTCTTCTAGACATGATTCTGGATCGAACTTCCCAACAAATTAATTAGATGAATAATTTGCTCCTCAGTATGCACCTGATTTCCATGCCTAATGTTGTTCCTTTCCCTCCAAATATGATAGATATATAGCGCTCAACTCTAGCTTGCATAAAACAGCTTTAAGACCTTTACCCTTCCAGCCATTCACTCCCAGTTCAACAATGGCATCCCATTCATAATGAGGATCCTTCACTAAACTCCCTGTTCAAATTTCCCAACCAAACAACAAAAGCCTGCTTGGGAATAGCCATTGAAAACCAAACTAACTTCTACCAGACAAACTCCCTGTTCTATTTTTTTGTGTCCTCTCATTTGTGAAATGGTGTAAATAGAGAATGAGGGTGCCACTTCTTGGTGATGCGTGCAACATGATACACTTGCTGACTCGTTGATGACATTTTCCTATTGCTTGTTCTTAGACATTTATAGAGGAAATGAATTAGATATTAGGTTGGAAATTTTTTGGTAGTGCAAATTATCCAAAGATGTTATTACCAACCAGTCTTAGGTTATCTTTGTCTGTCCTTGTGTTGTGTGACTCGTGTATTTATCATTCAATGGCCATTCGTAACAATGAGTTCTTTTAGAGTGCCAATTCGCTTTTGTTGGTTTACTTTGATTGGTTGCTCCTTACTGGCAGGGGTTAACAAAATATTTAGGCTGGTTCAAGTCTGTGACAAAAGAAGGAACCAAATGTCTTTAGGCTGGTTCGACTCTGGGTTAACAAAATATTTATGCTTATCTTACTAATTATACTTCGTGCCGTACAACTTGGATTGCGTCTACTCTGGATTGGACTTTGTTGCAGTCATTTTTTTTCTTCCCTTTTTGACTACTTCTTTGACTTAGGTAACCAGTAGGTTTGGAACACTTTTAAGAGATAGGCAATCCTACAGGGATGTGATTACATACATTTGCAACCCTACAGGAAAGAGTTACAATTTGGTGGGCCAGGCATTCATGCTTGTAAATGAGCAAATGCCCAGCTTTCCTTTTCCCAAAGGTCAAAGCTGTGCCTGGCTTGAAGCTTGCCTTTAGTTATCTTAAAAATAATTGTTTAGTAGATATTTCATGTGGTTTAACACCAGGTTGTTATGCCTGTGCGTATTGGATGTATGTGCATTGTACAGGTTTAATTTTTCTTTTTGGAACTTATAATCTGAACCCTCAACACTATTATAGCTGTTAATGCTAACCGTCCAAGTGAACAGTTCTTATATTTGGCCCGAAAGAGAAAAAAAGAATAAGGAAAAAAAATATATACAAAAAACCAAGGAGCTACAAAAATTTTACTGTCTATGATATATGTGAAATCAATACTTCTTCACACCAAACTTTGCCTGCAATAACTCATGTGAAGCATACATTGTGACCTATCGAACCATAAGCATGACAGCGGGTACATATGCTATTTGCCTACAGCCATGATGGATACACTGTTCTTGAATCCATTTGAGCTGTTTGGGTATTGTTTTTTTGCTTAATGTTTAATGGTTAAATGTACCTGGGTTCTGCCTTTAGAATTGGAATGCATCTGCTTTTAGTATCCAGGCATTGTTTGATTTTGAGAAATTAGATATACTATGGAATGTTAGGTATGCTAAATTGTTATCTGGTTTGATGAGTGTGAGATAGATAATAGATCCATTGGTATGGAATGCATAAAAAAAAAAAAAATGTTGAGGTCAGGGCCTCCAAGGCCAATCTAAATCCTAAAAAGCCACACGACCAAACTAACCTCAGAATCTTTTAAAGTTTGGTCTAATTCACTTGATGGCCTAAATTCAATTTGAACAATTTATTTTCCCTTCATGCAGTGCTGTTGACCATTTTAAGAAGCAATTTGTTTATCTTGAGGAACATTATAGAAAAGGTGGTACTGTTACACCACCTGAGAGCTAGGCAGCATGCATCATTACCCAGGTGCTTTTATTTTAGCAAGTATTTTAGTTGTGCTACTATGTTGAGCTGCCTGCTTTCCATATTTTTTACATTGTCTAGTCTGCTGATGAAAGGGTAGTGCTGCAGGGCATGTGTGTTATATTCGGATAACTCAGCACAGTCTGCATCAGAGAAACTGAGAAGCCTCACATGGACAGGAGTTGTGGGATCCCTATGCCACGGCTTCCTCTACAAGTTCCTCCAAGTATCCAAGGTGTGTATTTTGTATCTGATTACTTATGATTTACATCTTTTTGTTATGATTTCCTTGTTCTCTATCGTTTGAGTATAATGGTGTTATCCAAGTGTGTGAACTAATTAATATTTTGGCAACACTCTACATTCTAGTTCTCCCATGGTTGACAAATGCTTGTTAGTACATGGTGTAGTATTAACTCATGGTGTAGCCTTAGGTTATCTTTGTCTGTCCTTGTGCTGTGTGACTCATGTATTTATCATTCAATGGCCATTCATAACAATGTGTTCTTATAGAGTGCCGATTCGCCTTTGTTTGTTTACTTTGATTGGTTCCTCCTTACTGGCAGGGGTTAACAAAATATTTAGGCTGGTTCAAGTCTCTGCTAAAAGAAGGAACCGAATGTCTTTTTGAATTGTTATTAAATCCTGCCTGAATGAGCAAGTTATATTAATAGTCTGGAGGAGAAAATTCCAAATATTTTGTAACAGGAGATTTTCAACCAATAGCAGATTCAATTATTGACATAACTTAAGACAATTACATCCGCATCCTTATTACTTAGATAAAAAGAATCTCCTCCAATGTTTATGTGTGCGTATTTACAAGATAATTTCATCTGCACATGTGAGGTAAGATGGCATTTATTTTGATATCAATATCCAGTACCTCATGTGATTTCATCATTCCGCCAGCAACTTCAAAGCAGTATCAACCAGTGAGTGGATTGTTGTGTTGTGCCGGCTAACTCCAACGGTACCAGAGAAAATATTGAAGCTTTCAAGCTCTGCTGTGGTCTCCAAGACAGCCTCCAGCACCTCCTCCATTCCCAGATCCTTGAAAATACCTACATTTGTCACCTTGTCTCTCATCATCCATATCGCCAACTCTATGGTAAACCTCCTTATTCTTGGAATTTGAATTGGTGGGTATTGGTGTTTCCTCAAAATATGGATTAATTCATTAGCCAATTCAGCTTCAGTAATTCCAGCTTTCTCAAACTTGACGCTCGACTCCTGAGGAGTCATGAATTTAAAAACATGTGCCGCTAGTCCAATCATCACTTCCTGTAGTTTGTTCTCTTCTGACATGATTGCCTTAAGCACCTGCAATAGTAGGGGAAGGGGTTAAAATATAGTCATTATAGTGTTGATGATAGATCGTGAAGCTTGTATTCTGGCGCCTCTTCTGACAACAACATTGGTCGGAAAAGAAAAAAAGTAAAATTTTGTAGTTATTGTATAAAGCACTTACTGTAGGTGTTGCTGCTGTGACTCCCTTTAGGTGGTTGAAGCAATCTGCACCACTGTAGGTGCACAAATTTCTTAAAATTCTTGCCGCATTTACACGAAGCAATGGAACTTCCAGTGCTCCGACAAGCCTTTCGAGTACATCCAGCTTCAAAATACGATAGCAGTTACTTTTACTTTCTAAAGCCAGCATTGATAGTGCTTCTCCAGCGGCAATTCTTACATGATTCTCATTCTCTGGCGTTCCCTCTTTGAAGAAAATGTTAAACAACTCCTTCAGAATTCCACCTGTTCCCCCAATCCTCTCTGTCGCATCCTCTTCCAGCGCGAGACTGGTTAAGATATCTATGCCAAGCTTCTGCAGCATTGAGTGATTCTCTCCGCACCGTAGAAGATCTCTAATGTTGCTGATGGTGAAAACTATCTCGGAAATTTCTCTTCGTAGATGTTTTCCTGTGGCGCCAGATGTGTGTGCCAGCATCTTCACCACTTGCAGGGATCGTTTCACGGTCAGAATCTGAGATGCTGCAACATTTTTATCCTTCAACAACCTTTCTTCAACATGTGTAAAATCTATGATTTTTGGTAGGAGGCCCCTTGTATTTCCAATCTTTCCACAGTTATCATGATCACGTGCAAGTTTCTTCAGAATAACAAGTCCTAAATGATTAAATGTCCAGGATCCATAGTTTGCATGGTCAAAGATGATGTTCTTTTCACCGATTTCGTCGGCTGCACCACTGGTGCTTCTGTTGGTTTGTAGCAGAGATGAGATTGATTCCATAGCACCAGGTATGCCAGCAACCCGGAGGGAGTTTTGCTTTTTGCCTGCTAGTTTTGACAATATCTCTGCAGCTGATCGCCTGATCTCTTCATCTTGTGGGTCTGTCCAATTCAACATCTCAACTAATCTCTCTATCACCAATATATTTATCCCTATTTTTTGGAGGGTGTCATCAGAAAATCGCACATTCAAAGCAAATTGTTGAAGTATTCTAACTCCAATAAGCTGCTCATCAGGGGAATTTGAATCCAAAAAATCCATAGCAAAAGCAACCATATCCATCTTCAAGCCATCGAAAATGCTTCCATTTACACATTTTGAATAGGCATCATAAAAGAACCTTCTAATTGAAATCAAACCTGAAGGTCCCAACTCGCACTCCTTATTCACTTCATCCAACAGTTTATGGCAGGTGACTTTCCACTCCCAGTAAGCTTTCTCCGTCAGAAACAACAGTGCTTCTGCCAATGCCAAGGCATAGAAAATATTCAGAGCAGATTGCCGATTCCTCTTGTCAGTGTCTCCTTTTTGTACCTCACCATAGTTATGCCTGATGAGCTTCATCAATGAGAGGACCACACAGGCTGTTGCAGACAGAAGTTGGAGCCAATAGAGAAGCTTACTGACATTTCTTGAGAGGAAAACCATTTGAGAAAACGGTAGAAGGGGAACATCTGAACTTTTCCATGTCCGAGTTGGCATTCTTCGGTGGTCAGCGAATGCAGGGCTTGCTGGGCCATTTGTCTTTGTCAATTCTCTAGTGTGGTTAACTTGTTTTGGAACCGAAAGAATTGGCCGGAAAATTCCTTTGACACTTCCAATGAGGAGGTGTGAGGTGGATCTCAGGGCCCGGAAGCTGTTGACTCCTGCATCTGCGATTGACCATGTCGCTTGGTGCTGCCATTCAAGTTCATGGCTTCTGCTGAATATGCGAGTCCCCTCAATCAACAAGATGATGGTGATAAACCAGAAGTCGGTTTTATCCAAAGTGATGGCAAACCCACCTAGAAGAACAACTGTTGCCCAGATGAAGCCAAGAGTTCCAAGGCCTGTGGCTGCCTTCTCAAGAACAGCAAGCTGAAGAGCAAAGAGAGTAAGCTTCTTTTCCGGTGCACGAACCGATGGTGTTGGCAGAGAAACAGAATCTGAATTGCTGCTGTCTCTCTTCTCAATCCCACTCTGGGGTTCAAAAATTGTGGTGCCTAAACTGAAGGTCTCACCAATGTGCAGATGAACGCTTGCTTCACCTCCCGCAGAATTCCCACGATCCATGTTGCTGGTCCAATCAATCAGCTTGGAAACTAGCTGTATCTTTCTACCAAATTATTCAACTGGGTTGAACCCTTCAAAGGCAGGCAGCTAATAGCTATGCTAATTATGTGGTTACAAGTGCTAGAGAGAGGTCTTTTTCTTGTGTGTTTAAAGGGTCTCTTTTTTGGTTTGAGCTATGCTGGGAGGAATGAAGAGGTGGTGTTTATAAAGGTGAGGCAGAATGAACTTGGGGAGCACGTTTCTCTTGTGGAGATGAGGAGGAAAGAGTAACGTTAGGTTGCTTTTGTTTCTCTTTCTGCCGCGTTTCTAGAAGTTGGCTGTGTTTTGTACTTTTGTTGGTAAGCACCGCCTAAAACAGAGGATTTGGATGAATTAACCAACACCGACTATTATCACACAAACAAAAGTGAGAAAGCTTTTTTCATTGCCTTTTTTTTTTTTCTGTCCATCTGCTTTTATGTGCACATGGTCATGTCGTGTGAACCCGAGACATATTGTTCGGTTGTTTTAGTTTTCTTTTTATGCAATCTTCTTCAAGACCTTCACTCTTAACTTTTTTTTTTTTTTAATTTGAGTTTTTAAGATAATTAGTGATGTAACAGGTTATCAAAGTACTTGCTAGTTTATGGGGGTGTTTGTTAAACTCCCTCACATTCCCCCACATCCACTACACTATTCACTTCATTTTTTTTCCAAAAAAATATTATTACTTTTATATCAAATCACTCACTTTTTATATCTAATCATTTATTTTTTATTACTATTCAAATAAAAAAATCACTACAAAACAAAATTTTTTACTTCCCAATACCACTTTTTCATTTTTCTATACCAATTATTATTATTATTATTTTCTTTTTTTTTTTTTTTATCCATGAACAGTATCCTGTAAAATGAACAGTGCTGGGGTGCTTAACAAACACCCCCTATAATACATTAAACTGACAATTGGTTTTAGAAGGTGATTGATGATTGACAACTCTCTTTTTCTTTATATCACATCAATAAATTATTCTTATTACTATTCAAACAAAAATTAAAAAAATAAAAAGGAATAAATGTGCATGATTTGGCCTCGTCGCTACGTTATTAAAAGTCCTTAAATGTGTAAAAGTGGTATATTAGTTGGATTTTGGTTTAGCTTGCACGAATGGGTAACAAGAGGGAGTCATTCTTTTGAGTGCACGACGAAGACTTTGAAGTACTAGTTGGCCTCTACCCCCAATTACGCTGCTCTTTGCGTGCTGCCTTCACCTTGGCGTTAAAGAGGATAAGAAAGAAACATAGAATGATCTGGATCTTTTATCACATAAAAACAGATAGCATTGAATTTGTATTAAATTGCACAATCATTAAACTAACTAACCACTACTCTTTTTCTTTTTCTAAATTCAAATCACACACAGTCCTGGCTCTTTTTTGGATCCACCTACTTCCACCATTAAAAAACATGTACATGTTATATATTTCTTTTCTTTGACTTTTCTTTTACCCTATAACATATTCTTCAAGGTTCCATTTCAGTATTATAAACAAAACTAACGAATAAAAATAACAATTTCATTAGATGGTCATTTTGCACATCAGAAGTTTCCTTAAAAAGTTAATATAGTTGGTCACCTCACCTGTTGGTTTCTTCAACATGTTCTATGCAACGCCTGTGTGTACTGTTGATTTCAGGCCAAGCCTATCTATTGAAGAAAATTAAGAATGTTAATAGACATTGAGCTAAATAAATTAAAACAATGGGTTGTAACAAGTTCTTGCAAATAGGTGCAATATCAAATTGTCACATAAAATCTCTTGCACCTTTCAAAAGCTTCTCCTACTTGTACACGTACCATAATGAAACTGAAAACATCTAAAATGAAAATTTCCTCCTCTTTTTTTTTTTTTTTTCTCAATATAAAGGAATATTCATATTTGATTAACATTGGGGAATAAATCATCCATTTCTCCTCTCCATTTTTGGCTTCTTCTCATGATTGAGACTTGCACAACTATCATACTAAGCCACCAAAGCCAAATAATAAAAAAAATTAAAATTTAATTCCCATGCCAGCCACTGAATTTGCAAGTTCCTCTTCATACAGCCATAATCATTATACCTACAAGAAAAACACAAACAATAAGAAAAATATATATATATATTCAGAAACAACTGCAAAACGTCAAGACAAGTCGAGAAATGATGAATTTTTAAGCACTGCTATGCTCCTTAAACGTGTCGTGACATTAGAATTGGCCCATACCCGTAAAGATCATGCAAAAGGTTTCTTGGTCAAGCTACATGACATAAAATTTAATGCATGCCAAGCGTTTGAGGGAATGTTCTAGAGGCTACCACAAGTCCCAATGGTTCCACAAATTTAACTCCCATTCATTTAGGACCATCAAACTATACCCCTAATAATAAGTGAGAATCTCATTTGTATAAAGCAATCAAGAGATCCCTCCATAAATTATATAAAGGGTAGGCTTTAAGGACAGTGTAAAAAGCTGGCATCTATCAAAGTAAGAAGAGTGTTCTGTCCTCTTCATCTTTCAGTATTCTTCTCTCTAGAGCTCTCTTTCTTTAGAGTCAGGCTGAGTTAGTCGAATATAAAGTGGAGAACGGAAAATTCCAAACCCGGGAAATAAGGAACAGTTTATATAGATCTAAAAGCACAACATGTGGCAACAAGAAAAACTTTGTTTCTCTCTTGTGTGTCTCTGGGACAACTAAGAATTTATCACACTCTCCATCAATTCATCTCTTTCTTTCTTCTTTGACCTTTGGACTTCAAAGAAAATAAAAAAGATGGTGAGCCTTGAAGATTTGAAGGCGATTGTCCTGCCCTAAAGGGGTCCTTCAACAAAATCCAGGATGAGAACAGAGCTACAACTGAAAAGGAAGACATGCTAGATTAGTTGCTGTGCAGTGGAGGATAGAACTGATCAAGAGACAAGAAATCCTGACAACACCACTACCAACCTAAAACTGATTGACATTCCCTTGTGCGGACATGTCAAAAATAAAAAATAAAAAAACTGATTGACATTGATTAATTATGATGGTCCGGCACCGCAATGTGGTTTTGAATGCCGCGAAACTGATGCCTCTCTGGTCGAGAGTTGATTCTGTGTGTCAGCAGTCCGACAAAGCCCAACCAAACTTATGTCAATTAAAACCCCAATAATTTTCCTTTCCCTTTTTGAAAACTTAGCAGTTGGCCAATCCTAGCCTCTCTCTTCAGACCCTTGCACTCCATCAACTACCACATCTGCAGTCAAACCCAAACCCAACACCTGCACCCTACACCAGCCATATTAGCCCTGAACCCACGTATCCCAACCTTGACCAGCCACACATGGACTAGGACCAAAGCCCGTGATCACCACCAAGCCACTAGCCCACTATGAAACCACCCCACCGAGACCCAAAACAACCCGTCACAATCAACAAAACTCTCAAACCATCCCTATCCACCATGAAAGCACCACTTGCAGCCGTCAAACCCCAAGACCACTACTGGTTGACGATCCAAACACCCCAAAAGCTGCCAATCATCAGCTTGAACCCTACAAACACATCCAACAGTCTCTGTGTCAATCCTTCTGGCTCAATTCTCCGGAGAACACTGACTGAGTAAAACATTGAACTGAGGAAGGACACAATCACGAACTATTAATGCTTGGATCCGCCACCCAACTGCCGTATGTGTTCCTTCTCACTTTTTCTCTTGTTTTTTACTCTCTTCTTTCTCTTGATTTTCTATTTTTCGGGTTTTAATTGGGATCCAGAATGAGGTTAAAGGCCTTAACGAGCAAAGCTAGAAGGTCTAATGGGCGACTTTTGTTTTTACCTGCATAAAAAACACCTCGCTGCACATAATGTGATAGGCCGAATGGCTACTTGAGCTCTTAAGGGACTCCCATCCAGCACAGCAATCCATATACTCCAGCCAACAAGCATAACTCACAACCACACCACCCTAAACCCTAAATTCCACTCACTAACCTCCAAAACATAACTCCTACTCAAATCAAACAACAAAACCACAGTTTCATGTCACTCAAAACCTCACACAAATAGCATACCTCGCCGCTATATCACAGCGCCACGCTGCCGCACCTTCGCCTTCTCGGCGTCGATGATCGCCTCCACAAGCCGCACCGCCCTCTCGAGCTCCCCGTCCCTGTTCACCACCACGTAGTCGAAGTTCCTCACGTGCGTCACCTCCTCTCTCGCCGTGGCGATCCGAACCAGCAGCTCCTCCCGGCTCTCCGTCCGCCTCTCCACCAGCCTCTCAACCATCGCCGCCTCGCTCTCCGCCATCACGAACACGAACACCGCCGAGTTCCCCAAAATCCTCCTCAGCGTTCTGGCGCCCTGGATATCCACTCTCAAAACGACGTCGCACCCCCTCGCCATGTACTCCCGCACCTGCCGCCTCGGAATTCCCTTGTACTCGCCGTACACCAGCGCGTACTCCAACAACTCGTCATTCTGCACCATTCTGAGGAACTCTTCCTTGGACACGAAGTAGTAGTCCTCGCCGTCGACCTCGCCGGGTCGCCTGGCCCGGCTCGTGGCAGTGACGACGAAGTGAAGGTTTTGACGGACCTCTCTCAGCCGTTTGATGACGGCGTCCTTGCCGACCCCGCTGGGCCCGCTGATCACCACGATTAACGGGCCCGGGCTCGGCGTGATGGGCTCGGAGCTGAACGCGGAGCCCAGCGAGGTCTCCAGGGCCCGGACGAGCTCGGCCCGGTCGGCCTTGTCGACGGAAGGGATGGGGACGGAGGGCGGGCGTGACATTTGGGACATAGGAGAGGAGAGGCGAAGAGGGGCGTAGGAGATATTTGGGAGGAAAATGTTTTTGGGACAGGGGTAGGAGAGAGGATTAGGGAATCTCAAGGGGAAGAGAGACGTGGAGGAGGAAAGGAGTCTGCGGAACATGGAGGGTGGTGGTGAGTGCACTATAAAGAGGTGGGGTGGCGGAGCATGGAATCGGAACCTTGAGAGGGAGTGGGAGGATCTGAGTGAGTGAGGGGGTTTTTTGGTGTTTTGGATTTCGAATTTGGATTGGGGGTTTTGGTGTTTTGGGTGAGACCCCCACAATATGACGCTCTGTGACCAACGGTATGCCACGATAACCCTTTCCAATTGTACATTCTTCTTTTTTTTTCTTTTTTTTTTTCCTCTCTTTTTAAAGATGATTCTTTCTAGCCTTTTGTGGTTTTTTAAATTGTAATATATTTGATCTAAACCCATACGCGGATTAGTAGACTAATTTCTCAAATCAAGAATCATGAAGAAATGTTTTAAAGAGGTAATTCATTCGGTTGGGACTACGCTTAATGAAACGAAAATTATTAGTTCGAATTTTCATCTCACCTCTTGTACAAACATATCCAAAAAAATAAAATCATAAAGAAATGCGATTAGCAAGTGATAACATGATAACACCAGTAACACATAAAAAAAGTTATTTTATAGTATTGAATTATTAAGTTAGTTCATTTAAGTTAGTTCATTTCAGTTCTCTCTGTTCTCTCTCTTCAAAAACCCATAGTTTTCCTCCTACGGTCCTCATGAGAGGAGGGAGCCTTGGCTCCTTCCTCTTCCTCCTCCTCTCCCTCATGCCCTCTTCCTCTTCCTTTTCCTCTTCATATCCTTCTCACCTCTTTTGAGGTCAAACTCATCTCTTTGGAGGCCCTATCTGCCTTTTTGGAAGCTCTATCTTACACTTTAGTTGTTTTTTCTTCTTCCAATAATCGCATCGCTCACTCCTCCACTGTAAATCCATCGTTCACCGGCGTCATCGGCGGCTCCCAACAACAAATCGGCTCCCTTCTTGGAAATTTTGGGTTTGATTTTTTCAAAATCAGATCTATGCTTTTCAGGAAGTCATCACCATGCACACACCCCTCCACTGTGTTCCTGGGTGCCGTCGCTTCTGTCTGCCACCAGAACCGCCCTCATACAACGTCCACGCGCTGGAGCGTGACTAACACACGCCAGCGAGTTGATCTCACTCGCAGGCGCGTGCAGCTCACACGCCACCTTCTCAGGTGCTACACCTCCAGTGCTCCGCCTTATCGACCTTTGCCTCTGCCTCCGATGCACCTCCATCGTTCGATGCAACTTGTGTCTAGTTTGTTCTGGGTTTTATTTTTTGTTGTTTTTTGTTGTCTCTGTACTGATAGGCTTTGAATCGTTCTCCATTAGTGTCTTTTTTTGTTTTTGTTGTGGCTATCCTTCGGGTGTGTTGCAACGGTTCTCTTGGGTGCATCATTTATGGTGCATCTTTACAAACCATCTTTATTGATGGTCAATTTTCTTGGTCTTCGTACCAAGAAAGCATAGGCCCACATCATTTATTTGATGCATTACCCCCTTTTTTTTTCTTTTTTTTTTTTACTCATTCTAATGGGGTCGTTTTGGGGCTTATTGTTGGGTTGCCCAATCCTTTGTTGTTGTTAGTTGTTCTCTTGTTTTATCTAAAAATAAAAAAAAAAGTTTATGGGTTAAATACTTTTGACCTAATGTGGTTTAATAACTTTATTTTTTATTCTTTTAGTTAAGTTTTCAATTTGTATAGTATAATTTACCCCGAGTATGACTAAAAGTAAAGACGGTACTTTAATCAATTTCCCGTTAAAAAAGTAAACAAAAATCCGCTTTGGCTATTCTTATTTTGTCCGCCTCTCTTTTTTTACACTTTTTGAACGGAAATATCATATATGTTTTTGGTCATAACCTGTCATCATAATTACATTAATTCATAATTATATACATAAAATAAAATAAAATAATGTTGCTTAGTAAACTGGTAAAGGAAGAAATGAAAAGAAAAAGACAGTAACTTTATAAGGATCCGTGTCTGCAGAGTCCCCTTGCAAATTGCTCTAAACAATTTGGAGCATTTTGTTGGATGGATATCCTAATTTCCAAGCCAGCCCTCTACTCCGTTAAATAAATATAAATATATATATGTATAGATAGGATAGGAGTCAGGAGATATCATCAACCCACTGACACACAACACGAAAGTCGAGAATTATCAAAATTGAAATTTACGCTCTCTAGCTAACGCAAATTTTTGTTTTTGTTTTTGTTTGTGTTTTTTTTGTTTCGAAAAATCAAAATTCAAAACCGGACTCGCAGCTCAGTTGATGGGCACAATCGAACCACGAAGAGAATTCGTGGCTACCAAACCCACCTCGGCATCGTCGTCAACGGGCACCGCCTCGACCTCGCACTCCGAGACCGTGAATGGGACGCACGAATTCAAGATCAAGGGCTACTCCCTGGCCAAGGGCATGGGGATCGGCAGGTACATCACCTCCGAAACCTTCGCCGTGGGGGGATACGCCTGGGCGATCTACTTCTACCCGGACGGCAAGAGCGCCGAGGACAACGCCGCATACGTCTCGCTCTTCGTCGCGCTCGCCAGCGAGGGCACCGACGTCCGGGCGCTCTTCGAGCTCTCGCTCCTGGACCAGAGCGGCAGGGACAACCACAAGGTCCACAGCCATTTCAATCGCAGGCTCGACGGCGGGCCCTACGCCCTCAAGTATCGAGGGAGCATGTGGTACGTTTGATTTTGATGAAAGGGTTCTTGGAAGTGCTTTTCTTCATTCCTGCTATTCTCGAATTTATCACTTTCTTTGGGGTTTTTCTTTTTCTTTCTTTTTTTTTTTTTTTTTGTGGGTTTCTGCAATTCAAGTTTCTTGTTGATTGATGACATGGGTTCTGAAAGTGCTTTTCTTTATTGGTGTTATGGTCGAATTTTTCTTTTATTGGTTTCTTTGGGTTTTTTGGTTGATGCAATTGCAATATCTTGTTGATTGATGAAATGGGTATTAAGTTTGGTTGTTGGCTTTTGCATTAATAGACCAAGAAATGTGACTGAGAAAGGAAAAAAAAATGAATGAACGTGGTTCATTTGAGTTCTTGATTTTCTTTATTAAACTAAATTACTCTCAAGTGTCTCTAAGTATCAACGGTTACAGGTTCAAAAGGATTTATGTTAAATAGAATTTTGTATTCAAGAGTTTGACATTTCACCTCATTCATGGCCATTTTGGTTTGAAAATTTTGCTTGTTCCAGAATTAGGATATCGTGAACTCTGTATAAATAAGTAATAGATAAATAAAACAAAATGAAGTAAAAAAATATTTGTATGGTAGCTAGTTTCAATAATCGAGAGTGACAAGCACTGGAATTGAAAGACAAAATAGTGGACAGATAAATGAAATTCCAATAGAGGGTTGAGGATTGGAAACCAAGGGGGCCATTGTATTATTATCTTGGATGAAATGCTAAAATTCGAGGAATCTGTCCTTAGATGAAGTTAATGGGCTGGATATATAGATTCTATGAGCTACTGCATGCTGAATTTTTTGGAGGGTGCCACAGTTTGTGGGCTTGAAGGACTTAGGGGCACCTGAAGATTTGGAACTCAAAATATAGGAGCCACTCCTAGACCAGCAGAATCAGATGAACGAGCTAAAAGTACTATCCTCTTTATGATATTTAGTTTTTGGTAAGTGCTCTCCAATAAGTCCTCAGGCATAATAGATGCTCTCAACTTTGCATATGTGTCCATGCATTAATTCTTATGTTCACCAAAAGTAGATCGCGACGACATTTGTAGTGACCTGTTAACTGTATAAGAAAGCAGCATCTACTGAGGGTAATGCATTAATATTCTGTCGGACTTGCAGAATCTCTTGGAGCAAATTGTTCTGTTCATCTTGTCATCGTGGGCAATACCAGTCTGGTATCCCTATTCTTGGTACAAATTTTCGTTAGTTTCACAAAAATTTCACTGGTTGTCAAACAGAATTAAATAGGTTCTGCTGTTGGATTTTGCAGGGGTTACAAACGCTTCTTCAAGAGAACTCTTCTGGAGACATCAGACTACCTCAAAGATGATTGTCTCATAATTCACTGTTGTGTTGGTGTCGTTAGGTCGCACACAGAGGGGCCTAAGATTTACTCTATAGCAGTTTCACCATCTGATATTGGTCAGCATTTTGGGAAGCTTTTAGAAAGTGGAAAGGGAGCTGATGTGACTTTTGAAGTTGATGGGGAAATATTTGCCACTCACAAGTTAGTGCTTGCAGCACGCTCGCCTGTGTTCAGGGCACAACTTTTTGGTCCAATGAAGGATCAAAACAGTCAGTCCATTAAAGTTGAAGATATGATGGCTCCAGTTTTTAAGGTCTCTCTCTCTCTCTCTCTCTAACCTCATGTTCATTTTACACTTATCAATTAACAATAGATCAGCCATCTAGCATAAATCAGATTGTTCAGAAGCAAATGTGGTTACTAGTTGTCAACCTAATAGGACAAGCCTAATTGGTTTTGTTGTCCCTACTTATCATGTAGATAACCACATTCATTTTGTGGTTGTTTCTTTTTGTTCTTTTTTCCCGCAATATTTGTAATTGTATCATTATAACACAAATGCTATGCACTTTGTTCTATTCTCTAAAATTGGTGGTACGTATGCTAATCAAGTCAATTATGGGAAGGCAGTAAGAGAACTGATCATTCTTAGTCGCAAAATATTTTGACATGCAATCGTTTTTTCTTATTGCTTATTTACTATTTGGTGCATATGTGTTTGTTGTTCTCAAACAACCGTCTGTCCTAATTTGCTTAGTTTTTATGATTTTCTTGATTTTATTTCTCTTTCTAGTTAGGTGTTTCTCTTATATACTTCTTGTATATCTGGATTGTGCCTTTTCATTTTTAACAATATTTTGATTACTTATGAAAAAAAAAAAATCACTATAAGGGGATGGGTGGGAACAAAGTAATCGGGATGTGCACAAAAGGGTACTTGAAAAATAAAAGGAAGAGGAAGGAGAAAAAAAAAATTCTTACTGTAGAAAAAATCAATAAAACCCACAAAGGAGCATGAATCTGCCAAAGAAGGTTGGACTAAAATCCCTGATAACAAGGCTCAAGAAATCCCATTATAATGCCCTTAACGTGGTGCTCTTTTTCCTGAAACACCCTGCCGTATCTCAACTTTTCCGCATTTTTGTTGAGCATCAAACGGCCTGGAAACGACCTAAGCATTATGTGTGAATCACGAATGCCATTGTGGGAGGTTCCAGGAAAACTAGTTTCATATGTTGTGTTGTGTTTTTTCTTGCTGCTGAAACCATGAAATTTATGAAATAATTTGTTTATATGTTTATTCTGTATTTAATGAAAGCATTGTGCAAATTTTTATGGACAATATTTGCGTACAGATGTTTTGGTGATGAATGCACATGTTCTAAAACTTCGTCTAGCTTCTGTTCTTCAGAGTTTATAATGATGAGTTATTTATCTAGTATGAGATTGTCTTCAGCAATTCAGCATGTTGTAAGGTTCTTAGGAAGAGGTACCTTTGTTCGTTATTTGCCTTGTTTGGTGAGTAATTGCAATTCCATACAGGAGGATTACATACATATACATGAATATACATCTGGAATTTTCTTCTAAGGCGCTTATCCTGTATGGCAATCTTGATGCTTCTCTTCCTGACTGTTATATTTGCATTAGTCCATAACTTGTACAAGTTGGTGGCAGTTAGAAGGGAATTAGATGAGTCTTTATTGTTTGTGAAACTCCAATTGGACACAGGATTTCATGGCTCCATTTACCTTACTGAAAATGGAAATGGAGTTGGAGCAAAGATAAAGCAGATCAAAGTGATAAGATGCCTGACTCTGCTTCCGTTTTACCCCCTCATGCACTCATGTTTCACCATATATGTGACCAAGCATATTATCTTTTAAGTTAGCACTGGTAACTAATTGTTTTCCATAGGGTTCTGCCTGTAAGCTAAAAAACATTTGGATGGTTTCCATAAAGGTTCAGTTGATTCTCTAAAGTATTCCAATGAAAATAGAAAAGCTTGCCTGAAAATGATTGTTCTCTTTTATTTGTGGGTTGAATGCTTGCAGGTGTTACTTCATTTCATATACTGGGATGCCCTACCAGACATGCAAGAGCTTTTTGGTCTAAACTCTACATGGGCTTCTACTTCGATGGCTCAACATCTGCTCGCAGCAGCAGACCTATATGCCCTTGATAGGCTCAGATTGCTCTGTGAGGCTAAACTTTGTGAGAATGTTGCCATAAACACTGTTGCAACAACACTGGCCTTGGCGGAGCAGCACCATTGCTTCCAACTGAAAAATGTTTGTCTCAGATTCATTTCGTTGCCTGAAAATTTAAGAGGTAGACTTTTCAGCACAACCTCTCGTCCAACATGCTGTTCCATAGTTCTATAGGAAATGACATGTTGAGATCTAGATTTAACTAATTAAACCATATAGGCTCCTCACATTAAAATATTTTGGAAATCAAGGTCAGTGCCCGACATGTAAGCAAGAGAAGCCTTATACTACATTTTGCATGGGCAATATGGTTCTAGAAGCAGAGGTTCCTGTATAAGGACATGTTATGAGATTGGGTAGCGATGTTTGATACTCTCTGTTCTGCTGTAATTATTATCACTTGTTCTTTTAGTTGGTTGGCATCTACAAAAGCATTCTGTGTATGCAAGTTATTTGACACCTGTTTTTTACTATATTCCCTCATTTATTTCGTGAATGTGGGTTCTGTTGTGGGGAATTTTGTGCATGGTGTATTAAAAATTAAAATTGTAAGAAATTGGCCTTGAACAACAGCCAATGTTTTGAATGTCATATACAAAGTTGGTCAAGTGTTAGCCATCTGATAATGTGACATGACTTTCAAATCTTTCAATTGTTGTTTTGACTACCATTTTAACTGCCATATGCTAGAAACCAGGCGATAAGAGATTAGGTTCTTATTACTCAAAACGAACATCTCTGATCATTCATGATTGAACTTCAGGAAACAGTTGTGCTTGGGGATTAATTTAGTCAGTTTTTTCATATGTTTTCATTGTTTACCCCGTTTTCTTTATGAATACATAGTTTGTGACATATGGTGAATTTATGTTTTCAGCTGTGATGCAAACAGAAGGGTTTGAATATTTGAAGGAAAGCTGCCCATCTGTCCTCGCGGAATTATTGCAATATGTGGCCAAGATTGGCAAGCATTCTGCCAAGGCTCTTGCCTATCATAATGAGTCCTACCTAGATGGGAGTGATGTGAATGGAAGGCGGGTGAAACCAAGGTTATACTGATCTAGGATTGACTGTTAGGACAACCTTTTGCTGCAAGAATAAGAAAAGATTTTGTTAGAATCATGCCATTTTCGGATTGTAGTAACAATTACTGATTTCTGTGGGAAAATAAATAAATAAATTTGATATTAGTGGTTCATTTGGTTGTTGGGTAATATTGTGTAATATATAGGTCGAGTAGTTTTCTGCCATATATTCTGTGCGCGGTCACAATGCGGTTGAGAATGTTGTAGCTGCAGCTCTCTGATCAGATACTATTTATAGGACATAAATTTACCCCAAACTGAAAATCTCTGATCAGATACTATTGTAGTGAAAAGGAAGAGTTAAAACAGCTGTTAAGTATATTAAAAAAAACACATGTTTGAAGGACACTTGGCGATTCATTAGATTAGTTGAAGGAAATTTCCACCAACCAATCTAATAAATTGCCTACGGTCATTTTGACATGTGAAAAGGAATATTGGGGAGGAAAAGGAATATTGGAGTGGTGGTCTTCTGGTTTGGGAGGAAGGGGGGAGGTGTTTCTGTGTTTGGTTTCATGCGAAATTTGGGTTGAGCTTTGTGGCTTGATTTTTTTTTTTTTTATTATTATTATTTTTGGGTTTCTTTCTTTTGACAGAAAATGGGTATTGAAATAAGTTTTTGGGTTTAAATTTCTATTGAGGGTTTTTTCTCTGTTGACCGGCCTAGGTTGGTGTTCTTGAAGATTTGGGTTGTTCGTAAATTGAACCCAGTTTTGAGGTCCAGTCTTCTCCACTTTTAGCATGCTCTTCTTCATCATCCATTGCAAGATTTAAAACTGTAACGCAGCTTTTTCCAATGCCCACTTTAACAGCTTCAATGGTAATTTATCAGAACGTGTATCAAAGAGAGAAGAGAGATGAACAGTTGTGTTTGGGTGAGAGACTCTTGGACTCTGTATTTGGGTGAGAAAAAGAGCTTTTCCAGTCAAAAAGTGCTGCAAATATGCAGCCAATGCTGCATATATCTATTGCTAGTGTTGAGCGCATATATACATGTATCATATTTGGAGGGAAAGGAACGACATTAGGCATGGAAATCAGGTGCATACTGAGGAGCAAATTATTCATCTAATTAATTTGTTGGGAATTGAAGTTCGATCCAGAATCATGTGTAGAAGATCGAGGATTTCCGAGAAACAAAGATAATGAAGAGGTTTATAGTAGATGGAATTTGCTGGAGATCGAGCATACTTGGTGTTTTGAGTGTTTTCTTCTTGTTTTTAGTGGTTGTCTGTTTTCTGGTATAGCAGTAAGCCTCGGTGTTTCTGTTGATTTGTGTTGGTTTTGGTTTGTAAAACAACATGCGTTGGATTAAACTAAAACATTACTTAAACAAAAACAAAGCAACTCCAAACTATATTATATAATCACAAGAAATAGGGCTGGTGAAGAACTGATTAATAATAATAAGAGTAATAGAACAGCAAACCATATATATCCTAACAGTAGCAATTAATGTTGTTCCTCTCTTCGTCTCCTCAGGAGCCTTGTCAATCTAATCAAAGGCAACAGCCTTTGCTTTACCTTCTTTGGTACTTAATAACACCAATCTAATTGTTTTAGTAACCCCAAAATCTCAGATGATTCTAATATTAATACTAAAGTGATCAGACATATAAAAGTTCACTAATAAACCTCTGCAATTGCAGCAGTTAGATCAACATGCCCGATGGTTCCCACATTTACATGGGGCTTTCTGTAATAGAAACATCAAGGAAAGCACAATTATAATTCAGGTTGCTAAACCGGCCTAACAGATATAAAAATTCGAGGAAATGAATTAGAGCTTCCACATCCTGCTCAAATTACTGCCAAAGCATTGCTATGTTTCAATAATAAACTCAATACTAAAACTTGTTCCATTTCAACAACCAAAAAAATCAGATTTACAATAGTTGTGAAGAATCCTATACATTGTCTTCTGTCTAAGAGAGGAAACCTCAAATTGAATATAACATGCCGTCGCTGACCGAGACAAACATAGATCTTCGGTAGAACTGTTGATTGCATCCTCCGGTTTGGTAGAACTGATTCCATCCTCTTAGAAATTGGAAACCGTTGCTTTTTGGTGCAGCCAAACTCCCAACGTCAATTTCTAGACTGTATAAAATCAACCGAAAATTTATCCAAGCCCTACCGAAGAAATAAAGGTCCTTTAATTTTATCATGGTCTGCAAGGTTAGCAGACTATCAGAACCCGCCTGATGAGTTTTCCCAGCTACACGGAGAACCCCAAGAGTGTGCGCTACCTTCTCCAAACCCCCATACAGCCCATCACACGACTTGATCATGTGTTTGATATCAAACACCTTGTACCCAAAGAAGTATACCACCAAACGCATAAACTCCATGAGGTCAGACGGCAGTTCTCGCCGAGTCAAGATTTTGATTAAGTAGCCAAAATCATATGCGCCGTGGAATGTGACCCAAGCGATTTTCGAATTCCGCAACAGGCCAGAGTTGAAGAGTAGCCTCCCAAACTCGTTACAATCGATACCCTTTTCTCGGTTTTTGATGAAATCAATTCCCTGCCGCTCCAGTAATTGAATGGACTCCGAATTGTGAAGATCGTTTTTCTTGTCGAAGCCTTTGAAGTTGAACTCCCACACATAGCAAGAGTCCCCGTTGGGATCCGAGAGAGCGAGACCCAACTGGATGATCTTAGTGGCATCCACGTTGCGCTTCATCTGCAGGTAATTCTCAGCAGGAGAGAGAAGGGAGTGGTGGCGGCTGGCAGCAGGGAAGACAATGCCGGGGAACTCAGTGTCGAAGGCGGCGAAACGATGATGGGGGAGACGCTGGAGAGCTCTTGTGATTTCGGAGAATTCCTGCTTGAGGTTGTCTTGCCAGACTTCACGAACCACCATCGGAGGAGGAGCCATTTCAATTTGCACGCCTAGCTTGGACCGAAACAGATTAAGTTGACTTGTAATTGTATCATTTCCCCCGAGTTTCTATCTTTTATAGGCAAACAAATACCACCGCCTTAGGATTTCTAGCTTAAGGCGGTGGCATTTATTTATTTAATTATTTTTTTTTTTTTAGAAAAAGGCGTTGGGCATTTATTTATTTAATTATTATTATTTTTTTAGAAAAAGGCGTTGGGATTTGCCTAAGGACCAAATATATAATTTTTTAATATATATATATATATATATATATATATATATATTGGGTTGCAATAATGTTTTATATGATTTGTAACTCAATATAAACTTCGGCTCCGTTTACTTCGACGTAAAATAGTTTCAAGAAAATGATGTCGGCATTTTACGGTGTTTATTTCGACGTAAAATAGTGGTTAACGAAAAATATTTTCCTTTCGATCGAAAATTCTTTTTAAATTTTTGGAAAATGGTTTACAGTTTTGAAAACCGTGAACCATTTTCTGACTGTGAGCATCTTGACCTTGCCAAGACCCACCTAGAACCTCGCCGGGACTTGACCCAGACTCACCTAGGACCGCCCCAGGACCTGGCCGGGACCTGACCGGACTTAAGATTGAGCTTCAGTTTTATATGATGATCCCCTACATTTTAATGTACTAATTGTGTTGTTGTTGATGATCCCCTACATTTGAACTTCAGTTTTAATGTACTTTGTATAAAAATAAAAAAAAAAATTAACTTTGAAATGGAACCTACTAGTTGAGTAGAGGCATATTTTTAATATTATTGGTCTCATACAAATAAAACTCATAATTATAAACATTGCGGAAAAAAATACAAGCAAAATATACAAATAAAATTTTATCAATGCAAAATAAAACAAAATCTTTTCACTCAATTGGTGTGATACCTATTATGTTTCAATATAAATTATACAATTAAACTCATAATTATGAACGTTTGAAAAATATATATATATATATATATATATATATACATAGTAAAATATATAAAATCTTTTTTATGAAGACAAAATAAAATAAAATCTTTCACTACCCTTTTTTCTTTTTTAAAAAATACCAAAAACAAAAGGACCAAAAATAAATATTATTGCTTCAAACATTTTTTTCATTTTTTATTTTTTAGATTATAAATTACAAAAGAAGGCAAAAGTTTGACTTTTGTTGGGCAAAATAGTTGGGCCTTTAGCATTTCCCCAATAATGAAATAAAATTTTGCCTTATATTTCTTTCAAAAGCCGAAAAAATCACTTTTCGAAAATGCATGAAAGTTGAAAATTTGACAAATCACACAATCGAAAAAAAAAAAAAAAAACTATAAAATATTCAAATGAAAAAAAAAAAATGAAAAAAAAAACCTAACTAACAATTTTAATAAACAAAACATAAACATATTCAAATTCAAATCCGTGTTTATTACATAGAACCTTTCTCGTAAAACTAACGTGCATAAAAATAATGAATTCATAGCTACAAAAAATCTATACATAAAAACACAAACATACATCAAATTACAAAATTTAGATTAAATAGAAACCTTTATGTGAATCAACATCAAATTCAACCTCCACAAAATCACAAAAAAAAAAAAAAAGACTGGTGTCACAAATTCAATTTTATATTTACAAAATTGTATTTGTAAATATAAAATCACATTAATAACTTTGTATTGTTGTTTTACAATTTTTTTTAAACACAAAGATACATCCAAGCAATGAAACTTGTCACACACACACACACACATATATATATATAATTAGTCAAATAGTCAAATAATTTTTTTTTTTAAAACAAGAATTAGTCAAATAGTTAGTTGATAGTCTTGTTGGGTGAATGTTTAATAATTATAAAATTATCGTATCTAGTATATCTAAATAAATAAATAAAGTGTTAATGATTAATGACAATTGTGAGAAAGCCCAAAAAAAAAAAAGAGGAAAGAGAATGGATAATATTTTTCACACTTTTATTCCATTTATATTGACGTGTCAATGTGGTAGGGTCTAAATGTGTAATAGCTAATTAGATTTTTTTTTTTTTTTTAACAAAGGCTTTTACACATTTTAATGTACTAACTGTGCTGTTGCATATATATATATATATATATATATATATATATATATATATGTTATGTTATGCTCTCGAGCCTAGGGCATTGGTTGAACATATTGCTCCACGCAAACCAAATTCTGTGTTTTTGCTTTGGAAGACAATTAGAAAGCTTAATATCTCTCTATGCACTGTTGCATAAGCTCCGAGCAGAATGCACAAAATTCACTGGAAGTTCTTTTCAATTGCTCTTAACAACCCAGTTACTCGTCTGGTTCATTACTTTTAAGTCATGGCCAGTATCTTACCAAAACTCTCAATTTGCTAAAATCTTGAGTTGAAATTGCCCAATATATCATCGTTAAGGTTCTACAAAGAAACCTCTTCCAAATTCTAACTGCAATAGAACCTAACAGGATATCCAGAAATCTAACAGGAAGATTTACAATTACTTATCATATGAAAAATCCCAGCTTTCAGTTAGTTATTCCAACAAATTTTCCTGCTCAAATGTCTAAAAGAGATCATCGTTTGGATACAACCAATATTACAATTAAGGAGAAGAACCCTCCAACACCCCCTCACCCCCACCCAAAAAAAAAAAAAAAGGAGAGAAATTTCTTAAATTTTACAGAAAATGAGAACCAAAATAAAATAAAATAAAATAATTAAAAAAAAAAAAAATGGGTCAGATCAGTAGTTTAGTAGTTTTGACTGCACCTCATTCATGACTACATGCATCTTATGCTATCTCAGTTATTTATGAATCAGAGAGTAGGGTCAAGGACTTAAAAATATTGATGCAAATTGCAACTTGTAGCAGCCACTTCAGCAGCAAATATTGATGCAAATTGCAACTTGTAGCAGCCACTTCAGCAGCCACTTCAGCAGCAAAAGTAGCAGACTGAGATTTCTAACCTTGAACGCAGTTGGCTAATATTAAACAGGCTGAGATCGATCGGCCCAAAATAAACACTATGTAATCATTACCAGTGACCTCCAGATCCACCTTGAGCAGCAGTTACTTTCCTTCCCAGGTATTGAGGCTTTGGCTGCAGCCCATTAGAACTTTCAACCATATCATCTTCTCCCCTCTCATTCTTACTGTTCGGGTTTCTTCTTGGATATTGAGTTGTACCAGCTGGATTTCTAACCATCCTCCGCTGTTCGAGAGCCTCTGCTGCTGCTGCCGCCCCACAATTGTTGTAACGCAACACTGAACTAATGACTTTCCCAGGCCTTGCGGCAACTCCTGCAGGTTAATTAATTCATAATCAGAGTTAATACTACACCATGTACTAACAAGCATTTGTCAACCATGGGAGAACAAGAATGTAGGGTGTTGCCAAAATATTAATTAGCTCACACACTTGGATAACACCATTATACTAAAACGAGAGAGAACAAGGAAATCATAACAAAAAGATGTAAATCATTAAGTAATCAGATACAAAATACACACCTTGGATACTTGGAGGAACTTGTAGAGGAAGCCGTGGCATAGGGATCCCACAACTCCTGTCCATATGAGGCTTCTCAGTTTCTCTGATGCGACACTTGGAGAGATCATCTGTGACCTCTGCTGAATTCTGTGCTGAGTTATCCGAATATAACACACATGCCCTGCAGCACTACCCTTTTATCAGCAGACTAAACAATGTAAAAATATGGATAGCAGGCAGCTCAACATGGTAGCACAACTAAAATACTTGCTAAAATAAAAGCACCTGGGTAATGATGCATGCTGCCTCTCAGGTGGTGTAACAATACCACCTTTTCCATAATGTTCCTCAAGATAAGCAAATTGCTTCTTAAAATGGTCAACAGCACTGCATGAAGGGAAAATAAATTCTTCAAATTGAATTTAGGCCATCAAGTGAATTCGACCAAGCTTTAAAAGATTCTGAGGTTAGTTTGGTCGCGTGGCTTTTTAGGATTCAGATTGGCCTTGGAGGCCCTGACCTAAACATTCTTTTTTTTTTTTTGATGCATTCCATACCAATGGATCTATTATCTATCCCACACTCATCAAACCAGATAACAATTTAGCACACCTAACATTCCATAGTATATCTAATTTCTCAAAATCAAACAACACCGGGATACTAAAAGCATACACATTCTAATTCTAAAGGCAGAACCCTAGTACATTTAACCATTAAACATTAAGCAAAAAAACAGTACCCAAACTGCTCAAATGGGTTCAAGAAGAGCATATCCTTCATGGCTGTAGGCAAATAGCATATGTACCCGCTGTCATGCTTATGCATGGTTCAATAGGTCACAATGTATGCTTCACATAAGTTACTGCTGGCTAAGTTTGGTTTGAAGAAGTATTGATTTCACATATATCATAGACAGTAAAAATTTTGTAGCTCCTCAGTTTTTTCTTTTTTTCCTTTTCCTTTTTTTCTTTTCTCTTTCTGGCCAAATATAAGAACTGTTCACTTGAACAGTTAGCATTAACAGCTATAATAGTGTTGAGGGTTCAGATTATAAGTTCCAAAAAGTGAAGCTTCTTGGAGTCGAAAGTGCAAGTGCACCGTTGGCAAAAGTCTAGTGCAGTGGATCAGGCTGTCAAAGACAAATACATAGGTTTGAGTCTTGAGAGCAGCCATTTCATGAAAAAGGGCTGACGGGTTAGACCGTATCCCAGGACCCAACTCTTGTGGAACCAACCTCAGGTATTGGCTTCCCAAGTGTGGAAAGCTTTAAGTCATGTAGAATGCTTAAACAGGTCAAAAGGAGAATGGAAATCTATATAGCAAGATGAAATTAAACCTGATGTCTAGTGCAGAACATATGCCACTAAATAGACTGGAAAAAGATAAATAGTTGGGAATTGGGATTGGTCTGAGTGATTACTAAAGTTTTCTCTATTCAGACATCTAAGAAAGAAGGTTCCTATTCTGAATGGAATTAATGGTATATCAAACAATCAATGCACTGGCATTCAAGACTACATGAAGTCAAAAAACATGTCCCAAAACATTTGCGAAGTCTGACAAGAATGTAAGCAAAGAAATAGAAAACCTGGAATACCAACAAAAATTTCCATGGTGAGCATCAACATGGATATATGAAATTGGTGTTTGAGATCAAAAAATAAGGGTCAGTGTGCAGATCTTGACCCTATACCCCAAAGTCAGCTTCCGAACTTAAGTGGCCAGAGATAGAGGTTCGTACTAAAAAAGGTATTGAATTTTATATAAGAATACCTTGGATACATGAATCCTGTTGGCTCTGCTCCCTCCAGGAACTCTTTCAGCATCTTTGGATGATACTCCAGAATCTCTCGATATATAAGCTCTCGTACGTCTTCCTTGGTTATCCTTCGTCTCTCAAATTCAAATTCCATCTTGGTAACTGGTTGAGCAGAAGGTTCCCTTTCAACCTTGGCCAAGCCCTTAAAATATGTATCAGCAAGAGCCTGACAACATGAACACAATATGTCACCTCAGAAGAGAATACATATTGTAAAAAGTAAGATGAAGAGGCAGAAATATTTACCTCTTCAGCTGTAGGTCGATCCTTGGGTTCAAATGCCAGCATTCTTTCTAATAAACGAAGTGCAAGTGGATCTGCATTTGGGAACTTCTGGGAAAAAGGAATTGGCTTCTTCTTCCTCATGCTGCTCAAGTATCTTCGAGCCTTCTCGTTGCGCACCTGTCCATATAACACCATAAGTTCAGCAAAAATAATCATTGCTTGGGTGAGGAAAGCAACAAAACAATGGTGCATAATAACATACTCAAATCCATGTAAAGAACAAGTTAATCACAGGAAACATACCCTGGCAATGGCTTCAGCAGATGGCGTTCCCAACAGATCAGTCATAAGATCTAATTGATGGACTACATTTTTTCCAGGAAAAAGAGCTTTTCCAGTCAAAAGTTCTGCAAAGATGCAGCCAATGCTCCATATATCTATTGCTGGGGTATACTGAAAACAAAACACAATATGTCAAGGTATAACCAGGAAAGGAGATTAAAACTGAAATTTATAATAGCAATGAAACCATCAACTTAAAAGCAACTATTTTATGGCACAAAAGGAACCAAAAATAAGATGATTTCCAGGAATTGGTCAAACTGAATAATTCTTCACAACCCTTGGAAAAACACAGCTATGCAGTCATTGAGGGAATATTGGAATGCTTTGCACAGATTTTCTAGAGTTATTGCCTCAATAAATGGGAACTCAGGTGTGCTTTTTTTTTTTTTAATAAGTAATAACCAGTCTTATTGAAGCTTAAAAGCGCCTCAAAGTACATCGGGAGTATACAATAAGATCACCTAACTAGAAAGGCAAAAGCGAACAAGAAAATCATCGTAACTAATCGACACCGGAAAGACATGCGCCACAGTCCAAAGGTACAATGTATGAAAGCAAGAGGATAATGTCTTCCAAGGACCCCTCCAAGTCCTCAAAACACCTATTATTTATCTCCCTCCATAAACACCAAAAAAAGCAAGTAGGTACCATCTTCCAGACCGCAGCACTCCCCTTCCTCCCTGAAGACCACCAACAAGCAAGCAAATCGGAAACCCGTCTCGGCATCACCCAAGACAACCCAAACCGACCAAAAAAGGCACTCCACAAAGCATAAGCTACCTCGCAATGAAGAAGAAGATCCACCGTCTCCTCAGTCCTCTTACACATACAACACTTGTTCGTCACAATCACATGTTGCTTCCTTAGGTTGTCTAGGGTCAGAATTTTGCCCAAAGCCGCCGACCATAGTAAGAAGATCGCCCTTGGAGGAGCTTGTGTACGCCACACACTCTTCCAAGGGAATCGCCTCCCTTCAATACATGCCAAGGAAGCAAAGAGAAGCTTGACCTTGAAACGGCCTCTTTTGGAGGAGATCCACCACAACCTATCTTCACACCCTCGTCTCACTCGGGCAGAATGCAACACCTAGTAAAAAAGAGGCAAAAACATCCACCTCCCAATCATGAGTCTCTCTAAAAAAACTAACATTCCACTGATTAGAGCCACCCAGCACCTCCAAATGAGCCGCAACTGAGGTGTCCTTCACACAAGCAATACTGAATAAACCAAGGAAAGCTATCTTAAGAGCCGTATCTCCACACCACAAATCATGCCAGAAGCAAACCCTAGTCCCATCCCCCAAGGTGTCCTTCTCATTGGTTATTTAAGTTAATGGTTCCGTTACATTTGTAAAGCAAGTTTACTAGTCTTACCATCCTTCCAACATCATTCACATTTTCAAATCCTCAATTCTTCTATACCCAATCTTTTCAAACACATGCCATGTACCCAATTGCTGGATACTTTCAACACTTCTAACGCGGTCTTGTTTCCAATAATCACATGTAAAATGGATATTCCACGTAGATACACACCCACTCACACATGCACTGGGTGTTGAGCCTGGGGGGTTGAAGAGAGAGGCTATGCTATTGCTTGGGCTAATAATGTAACAACCTGCCCAGCCTATAGCACATACATCCAATATGCACAGGCATAACAACCTGGTGTTAAACCACATGAAATATCTGCTAAACAATTACTTTCAAGCTAACTAAAGGCAAGCTTCAAGCCAGGCACAGCTTTGACCTTTGAGAAAACAAAGCTGGGCATCTGCTCATTTACAAGCATGAATGCCTGGCCCACCAAATTGTAACTCGTTCCTGTAGGATTGCAAATGTAATCACATCCCTGTAGGATTGGCTATCTCTTAAAAGTGTTCCAAATCTACTGATTACCTAAGTCAAAGAGGGAAGAAAAAAAAAATGGCTGCAACAAAGTCCAATACAGAGTAGCAGCAACCCAAGTTGGAAAGAGAGAAAAAAGAGGATGAAATGATGAACAAAAAATATTTGACATACAAACTTAAAAAATACTAAAGGATGGTAATGACTCCACAATTGTAACAGAAAAACAATCACAAATCTGACGAAAAATCAGGCAGGCAACTTCAAGCAAAAGTTAAGTGCTAGTAATTCTTGCACCTTTGAAAAAAAGGATCCACACAGTTCAGGAGCCCTGTACCAACGCGTTGCAACGTAGTCCTGCAACCCCAAGAATTCTAAAAATCAATTCTAGGCATACTGGCTAAGAACCATCACTTTGAGAATATCATGCATATTAACCTCCACAAGCCCAATTAAAGAAAAATCATAACAGATAATTGGAAAAAAAGAATTACCGTCCAGAATATAGCAGTCGGTGTATCATTAAAAGCTACTCTTGCGAGACCAAAGTCACAGACTTTGAGTTTGCAGTCAGCATTTGCTAAGATATTTTTGGGTTTTAGATCCCGATGAAAGACATTTGCTACAAGACAATTAAACAATAAAAAGAAAAAAATCAGTCCTGGAATGGTAATAATACAAGTTCGCGACTAGTGTATGTTATAAACATTCCTACATATGCTTATATCCAAAATGTAACTACACTAGAAAGATGTAGCTAATAAAATTTCTACAGTTAAAATTATAAGATTATAACCTGTGTGTATGTACTTCAAGCCACGAAGAAGCTGATAAAGAAAAAACTGATAATGTTCTGGCGTCAAATCATCATTTGCTTTAATAACCTGGTGTAAATCAGATTCCATGAGTTCGAACACAACATATATATCTTTGAATTCCCTCCTGGAAGGAGGCAACAGGATGTGCTTGATCTCCACAATGTCTGGATGACGCAGGAGTCTAAGAAGTTTAATCTCACGAAGGATGCGAGTGGCATCTGACACATGTTCAAATATGTCATTTATTTTCTTAATTGCAACCTTTTCTCCAGTATGTGTGTCATATGCAGAGCAAACAACACCATAGCTTCCTTTACCAATTACTTCCTCAATTCGGTACCTGCTCCCCTCACCATATTCCGTGAAAAAGTCTACATCTGCCGATGACTGCATCACCACATTAAATCATGCAATTCTATCAACACGATACCCTGAGTGGCACTACAAAATGGAGTTTATATGATATGAAACATAATTCGATTAAAATATATCTCTTCTAAAATGTAGTTTACAACCAGATTTTTTGTATGCATAGTATCAACAAGATTATGATACTTTTACTTATCAAAAAAAAAAAAAGATTTTACACTGATAGTCCACATAATAGTCATCAGATTTGATTACACAATAACTATTTTGGTATCCCGCATTATCTAAGGCTTTATTTATTGTTTAACTTGAAAACATGATGTAATGCAAGGGGTCGGTGGAAATATTTGGCCCTGCAAGTTCTCTTTTACCAAATAGATTACAAGAGTTCATAACAAAACAATAAAAATGCTTCATAAATCAACCTAGAAGAGAATGTCTGACGTTTTTCATCTATTCATGCAGAATGCAAAAAAAATAATAATAATAATAAAAAGAAATAAAATAAAATAATGGGATAGTGGTGTGGTATATAGTACTACTAAAAATAAAAAGAGTCAATCGCAGTGGTTCTCGCAATAAGTGCAAGAAATTAGCGTTTTGCATCAAACAGAAATTCAAGGGCCAAAGGTCACTTCAAGAACCGACAGAAATGAAGAGGAAGAGGGAGAGGGAGAGGGAGAGGACAGGAACATCAAACTAGAGATTTGCTTATTTCCTGGCCCAAAAATAAAAAATGTAAGTCGGATACGTTACGCGAAAATCAAGACATGTTAACCTCTCACACCAGACTAACAGTTTCTATCTCCAAACTAAAATGAAAAAAAAAAAAAAAACAATTAACATAACATCACATCACATAAAAAAAAACCACGCAATGTTCACATGACAAGAGTATTCTAGTGGGACCTCCCACAGGATTCCAATGGGGACATAGCATCTAGCATAGCAGTCGACAAATGTTCATCCCATCCAGACACAGGGAAGCATACAAAAAGTCCAGTACAATTGGAACACAGCAAATTAGAGGACCATGGTGATTACATAAGAGAAAATAAAAATTATTATCAAAAGTGAGCTATTTCATTCCAATACGAATGAAATATCAGGCAATACAGGAGTATTTCTTGAGTCTTGAATACCCACTTAATCTTAAACCAATAACATAAGCCAATATATACAAACATATGCAAACATATATATACCAGAAATGAGTAGATTACCTTTCTTCTCTGATCGGGCTGCATCTTAGCAACAAAGCATTAAAACCCTTCAAGGAATAAACCAATAGGTGCAATCCAAGGCCTTGACTTCACACTCAAAACCCAGATCAAAAAATCAAAAGCTAAATCAAATTTCACCGAAATTTCAATGACCCAGAAGCCTAAATCACCTCATTAAATCAAACTGGCACTACAACGTCTAGATCAACGGCAAACAGTTAATAAAAAAAAAGAAGAAGTAAAAACTAGAGCTCAAAAGGCAAATCCAATTGAGTCTTGCAGCAAAGATTGCATCTTTAAATGATGAACACAGGAATAAAATACTTATTTTGTTAGTCCAACTGAATCTAATGTAGAAGGAAGGAAACAAACATTCAATGACCAAGAAACTTGGCGGAAGTCTCTAAATGTAGCTGGAGATGAAGAGGTTACAGATCACAAGGTGAAGTGTGATGGTCCTCAAGACTTAGCGAGATTAAAAGTAAAAAAGTGAAAAAAGAATATCTTTATTGCATCAGATATGGCGATAATCTCTAGCGTGTTGAGGAAACATATAATATATAGATAGATATATAAGAGGAAAGTTTATGGGTTTCCAGAGCATTAAACTTTCGTGCTGAAAAGCAGGAATGGAAGTGGCAGATTGCTTTGCGGTTTGGAACAGAAAACTCTGATTGAAAGTGCTTTTGGATCCCAGTAGAGAGAGAGAGAGAGAGAGAGAGAATGGAAAATGGAAAATTTCAGAGAAAAGTACTTCCAAGTTGAAGGTTTTCGCCTTTCGGAGCACAGAGAGAGAAAGAGAACAGGAAGGGACGAAATGAGAATTATTTAATTATATAAAGTAATTAAGATATAACAAGAATCAGACAAACTAATTAATTAAGCGTGGGATTGGACCGGATGCATTATCACTCGGGGTCCTGAAAATACCTCTTTGCCACTCATTCTTGACCAATTTTACCAAATATATATATATATATAACAAAAGAAAAAAAAAATTATTTATTCTCTTGGTGCTAGGGGTATCCATTTTTGACACATTTCATAAATTCGACATAAAACTAAAGAGTTGGGGTTGAGAAATCAAATATGTTTAACTAAATAAGTTGAATTAAAGTTGACATATATAATATTATACTCATGTCTCGACATGATCCAAATCCAAAATTCAACATAATGGCTGACAATTTAACATAACTTACACATGGATCAAATACAAAATTAGAAGGTTATAGTTGAAAAGTTTGACCTATTTAATTAAATAGGTCGAGTTAAAATTAACTTATATAAGCTTATACTTATAATTTGACACGACACGAACTGGACACGCAAACATGAATTGACAACCCTACTTGGCGCTTTAAGTTTTTAAGGACATATATTTCTTACAAATTGGATTGTAATAGGGTTTTTCCAATAATTTCATGTGTTAATAGAAAAATAAAATTCCTACAACTTAATTAATAGGAAATATATATATTTGGAGTAACTGATATGGGATGGAAGTAAAAGAATTTGGGTTAATTTGAAAAAAAGGAGTAAAACTGTAAAAGTGTCTTATTAGCCTCAAGCCACTGTCCTGATTATTACTAAACTAAAAATAATTTAATATTATTAATAAATTAATTGATATTGACACATAATTAATGCGTTAGAGCACAAAGGTTGATTTATGGAGAAGTAGTTTTCATTACTAAATAATGATTGGATTAATAGATAATGATTTTATGACACTAGGTTGTCGTTTTACTATCAAAATATTATTTATATTTTAATTTGTTATCGTTGTTTTGTAGTTGTTCTTATTGCTATGCTCCATCATATTTAATTCGAAACAAAGACCTTCATAGTTGATAGAATAGGATTCTTTCCAGTCCAAAATGGACTAGAGAATATTTAGTTCAAGATTAGATTTTTTAAAAAAAAAAAATCATAAAGTCACAAATAGGATATTTGTCTACTAACTAAAAATAATAATAATATATTATTTTAGATTTAAATAAAAATAAATAATAAAATATTAATGGGTGGCTAGGGGTGGCCAGACCACCAGTTTGGGGCTGGGTTGGCTTCGGCCACCCCATGACCACCCCCAATGGCCAATTTTTTTTAAAAAAATAATAATTTGTTTGGTCCTTGGGGGTGGCCAGACCACCCTTGTTAGGCTTGGGGGTGGCTTCGGCCACCCCATGGCCTTTGGAGGTGGTTCGACCACCCCCAAGGGCCAAACTTTTTTTTTTTTTTTTTTCTTGAGGGTGGCCAGACCACCCCCAAAGGCCATGGGGTGGCTTCGGCCACCCCAGACCGCCGGTCTAGGGTGGTTCGACCACCCCCAATAAGGTGGCCGGCCACCCCTTAATCTTTTATTATTTTATTATTTATTTTTATTTAAATCTAAAATAATATTTTATTATTATTTTTAGTTAGTAGGCAGGTGTCTTATTTGTGGCTCTAGAATTTCTAAGGATAAATTCTAGTCATGAACTAGATATTCTCCCGTCCATTTTGGACAAGAGAGGATCTTATTCCATAGTTGATAGTTCCACTTCCACCGTGTATTGCGATTATTTTATTTTATTTTTTATTTTTTGAACTTTTTGGGTCTGCCTCGTGATGCTTATAGTTTCTTGGTTTCTCCCTATCCACATCGTAAATTGCTATGCAGAGAATGTTAATTTAATGCAAGGGTCCTATTGTAATTTAATTTCAAAATTTTGTTGACCAGGCTATTAGTAATTTAAATAGTAAATGTGAAAGAGTATTTATAAGACGCACCTGCTTGAATAAAGAGGTAGGTTGCCTAATAACTACTTAAAAGCTGTTCAGACATATTTATTGTTCAAATTACTAGTAAGCCCGAAAATAAAACTGTGGAGAATCTATATCTAATTTAGTAGCTAAAAAATAGTGATTACCTAATAAAGTTAGATCTCAATAAGGCAAGTGGGTTCTATAAAAAAGGCAGCTGTTCCAAAAACTGTCGAGAATCTATATCCAATTTACTTGGTTTGAAAACGGTGTTTACCCAATACAGTTAGATCTCAATCGGACAAGTGAGTTTTATAGGAACTCTCTCATATTTATTGTCCAAATTATTAAACACATAACAAAAACTGGGGAGAATTTATATCCAATTAAATTGGTTAAAAAGAGTGTTTATCCAATGAAGCTAGATCTCAAAGGATACACTGTTCATTGAATTCCATGATCGCATGCATGTGCACCACATGGGATCTTGAGAATCTTTGATTAAATTTGTTACTATAAAATATGCTACAATTCTATCCAGCCTTATCATGCAAAATTCAATGGATCATCGGTGATAATTTTAGGTTTATTACTTATGGGAAATGCTAGGTGCTCTTTTAGTGTTCTCCAGGTGTCTTCTGATGTCCTCCCAACTGTGATCTGGTTTTTAAAACTACCAATAGATTAAAAGTCAATATCATGATATTTTTGTACAATTTTTGGATTTGTGGAATGGTTGTTTTCAATACACACTCTAAAACACTAAACTCCCATCTTTTTCTTTACCATCTTTAAATAAAAGATTTTGGAGTGGGATTTTGAGGTTATAATAGCTAAATTTTAAGGGTTTTTGGTCTTTTGAATACTCTTTTGGAGATGTTCTTAAATGAGATGTAGAGGGTTGGTAACTTGGTTACTCAATCCAAAGAAATAATTAGGCTCTTAAATGGGATGTAATCTATGTTGTTGGGGTCCTCAAATCATTATATGCCACTTGGCTCAATAGCCTAGAGTATGATATTTTTTAGTATTAGAATATTAATTAAATTAATTATTTCTTATTATTTTAAATTTTATGTTAGGTCCACCAATTGATATGAAGATGCCCCTACCCTTCGGATGGATGAGAATGGGAACAATAGAAGATGAGCCTAGATACGAGGGATCTCTACTTGTGTCTTTATGAGTGCTGGCTCACTCACAAGGTTGGGTTTGGCCCACGCCGGCCGCTTGCTTTGCGGTTTAGCAATCATCGACCGCTGTAAAATATTGAGATTCGAATTTCTTTTAATTTGGAAAAAATTGGAGATTCTCTAATTGTTAATTGTGACATTTCATTTTAAATCTAATGATTTATAAAATCATTTAAATTTCGGTAAAACAAAAGTCAATATTTAATGCTTCCGTTATACAAAAGTAACCGACATTTAATAGACCATTAAATTTAAAATGAAGGGTTACGATTAATAATTGGAGAATTTTTAATTTCTCCTCAATTGAAAGGAATCTCAATTCAAAATATTGGGAGCCTAGAGCGGAGGGAGGTAAGTGAAGACATGGATAAATGTGCTTGTGACATGGAAATGAGAGAGCGACAAAGAAGATGTTGATTGCTATTTATTTTTAAAGTTTTGAGATAAGTAGTCATTTAATATAATTTCAAAACAAAAGTCTTGAATTTAATCATTGTCTTTGACGTTCACCTCACGTTTTAAGTAAATATTTCACATTTGATCAAAGAAAAAATAAAAAATTAATTGAGGGCATCTTCGAAATATTTAATACGAAAAATGGCATATTTGCAGTGATTCCAAAAGGCAAGGGCATGACAGTCAGAAGGTTGATTAGAAAAAAAGGAAAAAATATATATAAAATTTGGGGAGTAATGGGAGGCGCTGATTGATCCCACGCGCTTTCCATAAAATGTTAACTGAGTGGGACGCCGTCACGTGGGGCCCGCGGTTGACAGCGCGGGTCGCGTCGATTGGTGACCGAGCGTGCCAACCATTTGATCCGGAGGCGCGTGGGATGGGGTAGCCGCCCACCGCGTCATGATTATGATAATAACCTCCAAGAACTTTTCTTTTTCTTTTTTGTGTGCATCAAGCTCTTCCACGTGTAGAAAATAAAGCTCCTTGTCCATACAAATGGGGGAACCGCTGGTCACCACTTGAATTCACGGTGGTTTCTTAATTTCTTTTTTTTTTTTTTTTAGTTATTCTCTGCTGTAAAATAATTATAGTGATTTTAAGTGATAGGAGGATTAATGATAAAAAGGAAAATTTTCAATTAATTTATTAAATTGTAGTCATTTTGTATTAGAGATGGATACAAATTTTAATGAGGATTTTATTTATTCTTTTCAAAAAGATATAGAGGGTTTAGAAATTTTCAAAATTATTATTATTTTTAATTTTTAATTTACTATGTGGGTTTTCTAAATTCAATTCTTAACTATTAAAGTTTTTGTGTTTCATCCACAATTATCTTAATGTCACGTCAAAGTAATGTTATACACTATTTTTTTAATTAATATGTGAGTAGTCTCCCACCAAAAAAAAAACAATTGACATGCATTAAATGCTATGAAAAACACATCTGACATCACGTCAACTTTGAGGATAAATGATAAAAACACAATTTTTAAAAACTTAGTTAAGCATTTAATAAAATTGTAAATTGACTTTTAAAATCACAATTTAACTTTTAAAATTGTTCATTTTTAAAAACCTACTATTTGAAAAAACAATTTTTTTCTACATTTTCAAAACATCATTTTTTTTTTCTTTTTCTTTTTAAAACACTCTCAAACAATACTCAGTTAAAAATGATACTTTTGACATACGATATCAAAGTCCCAAACGGACTCCAACACGTAAGCTTTGGCCATTTGAATAATAACCCAACAATGAATATCATAGGCTCTCAAATGGGTTGAGATTTTAAGAATCATTTAATTGTCAAAATCTAAACTATACAGCATTCACAATGGGCACCTCAAATAAAAGTTAAATTTGAAGAGAAAAGTTTAATTATTTAGATTTGAAGAGCCACTTTTAAAATGAACCAAATAACAAATTCTTTATATATTTCTCTACTTTAGTTAAATGTTATTTTTTATTAGTCTTAAGAGTGTATTGTAGCAAGATATAGAGTTGGAAGAAAGAAGGAATGGTATTCTCTGTATTTCAAAGGAAATTGAGATGATCCGGTTAGTATAATTTAGGAGGGCAAAATGATCTTTTCAATTGAAAAAGACCATTATGCCCTCTTATTTTTGCTTAACCAGTAATCCTTTTGAAAGAAAGAAGTGTATTGCATTAATGCGGAGAGAGAGTGAGAGGAAATAACATTAAAAAAAAAAAAGTAGAGTGAATTTTGGCTCATTAAATGTGTGGAGGTTTATGACAAAACTAAATATGGGGAGGAGTATGGAGTTTGTTGTACCATGTTTTTCTTGTAAAATAGTCAAAATTTGACTGAAAGCCGTATTTAGGGAGCCCATTGTGAATGCTCTGACTTCGAAATAATAATTAAAAATTTCAAAATTAAAATACCTTAAAAATTTAGACGATCCCATCCAAAGCCTTTTTGTGCATGATTCTTCAGAAAAAGAAGAAAACATAAAAGGCTAACTAATTTCATGTGTTCTTCAAAAACTTTAGTCCCTTGATCGATGAAAAGAATCAACAAAGCTCCCTATCAAACATGCCAGAAAATCGTATACTTAACACATGAGAAGTTCCTGAAACAAATCTACAACACAGATACTTGGAAGGATAGCCTGAACATGATTCAGCACACTTGCACAACAGGCAAAGTAGACATAAAAAACATCATTTAAGATTCTTACATACTACAGATTGATTTCCAGGTTGTCTCAACCATAGGAAAAAACCAAGCATTTTGCAGGGTCCACATTATTACTTCATACAATAGTATAAAACCAATACCTGACAAAAGTATTTTACTTGAAAATATTTACTTAAGATGCTTAGCAAACCATTCTAACAGGTTCTGATGGGACTCCTCAGCAGACTTCACAGCAAACTCATCTTCAACATTGTATCTAACTGTCCACCCATGTGAGACTTTTGGAAATATCTTAACATAGCTATCCACCTGAGAAGAATCAGGATTATCAATACTAGAATCATATGGAAAAAGTGGGAAAAGATGGACAACAACATGGATTAATTGCACAAAATGAAGACAAGCAAATGAAGCACTAGCCATATTAAGGAAGATTGACCTAAGTTAAAGATGATGAATCAACAAGCCGAATCCATTATCTATTTGTTTGGAAAGATTTTGGTAACACACCCCAGCCCAACAAATCTCTTCATCACCAGAGCCAAGACCAAAGATATTATGGGGAAGATTAGTCAGTGTGTCAAGAAAAGACATGAAAGTAATCATGATATATATTTTTTTTTTTTTTAAAAAAAAAAAAAAAAAAAGGCAGAGGATTAACAAAACCAACTTTAATTTTTTGATATATGGCTTTGTCAACAATTAACTCACCTTAAATATTTGATACTAGGAAGAAAGTCATAATCTTAAATCCCCTAGGAGCAACTTTAGGATACAAGAATATTATTACTTATCAATTCAAAATTCGATCCCTGTACAGAAGGAACCTAGAGATATGGCATGAACATGTTATAGCAAGCATCTAGGCATCTATCATGAAGTTAGTGACAGCAGGCTCTGTCATCATTAATGCTTTCATCTAGGCAACCAAGAACTGTGTATTCATGTGCGTGTGTGATAGAGAGAGAGAGAGAGAGGGATGGAGAGGGTCGCATATCTTGTGTCTCACCATTGTGGGCCTTTGCCACCACATTACTCTAAAAAAGAAACAATGCTAAACTTATGAAATTGAGGCTAAAGGGCTTGTGGCTATAAAAAATTAAATAAAGCAAGTCAACCCTCATTGGAGAATCATGAACCAATAATATTAGATTCCCTTCTTTTCTTTTATTTACTTAAGAATTATGTTATCTAAAGAAGAGAAACTTTCATAATTAGAAAACAAAAGCATGTAAAGTTGAGTAGGAGCACCGTAAACAAGCATATACAAATGGATAGCCAAAAATTGATAAAATGAAATAAAATAAAAAAAAGAAAAAATATTTAATCTTCCTACCTCGGATTTAGCAGTTAAGACCTCTTCAAACTGTTTCAAGAGTGCAGGCGGAGAAAGATGGTCATGCTCAGCTCCTAGTACCGCAATATGAGCCTTAACCCCTGAAATTAATTCCAAATATTGAGCATTAAAATATGACAGTCTGTTTTTATTTTATACCCTCATCTCCCACATTTTTTTATCCTCTTGCTTGCACTTCTACCCATCCAGAAAAAATATATAGATTGGGAAGGATTTGTTTACAAGCAACTTAGGGGCAGAGTAACACCACTGGAAAAGAAATGATTTCTAAAAACCAGGTAACTGGGTAATACTATATTATTATAAAGGGGATAAGAAGACATAAAGTAATATTAAATCATTGTAAATAGGCATGCCTGTAGCAAATAAATATCCTTTGACATCAAGAGAAAGGGAACAAGGCAGCTTATAAAGTCAGGTACTTGAAATTACTTCCAATATTCAACTTGCCAGAGTATGATAAGAGCAAGAAATTCTTTCCTGACAGTGTTTCAAAAGACACTTTTAAGTTCTGAAATTGTGAACTAATAATCTAGCAAAACTAATATATAGTTCTTGAACATTTAAGCACTGGAATGCATACCCTTGATATCATCCAGAGTGACAAGTGAAGGATGTAATAGCACAGCAGCTTGGATATGTTCAGACTTTGCAAGTTCAACCACAACTTTGGCTGCAAGGAATACAAAAGTTCAAATATCAGCCTATTTTCCAAGCAGAATGCTATATGATTTGAACTTTTAACATTATTAAAAGAACTAGTTTCCAGTCATAAGAATGAGTATACGCAAAATAAAAAAAATAAAAAATTATAGAAATAAACTCACCACCCCAGCAAAAGCCTGCAGCCCCAACTGCAGAAACGCCTTTACTTTTTACAGCTTCAATTACTGGCTTTGCCTCCTCAACTGCCTTATCCTATTGAAGTAAATACATAGCTTCAGACACTATTAGTGCATAAATGAAAACTGCATAGCAATTAGTAGAAAGCTACAATATCAGGGTCACCAATATTAATGATGGTCACAGAAGTGGAGTCAGCTAGTTATTGCAATAATTTATGAAGTATGGACCATCTGATGATTTCAGCAATAACAATAAAGAAATTGGGCAGACAAATCCACACACATCTTTAGGCAGACTAATATGTACACTTCTTCAACTCCCCAATGAGACACTCAGAATCAAATTCCAAATGGAATGCAGGAGTGCGCTCAAGGTTCACAAAAGGGTCCTATGAAACAAAGAAAATTATAGCCAATTTCCAGGCAAGCATTAAAAACTAGAACCAACCGGTCCATGATCCTTCAACCAAACTTGTACAGGCCTATCAGCATTTTCGGGTTTATAGGGATCTCCATGAAGGAAGTCAGGAACCACCACATAAAATCCAGCTGCCGCAACCTTGTCTGCAAGCTTCCTTTAACATAGAAAACAGCTGACATTAGTTTTCAGAAGCATAAATTCAAAACGTTAATTGTGTGAGTATGAGCCGGCATGTGTAGACCACAACTCCACCTTTTAAAAGCAAATTAATCTGGGGACTAAGCAAGACACATAAACTAAATGAAGAAAAGTGACAAGAGAATTTCCCATACCTCAAGTTTGGAGATTCATAACCTGCAATACATGTCAGACATGTGAAGTTAGAAGACGATAGTAGTAATAAAATAACATCGCCAATGATTATTTAGCAGGTAGAGAAGTATATGACTAGTTCAATAAGAATCCCACAACTTCTTTAATTCTGATTTTCGATATCCCAACCAAGGCCAAACAGAAAAACAAGCAGGACAAGAATGGCGGAAAAAACATTTACATAAACGATTAGAACAAACAACAATCGTCAGGCAAAGTTAACAAATTTCTGGAGCAAAATCAGAGTTACTGACTGTAGAATTTCAACCTTTGATACTGATCAATATCCATTTTTTTCTTTTCTTTTGAATATCGAAGGCCGTATGTTTTCACAGAAATTGTTTGAACTGAATATAGTCCTTTAGACCAGAAAAATCCCAAGGACAAAGAATCTACAATGAGAATCGAAGGTGCTAATTAACTTTCCTCAAGATTCATATATAACCCAAAAATAAAAAATAAAAATCCAAAAACCATTTCTTCCACCAATCGCCTTAACCCGATATATTATATCTTCAAAACCCAGAAATCAATACCCAGATCACAGTTTGATGAGAAAATAGAACACAAAAGCGAGCAAAGAAGACAAATGTTAAAGAAATGTGTAGGTACCAAAGACGTCAGAGATGAGAAGGATGGCATGCTTGGAGTCAGGGGAGCCAGACACGTAGCTGCTGAGGCCACCGAGCTGTTCGACATGGCCACCTCCGGCGCTTGGATTCAGGGTTGGTGGGTTGGAACAACACTGAGGGCCTGCCATTCTTTTCCTTCGATCAAACACAAACACAAACAGAACACAATCAGAGAAACAGTCTCAGTCTATTTATATTTGTACAGCTCGACTGTTGGATTTTTTCGATTAGACCTGATGAAGAGTTGTGGTTTGGATTAAAGGTTTGCGTCATCTCTTACCTCACCATTTTTCTAAATATATATTTTTCTTAAAAAAAAAAAGACAATTTTCATAATTGTCGCAACCAAAAAAAAATAATCTTTATATAAATGTAACGATCGTAACATATGATGCATGTAACTTGATTTTTTTATCGAAGATCATGGTATATCAACTTTTAAATTTTTTTTATTTTTGAAAAGGTCAACTTTAAATTTTTTTTTTTTTTTTTTTATATGTCCGCATAAGAGGGAGATAGTGATTCGAATTAGTGACTTCCACTTCATTAAGTATAGTCCCAACCGATTGAATGAATGAGAATAAAAGTAGCTCAAGAACGGTGGGTGGAGCCAAATTGATTGCGAATGTAGTGGTATATTCTTTTAGCTTCCTGAACAATGTTTTTTAGATTCCTCTCCCACTATGTAATAATTTATAGATAATTTTCAAATGGTGAAAAATGAAAATATAATTTTTTTTTTTAGAAAAAAGAAAAAGAAGGAAAGAAAACGGAAAGGGACAGGGTGAGAACGTTATGGCGAAGTCCAAGGATGGTCATTGGTCAATGGTCGTAGTCATAAAATTACGAAGATCGTGTTCGTTGACACACTCTTTTATCTCCTTTTTCTTTTTATATATATTTTTCTAAAAAAAATTATTTTTTTAATACTAAACAACTTTCTTTTTATTTATTTTTTTTCACAAATTATTTTGCTTCTTTATTTGTTTTTTATATAATGAAAAATTGTATTCGTGGAAATGTATGAATGAAATTGGTGATTAATTCCAGATAGTCGGTCTCCAAAGAAAAGAATGGAAATGGTAAATGAAATTGTATTGAAATGATAAATAGCAGTTCGAGACCCTCGATCTCCATAATTACAAACCAATGATTAGGGGTGTAAACTCAATTCCGATTAGCGATTATTGGCTATAACAGCTAATCGGAACTAGAATAGCCGATTGATCAATTTTAAAAACCAAAATTGATAACTGGATACCAATTTTAAAATCTAGAGGCTATTGATTGAAGTCCGGTCAATAAATGATCGAACGCGAGTGCTTTGAATTACAAATAACATAGTTTTAGAAAGGCACGGTTTATAGCTGTTTGAACAAGGAATTCAAAGATAAAAAATAAAAAATTGAGCTACCGAGAGGTTTGATCGCAAGGTGTTAGATACATGTTTGAACACGATCTTTTCATAAGCTTTTTCAAAGGAGTTGTAGAGAGCCTTGGTCACTATCTGGCAGATAATAGTTTGAATAAAGAAGTTTCACATTGAGCCATAAATACGCCCAGTCGTTGTCCAATTGTAAGAAGTTTGAATGACATAGATAACATCATGTACGCTGTAGTTTAATCAACGGTCAAGATTAAATTTCTCAAAATCGATTTCTCTTTACTCTCTCCTATTAAAAGCTTATAAAAGTAAGTCAACTTTAAGATTCAATTTTGATCGTTGATTAAACTACAACATGTAAGTGAGATCCCTCATTGAATATATCTAAGACACTCAATCGAATCCTAGTCGTAGTTCGTTCTAACACAACTATTCAAAAATATCTGAAACGCTAACACGCGTTCAAACACGTCATAAGTTGTTCAAACGCTGAGGTTTGAGATAATGTTTTTTTGTAAACTAATTTCTACCTAAATGTTTTCTCAAGGCCTATATAAGAGCATCTCCAGCAGTGTAACTAAAATGGAGATATTAGCTACATTTAACTATTTTTGTAATTTTTTTTGCATCAACAGAATAGCTCCATATTAGCTATTATACCTTAACTGCTATAGTGAATAGCTTTATAAAGCTATTCACTGTAGCACACTAGATTGTTGAATATAATATTATTTCCACATTATTCTCTCTCTCTTCTCTCTCCCCCTCAACGTTTCTCTCTCTTCCCTGTTCATGAATTTATGATACAAATTCAAGTCTTTTGAATTACTAAAAACTCCAAAAAAAAAAAGAAAAAAAAAAAGAATAGCATGCATATATTGACAAACTAAAAATGGAAAAATAAAAATAACACATAGGTATGCTGCATGAATCAATTCTCTTGTAATTTACAAAATGATGCAAATGCGGTTGCGGATTAAAAAAAAAAAGAGAAAGATTAAAAAATAATATTTAATAAAATAAAGAATCTGTTGGAGTTGGAATTAAAAAATGAGTAGTTAAAATAGAGAATTGTGCTTTTTAACTAAGTAGAATACGTCTTACTGCTGGAGATGCTCTAAGGACTTATATGCACGAGTTTCAAAGAGAAGAGGGCCTATGGTTTTGTGTTCTAAAAGAGAACCTAGTTCGTTGGGCTTTCAAGTTCATATCTCTTAGAGTTTTGTTAAACCACATCCAAATTCTCAAAAAGCCTTCTGTCATCGGAGTTCCGAGATTGCAAGATGAACTTCAATAGAAAATTGCCTAAATGTTTTAGAGCTACTGCAGTAGAAACAAACGAGTTGTTTGGTACAAGTGAGGTGTCCATTCAAACGAGTTGTATGATCATTTTATTTTTTATATGTTGATTTAATATTTAACATTAATATATTTGTCATTTATTTTTTGGTGCTCTATTTTAATATATTTCTCATTTATACTTTGACTATTATCAATAAAAATTCCTAATTCCGCCCCTATTAATTGTGAGTATGGTGAAGAACTTGCCAACCTTATTTTAGAATATGCATGATAACGGTAAAGATTTTCAGATAAACTATATTGACAGTGATAATTGTTTATACATTAAATAGTCATCAGTCATTTATACGATCAGTATATGATAACGGTAACAAATTTAGTCACCATTTTCTTCTACAAAATCCTCTTCAAGTTCCATTAAACACTAATGGAGTCTGGTATTTAAAAGGAAAAGGTAACTTGAGGGGTCAAGTGTAATTTTCCAGTAATATTAATGTATAAAGAATCTCTTATATAATGTCTGGCAAATATGCTTGGTTCTCCGAAGCTAACACCACACTAGTACTTGGGCCATTAAACTTTAAAAAGTGACACTTATTCCCCGTCAAACTATCATTTTGTTGTAAGTTACACTCTATGTTAACCTTTAGTGTTAAAATAAACAAAAAATGCAGCAGGTGATGTGCACTTGCTAATTTTTTTACTTGAAATGTCTAAATTATCGCTTAAAAAATAAATAAATAAATAAAAGAGTTAAAGAGGTAGTCGAACCATTTCTCGGTCATGAGGGGATAATCATGGTTTAGCCACCCCAAATTGATATGGGAGTGTCCAAACCACCCCCACTGCCTAGTAGAGGTGATTTAGCAACCCTCTAAACATTTTCGAGCCACCTCCACACGTTGTAAGTGTGTTTCAACAACTCCCCTGGTTTGACTACTCCGCTAACCATTATGAGGGTGGACTAATCATGCCTCAGCCCCTTCAACTTTTTTTTTTTTCCTCATTTTTTTTAATTTTTTAAATAATAATAATTTTTGGTTAATTTGGGCAATTCGAGTAAAAAAAAGTCACATGTGTCATTTTCTGTATATTTTCATGCTAGATGTTAATAAAGGGTATAAATTACATCAAAATGCTAGTTGAATGGGGTATCGTGTCATTTTTTAAAGTTTGGTGGTTTAAGAGCATCTTTAAGATTGTGTTGGGAAGAAGAGCTTTTAAAGTCAAAAAAACTTAAAAAAAAAAAAAAAAAAAAATCAATTTAAGCTTTTCTTAAAAGTTCGTTTTGGTCATTTTTAGAGTAAAAAAGTCAAAGAATTACTTTTGAAATTTGTTACCAAACATGCCAACTTTTTGCTTCGCACAACTTTCTAAGCATTAAAAGTACTTTTTACCCTCCCTAATGCAATCTCAAACAGACTAAGTGTTAATGGAGTATTAGTTTGGGAGAAACGAGTGTACTATTTTTTTTTTTTCTATGTTGTTTGAACTTTATTTACAGTACGGTAACATTATTTCATTAATTAGTATGATTCCCGAAAAGATTATTAGCTTTGCCACTTAGCCCATGTCAATGCATTGGCGAATTAATGATCTTGCCAACCACCCAATTATTACCCAAACACCTCTCTCTTGCATGCTTTATCTCTAAGCGTGTGTTTGAGAGAGACAGAGAGATCTCAAACACACACATAGAGATAAAGCATGCAAGTTTCACCCATGCATTATTCATAACCAATTTATTCAAATCTTACATGCTAACTAGTCAACCACTTTAAAAATTAGCATTGACGAATTAAGGGGAAAATGCAGTTTATCCACCTGAAGTTTCAGGGGTTTTTCAATTTTAACCCTAAAGTTCAAAAATTGGCAATCTACCCCCTTGAAGTTTTAAAAATTGGCAATTTAAACCTTCTGTTTAATTTTTCCGTTAAATTCGACGGAAATTTTTTTAAAAAAGCATAAGGGTAATGATGTAATTTCATAGATTTCCGTCCATTTTGACGGAAAAATTGAACGGAGGGTTTAAATTATCAATTTTTGAAACTTCAAGAGGGTAGATTGCCAATTTTTGAACTTTGAGGTTAAAATTGAAAAATTCTTGAAACTTCAGGGGGGTAAACTGCATTTTTCCCACGAATTAATGATCTTGCCAAGCACCCAAACACCTCTCTCTCTCTCTCAAACGTACACTTAGAGATAAAGCATGCAAGTTTCACCAATTATTCATAACCAATGTATTCAAATCTTACATGCTAGTCAACCACTTGGAAAAACTAGCATTTGATTGGTTCCATATAATAATATAAAACCAAGGCGTAACACACAAGTATTTAATTAACTTGACAATTCTTACTTAACATACTTAACACACCAGTCTAACAGAATCTGACTGGCCTCTTCAGCAGACTTCACAGCTCCCTCATCCTCAACATTGTACCTAATTGTCCACCCATGTTCGGTTTTCGGAAATACCTTAACATACGAATCCACCTGCCAAAAATCATCATTATTTCATCACTATCATATATATGGAAAAATTAAGGAAAATTGACTACTTAAGTTAAAGGCTTTCTAAGGACAAGGTGACAGGATCACCATGATGAATATTTCTAATTGTTTGTTTGGAAAGATCAAACACAAGAGCTGCCAAGATCATACACGTACACAATAGTGAACATTAGCTAAAATGAAAGAAAAAAAAATAATAAAAAGAATCATGATATAACGTAGGATATGGCCTTGTAAGGCAAATTAAGGATTTACGTAACCAATTTAAAATAATTTATATATATGAAAGAAGAAAATGTTTAATCTCTACTTATTTCAAAATATTAAATTGATAGAAAATAAAAAATTTAATTATTTAATTAATATTCTAACATTTTATTTCACGTGTGAAATCAGGCAACACGTGAAATTTTTTAATTAAAAAGTTAAATAAGCGATGTATGGTGGTTTTCAACAAGAACAACATTAATGAAAATGCCATATCTTGAGTTTCTGATATCGGATGGAGACAAGTTTGGTGGGGTTGGAAAGCTAGCTAATTCAAAGACATACCAAGTCATGTTTCATGAAGTTTTGCTAATTCTAATGTTTATAAGGTCAAAATAGGCTACAAAAAGGAGACTAAAAAGCTAGATAGAAGCTGACGTCCTAAGTTTCTATTTGAATTGCAGTTAGTACGAAAGCAATTTTTACCAGTTCAAATTGCAAATTGGCTTAGTTCGAACTTGCTGCGGCAAATTTTTGTATCCAACTTATTTCAATATTTTACTAGGTTTAGGGTTTTTTTACTATAAATACATGTTATGAGTGACCTAAAAACGTAGCTTTGATATCATTTAGATTAATTATTGTTGTTTGGTGCCTTGAATATCTCAAGTCCTTCACGTGGGCCCATCAAGTTTTGTCTTATTTGTTTTGGCCTTTTGAAGTTATAACCGACTCTTTTCTTTTCCTTCTTTGAGTTGGTTTTGATTTTGCAATACTTCTCATTTTAGGAGAAGTAAACCAACTTTGCTAACTATAAAAGAGAGGCTAAAGAGAGGCTATAGATCGTGAAGTGATGTGAGAGAAAAATTTTAGAAGCCGCGTCTCATTAAGGTTTTTTTACTTTGTTGTACCATATGGCATTTAGAGAAGAAGAGAGTTTTCTTTGTCATTTTTTTTTTTTTTTCTCTTTTGTGTGAGAATGAGATTTTATTGTATTAAGGCTTTGGATTTTGAATGATTTTCTTCCCGTTATCTTTAATTATACTCTATCTTTTGTTAGTGAATTTTCTCCGGGTCATTTTTGTCAGTGAATATAGGCTTGTTAAACCGAACAACTTAAATCTTGGTGTCGTGTGTGATTGATCTATTTTCTATTCTGTTTATTTCTGCTTCTTTGGGATCTTGTATTTTTAATTCTGTGCACACCAATTATAATGGGAAATACTTTATTAGTGGTTTTCTTTCTATTCTACTTTGAATCTTTGTTAGAATTTTGATAGTGAGAAGAGTTATCATTCTTGTTTTATTTGTCTTTACAAACTCACTACGTCATGTTGTTTCACTAGGATGGGTTGATAATTGCAAGCAAGGACAAAAGTTACCTAAGATGAGTATGCAAGCAATGAAGACAAACTATATATAGGCATATCACAAGGAAGATTGACCTAAGTTAAGGCATTCCAGGCATAAATGGAATCACCTTGATGAATATTTTATTTGTTTGGTTGAAAATAATTGATTATCACTTATCCCAACCCAATACTATTAATCTCATTGTCACTAGAATCAAGGCCAAAGACACAATCATGAACATTAGCCAAAGTGCAAGAAAACACATAAAAAGAATCATATGATATAACATTTACCCCTGGTTAAATAAGTAAAAGAAGACAAATGATCTTCTTACCCCTGGTTTAGCATTTAAGATCTCTTCAAACTGTTTCAAGAGTTCTGGTGGAGCGAAATCATCAATCTCAGCTCCTAGTATTGCAGTAGGAACCTTAGCCTCTGAAATTATTACCAAACATTGACCATTAGCCATCTATCCAGATATAAATAAACAAAATTAGCAAGGTTTGGTTTGCTAAAATAACACCACCACAAAAAAAATAATTTCTAACAAAATCAGGTAAAAATGTATTAATATTACAACAAGGTTAAGAAATTAAGATTAAATCATTTTGAATCAGTTCGCCAATAGCAAAAGAATGTCCTTTGACCTCAAGGGAAAGGAAAAAAGTACTTAAAAAAAAAAAAAAAAAAAACATCAAATAGTGACTCTTTGAAGATGACCTAAATGCTAGAAATTGTTTCTTGACAGTATTTCAAAAGACACTTTAAGTTTGAAAGTGCAAATTAATACTCTAGTGAAACTAATTATATATAGTTGTGGAACTTAAGTAATGGAATCCATACCTTTGATATCATCCACAGTTGCCCAAGCAGGATGTAATGACACACCAGCCTTGATAAGCTGCTCATGCTTTGAGAGCTCAGCTACAACCTTGCCTGAGAAGAATACAATAAAATCAAAATCAAACTTTTTTTCTTATTGAAAACATGATTTATAAATACCAAACATGTGGAGAGGAGTGACTATAAAACTTTGAATATGGGCAACAAAAGAAAAATGAACAAATAGGAACAAAGAAAAGCTCACCACCCCAGCAATAGCCTACAGCTCCAACTGCAGAAACACCTAGACTTTTTATTGCTTCTATTATTGTCTTTGCCTCCTCAAATCCCTTGTCCTATTCAAATAATATTAGAGCTTCACACACTGTTATTGCATAATCGAAAGTTACATAGCAATCGATAACCCCAAAGCGGGTTAATTATTTTTTTAGTGCTTAGATCTTCACTTTTTTATTTTTTTTTTCATCTAGATTTTAAATTATATCACGGATGGTACCTGATTTATAGATAAAGATCAATTTAGTACCTTCGTCATATTTTGTCAACCCAAACTCATGGAATGCCACATGTCATAGCATAAACATGCCACATGTCTTAAAAAAAATTAATAATAATAAAAATAATTAAAAAAACTAAACCCTAAAAAAAAAATATATATGGGGTAGCTCGGCCACTCCATTTTGGCCATTGGGGGTGGCTCAAACCACCCCTAGGTCGGGGGGGGGGGGGGGGGGGGGTTGGTGGTGGAAGCTGAACTACCCCAAAAAGATGTGGCCGAAACCACTCCCAAAGGCCATGAGGGTGATTTCGGCCATCTCCTACGGCCGGTCTGGGGGTGGTTTGGCCACCTGCAAAGGTAAAAAAGGGATGACTGAAACCACCCCCTGACTTGCAATAGGGGGTGGTTCGGCCACCACATTTTTTTTTTTTTTTTTCATGGTTTAGTTTTTTTAATTATTTAGTTTTTATTTTTTATTTTTTAAATTTTTGTAGGACATGTGGCATGTTTATGTTAGGACACGTAACAATTTATTAGTTTGGGCTGACCAAATGTGATAGAAGTACCTCATCTATAATACGATTTAAAACATAGGTTAAAAAAAAAGAAAACTAAATACTGAAAAAATAATTAACCCTAAATTATAATAAAAAGACGCCGAAATTGATAAGAACTCCTATTTATCCTTAATACTAATTTTAAAATTTCATCTGAGTTGGAATTCTATCCCAATTCAACTGCTAATTTTTTTTTTTGACATGTCCACATAAGAGAGACAAGGAGATTCAAACTAGTAATCTCTATTTTAGGTGTGGTCCCTATCTATTGAACTATCTTTTAAAGAAAATTAACTACTAAAAAATTTATCACTTCACCTTAAATCTTTTCACCATCAATGCAATATCAGGTGACCAATAAAAAACATGATGACGAAAGGTGGACTTGGTCAAAGTAGTTCAATAATTCATAAGGTATGGTCCATCTGTTGTTTTCGTTAAAAAAAAAATGATAAAATTGGGCGGTCAAAACCACACAACCTGTTAGTAGGGCCGGCAAAATGGGTAATCGGGTAGACCCGATTAGGATCCGTTAGGACCCGCGACCTGATTACTCGAAACAAGAACACGACCCGTTTAGCTAAACGGGTTAGTGGGTCTGACACGATTATAACACGAAAAATATCCGGGTAACCCGACACGACCCGCTTAACCCGTTTAGCATAACCGGGTCATATCGGGTAGACACGACCCGACCCGTTTTTTTTTTTTTTTTTTAAAAAAAAAAAACCCTTAATCAAAATTGAGAAAAATAATTTAATAAATGAATCTCTTAGGCCAAATGATTAGTCAAATTTATCCTAACCATCCAAGAAGAATAAAAAGTTTTAAAAGATAATGTTTTAATATATAAATAATGATTTAAAAGATAATGTTTTCATATATAGACCCACATAGAAAAAGTAATGGAAAAACAAGGAATAGGCCAGTGAAGTGAAGACTGTGAAGTCGTGAAGTGAAGAGTGAAATGAAGCTGTGAGTGAGTCGGTAAGTGTTAGGATTAACTTAGTTAGAACTTAGACATAGGGTTTTCTTTTCTTTTTCTTTTTTTTTAAAAAAGGGTTTGGCGAGTCACCCGAGACCCGCCAGACCTGATTGACCTGCCAGACCCGATTGACCTGCTAGATCCGACTGACCCGCCAGACCCATTTATTAAACGTGTCTGGTAAGTCGACCAGTGGACTCGACGGGTCGACCCGCCAGACACGAATTTAATCTTGTCTTAATCGGGTAGACCCGATTAAGACCCGAACCTGATAAGCTCAAACCCAATACCTATTAACTTCGTGTCGTGTTCGTGTCGGGTTGGCGGGTCGTGTCAAAATTGCTTGCCCTACCTGTTACATTCAAGGACCAATTCCTAAGCCTTCCAAGTGGTCTTAAAAAAATTAATTAGGTTTTTTTTTTAAAAAAAATAGACTTTTAAAAAAAAAAAAAAAAATTTCCCCAAATACAAGTATTAAAACCTATAACCAACCGTTGAATGATCCTTCAACCAAACTGGTAGAGGCCTATCAGGTTTGTCCAACGCAAAGGGCTCTCCATGCATAAAGTCAGGAAGCACTGCATAAAATCCAGCAGCTGCAGCCTCGTCTGCAATCTTCCTTTAACATGGAAAGCAGATGATATATATTAGCATTCAGATGTGAAAAGCAACAACAAATTCACATCGTTCATTGTATAAGAAACTCTTTATTAATTATTATATTTCTTATTCAAAATAATATATATATATATATATATATATATATATTGACAAATGACAACTCACGACTCCACTTCCCAAATGAAAGGAAAATGAAAATTGGCCACATATATTATATACCTCAAGTTTGGAGCTTCATAACCTGAAGGAAAAGTCAACATCTGAAGTTAGAAGATGACAGTAGTGGTCAAGTCAAGTATGAAAAGTCACCGTGGGGTAACTAGATAAGGAGATTAGAAAATCTAATACTAATTATTTGTGATTTTTCCAAAATATGCCGTCCAAGATGAACTCCAAATATATATCTTTTTACATATTTTATCTTTATTTGTAAAAACCAATAAACTCAAATGATCGAAGGTACGTAGTCGACGCTTACTACTTTTTACTTTCCCTTTTTTTATTTATTTTTTTTATTTAAGGTAAATAAATTAACAAACACCGAAGTACCTCAAAATTCTCTTGTCTCTTCCTAATTTATTTCATTAAGAGAGTAAATTAAGAGAGAAGTGTTAAAGAAACGTGATATATGTACCAAAGGCGTCAGAGAGGAAAAGGACGGCGAGCTTGGAGTCGGGGGAGCCAGCGACGTAGGTGCTGAGGCCACCGAGATGGACAACATGGCCGGCGCCGGCGCTGGGGTCCAGGGTGGGCGGGTTGGAGCAGCACTGAGGGCCTGCCATTGGTTTTCCCAATTAATTTGATGAGCAAAAGCAACGCAGACACTGGACCTTAAATACTACTACTAACGGTACTCTAGTGTGTGGACACAGTGGATTTGGTCTGCTATTTTATTAATATTAATATTAATATTAAGAGCCGCCTCATATTTAGGGGTGGGCAAAAACCCGCCCAACCCGCAAACCCGCCCCGCCCCGCCCGGGTTTCATGTGTTTTTTTACGGGTTCGGGTAGAATTCTTTCAACCCATGCGGGGCGGGGCGGGTTGCGGGTTTTAAATATTTTTTCATGCGGGTACCCGCCCCGCCCCGCCCCGACCCGCTGCATAAGTATAAAACGAAAAAAACCCTAACCCTACTCCATTAAGCGTCTCTCTCTTTTTTTTCTGCCGCCTCCCCCTTTTCTCTCCCTCTCAGTCTCTCGTCTCCCTTGCTCTGTCTCGTCTTCCTTGCTCTCTCTCCGCCTCTCAAGCTTCTCTCTCTAGCCTATGTCGCCGCTTCACCTCCTTAGATCACCGTTGCTGCGCCGCTCCCACCTCCACAAACCACGATCTTGTAGATCTAAGTTTTTTTTTCTCTCTCTCCACGATCTTGTAGATCCACGATCTTTGGTTTTCTTTTTCGTTCTTTGGTTTTCTGCAAGGTTGTGTGTGTTTGTTTGTTTCTTGGCGTTCTGAGAGGATCAGACGAAAATGGAGGAGAAGAAAGAGAATCTGGAGAAGAACCCGCAATACCCGCCCCGATCCGCCCCCTCCCGCAATACCCGAACCCGCACGGGTGTTGCTGTTTGTGCTCGGGTGGCGGGTTGAAATTTTGAAACCCGCAGGGTGCGGGGCGGGTTGGGAAAAAGGCCGATACCCGCCCCGCCCCGACCCGTGCCCACCCCTACTCATATTAATTGTCAGGAAATCGACGTTTTCTGCGAGCATGAGGAATTTCTGAAGGAGCAAAACGACAACGTAAGCAAAGTTTTCAAACTTTCTATTTGGTTTAGGTAATAGGTTAGGTAAGGTATGTAGTTATATTGTTTTTTTTTTTTTTTGATAGTATCAAATATTTGGAAACGAATCCTCTCTATTTCGTTCATTTAGTGAATTTAAAGGGATATAATTGTTCATTTAGTTTTTGAACAATTTTTTTAGACAATTATGCCCTCCTAAATGAACTAAATAAACCCATGAAGAGGATCCTTCTCCCAAATATTTAAGGTCAGATATGATCTTTAGATGTTCAAGGGAACAAAAGTTTTTGTACTATATTTACAAGCTGATGTTTCCTAATCTTTTTGTTTTTGATTTTCTAAACATATTTTATAATGAGAGACGCACCTCATGACTCATGCATGACTTGTCTTAAGCAATACAAAGGAAAAGTGTTAATTATCACAAGTGTAATTAATAGTTTTTTTTTTTAGCAAATACAACAAAAGGGAAGGGTAATTAATAGTTAATGTGACATGGGTAAGCCTAAATTAATAGTCTTAAACTTTTAGGTTTAATATACTATAATCTTAAGGGTAATTACATTTTTTTTCCCATGAACTACAACGCATTGTTAATACCCCCCTATAAACTACTGTAACGACCTAAATTTTAAAACTCTCATTTAAATAATACTAAATAGATTAAAAGAATAAATAAATAAAATAGAACAATGATATGTGGATTAATGATATTAAATAACTATTTAGTGTTAAAAGGTATATTACATTGATTTTTGACCTCTTTTGGATATCACTTCAATTCTAAAATTTAGCTTCACTAATATGTTTATGGGCATAATTAAACCCAATTTAGTAAATAAATTAATTATATTGGTGTTTAGTGAATGCATAAATTAATTTGAAGCTTTTTAGTTTTTAGCCTAAGAAATAGTGTCTTAATTTTCATACTGTGTAATGAGATTAAAACTGCTAAAAAAAGATACCAATGTTAGTCACCTTTGTTGAAAGCTTAAAGTCTTCTAGTAATGAGGGTTATAGGAAATATCATGATAATAATAATTTAATAAGGCAAGTGGCTAAGTGGGAATGCAAGTAGTTAAAGTCTAAATTGAATTGGAAACTTTGTACAGGTCAAAAATAGAGTCAAACGAACTCGGATGAAGTCGAGCCAAAAATATAAAATGTTTTTCTCGGAGTCCTCTATCTTCTCTCAAAATTTCATGTCAATCGGAGTACGTTTGGACATTGACAAATGGATCGAGATACATTGCCCTCATTTTGAACGAAAATACTAATTGGTATAGATCATGAAATATGGACTAGGTTCATTCTTTTGTTAATATGACATGGGTAAGCCTAAATTAATAGTCTTGCTTTTAGGTTTAATGTACTATAATCTTAAGGGTAATTATATTTTTTTCCCATAAACTACAACGCATTGTCAATATCCCCCCATGAATTACCAACCTTACTGCCCGACCCCATCAAACTATCATTTTCTTCCCAAAACTCTCATTCCGTTAGTCAAACTCATTAAAAAATTTGAAATCACCAAAATACCCTAACTTTATAAACAAAAATTACATATAATACACTTAAAATTAAACAAATTAAAAAATATATATTATTAATGTATCCGTATTCCGTACCAGTTTCAATAAAAAAAATCAAAAATAAAAAACTAAATAAAAATTAAAACAAAAAATATAAATATATTAAAAATTAAAAAACACTTATAAATTAATTTATAAAAATAAAAAAAGTCAATATAAAAAACTGAAAAACGGTTAAAAAGGACTTAAAGTAAAAAAAATATAAATGCAAAATCAGTCAATGTGGTTGTCTAAATTAAAAATACATCTGTGTGATTAGGGCTGAGCAAATTCACCGATTAGCCGACAACCGACCGTGTTCCGACTATAACCGCCCTAACACAGACCGACACCAACTACCGGCTGGCCAGTAGGCAATAAAATTTTAAGATTTCCGACATTGTCGGTTCTGTAGGCAGAAGAGCTTTTACATAAGTCGGTTTTTGACCGATACCGAACCGACAATACCTGTTAATACATATATAATGCATATCCTTGATGACTCTGCATTTGAGAAGTAATGGAGAAAGAAACTGGTGCTGGTAGAAGAAGAAGATGAAACGCATATGCGACCTTTGACTGACATTATTCATTTATTTATTGCAAAATTATTGTTGTCTTATTTTATTTCCACTTCCCCAAATAATGTTCATTTGTTTATTACAAAAGTTATTATTATTTGTATTATTTTATTTCCCACTTCCCCAAATAATGTCTACTTTTCCTCTTTCATTTGTCTCATTTCACAATGTTGTCCAACACTTGTCCATATACTCCATACTCTCGTTCACGCCTAATTCTATCCCAAGACTCCAAGATGTCATATTTGCCATCCATTTGTTTACCCTAATAAAAAACAAAATATTATTTATCTTCTTCTTCGGCTATCTTCTCCTTCTTTGCAAAAACGTCTCAAACGTTAAAACTTCTTCCTCAACTATCTCTACAAAATGGGCGGACAACAACAATATGTCTACCAAAATCCATTTCGACTTACCGACTGACATCTTAACCGACTTATCGGTTACGGTCGGTGACGGAACAAAAGCCTGGCGGAAGAAGTCGGTGAATTTATCGACTTTACCAACTCTGGGGCGAAACAAAAAATTTTCTTCTGAGACCGACCGTAACCGACCGACGCTCACCCCTATGTGTGATATAAAAAAATAATAATAATAATTGAGAGATTATCGGGATAAGCCAAAATAACAATTTAGTCCCTATAAACAAATTCCGTCAAAATACTTGACAGATTCCATTAGTGTATCATGTCATCACCGATGATACGTGTCATTTTTAATTAAAAGTAAATAAATATATTAAATATATAACTTATTTAAAAAAAATAAATAAATAAAAAATTAAGGAATGGCTGTCGAGAGGTCGGGGTGGCCAACACGCCACCCCCAGAAATGGCCGAGGGTGGCGTGCTGCCACCCTCTGACCCACGGGCTGGGGTGGCGCACGGCCACCCGCAGCCACCCTAGGGTGGCTCGCGTGCCACCCTTGAGATGGGGGTGGCCTTTGGGCAACCCTTGATTTGGTTGGGGGTTGGCCGCGCGCCACCCCTTACCACCCCAGAGGTGGCTGGGGTGGTGCACGGCCACCCCCATGGCCTAGGGGTGGCTCATGGCCAGCCAGATCTGGGAGTGGCCCAACGGCCACCCCACCTGAGGGGTGGCACGCGTGCCACCCTTGGCCACCCCCTATTTTTTTTGTTTTTTTTTGTTTTTTTTTTTTAAAAAAAAAATAATTTATAAATTTATATTTTTATATTTTTTGTTTGAATTTTTTATTTGTGACTATTTCTGTCTTTTAATGATATTTAACGTCTAAAAGAGAATATTTCATCCAATTTAACGAGTTTGACTGACAGAAGGGAGATTTTGGGAAGAAAATGGTGGTCTGATAGGGTCGGACAGTAAGGTTAGCAGTTCATGGGGGGAAATTGACAATGCGTAGTAGTTGATGAAAAAAAAGGTAATTACGCCATAATCTTATCTATTATAGTATCACTAAAAAACTCTGTAGGCTAGCTTTGTATATTAATGTGTTTTGAAGGGTATTTTTTGTTTTTGGTTTGAAAAAGATTTTTTGATGTAATATAAAAATGAAAATTATTGAAACCGGTGAGTACACCTTTGGCGAATCATTTCCGTTTGTCTACCTCAGTATCCAAAGAAAGTTGAAGAAACAAAAGACATGTCTAAGGTCTCATATGTCAGTGCAGTGAGGTGTTTGGTGTATGCTATGGTATGTTCCAGGACAGATTTTGCTCATGCAGTCAGTGTGGTGAGCAAGTACATGGCAAATCCAGGGAGACAACATTGGGATGCAGTCAAATGGATTTTCAGATACTTGAAAGGTACTACAGAGTATGGCATCACTTTTTTCAGACGTAAAAGTGATTTGTCAGTCGTCGAGTATGTAGATGCAGATTATGCAGGGGATTTGGATGGCAAGAGGTCGACCACGGGTTATGTGTTCACTCTTGTAGGAGGACCCATATGTTGGAGGTCTATGATACAGTCCACGGTTGCAATATCCAAGACTTTGGCGGAATACATGGCAGCGGCTAAGGCTGCAAAGGAAGCTTTGTGGCTTACAAGGTTAGTCAAGGAGCTAGGTATTCAGTAAGGTGGAGTTCCGTTGTATTGTGACGATCAGAATCTCATTTAAAAGGAAAAGGTAACTTGAGGGGTCAAGTGTAATTTCCCAGTAATATTAATGTATAAAGAATCTCTCATATAATGTTTGGCAAATATGCTTGGTTCTCAGAAGCTAACACCACACTAGCACTTGGGCTATTAAACTTTAAAAAGTGACACTTATCCCCCGTCAAACTATCATTTTGTTGTGAGTTACACTCTATATTAACCTTTAGTGTTAAAATAAACAAAAAATGCAGCAGGTGATGTGCACTTGCTAATTTTTTTACTTGAAATGTCTAAATTATAGCTTAAAAAAAAAAAAAAAAAAAAGAGAGTTAAAGAGGTAGTCGAACCATTTCTCGGTCATGAGGTGATAATCATGGTTTAGCCACCCCAAATTGATATGGGAGTGTCCAAACCACCCCCACTGCCTAGTAGAGGTGATTTAGCAACCCTCTAAACATTTTCGAGCCACCTCCACACGTTGTAAGTGTGATTCAACAACTCCCCTGGTTTGACTACTCCGCTAACCATTATGAGGGTGGACTAATCATGCCTCAGCCCCTTCAACTCTTTTTTTTTCCTCATTTTTTTTAAACTTTTTAAATAATAATAATTTTTGGTTAATTTGGGCAATTCAAGTAAAAAAAAGTCACATGTGTCATTTTCTGTATATTTTCATGCTAGATGTTAATAAAGGGTATAAATTACATGAAAATGCTAGTTGAACGGGGTATCGTGTCATTTTTTAAAGTTTGGTGGTTTAAGAGCATGTTTAAGATTGTGTTAGGAAGAAGAGCTTTTAAAGTCAAAAAAACTTAAAAAAAAAAAAAAAAAAAAAAAAAATCAATTTAAGCTTTTCTTAAAAGTTCGTTTTGATTATTTTTAGAGTAAAAAAGTCAAAGAATTACTTTTGAAATTTGTTACCAAACATGCTAATTTTTTGCTTCACCTAACTTTCTAAGCATTAAAAGTACTTTTTACCCTCCCTAATACAATCTCAAACAGGCTCTAAGTGTTAATGGAGTATTAGTTTAGGAGAAACGAGTGTACTATTATTATTTTTTTTTCTATGTTGTTTGAACTTTATTTATAGTACGTAACATTATTTCATTAATTAGTATGATTCCCGAAAAGATTATTAGCTTTGCCACTTAACCCATGTCAATGCATTGGCGAATTAATGATCTTGCCAACCACCCAATTATTACCCAAACACCTCTCTCTTGCATGCTTTATCTCTAAGCGTGTGTTTGAGACAGACAGAGAGATCTCAAACACACACATAGAGATAAAGCATGCAAGTTTCACCCATGCATTATTCATAACCAATTTAATCAAATCTTACATGCTAACTAGTCAACCACTTGTAAAAACTAGCATTGACGAATTAATGATCTTGCCAAGCACCCAAACACCTCTCTTTCTCTCAAACGTACACTTAGAGATAAAGCATGCAAGTTTCACCCATTATTCATAACCAATGTATTCAAATCTTACATGCTAGTCAACCACTTGGAAAAACTAGCATTTGATTGGTTCCATATAATAATATAAAACCAAGGCGTAACACACAAGTATTTAATTAACTTGACAATTCTTACTTAACATACTTAACACACCAGTCTAACAGAATCTGACTGGCCTCTTCAGCAGACTTCACAGCTCCCTCATCCTCAACATTGTACCTAATGGTCCACCCATGTTCGGTTTTCGGAAATACCTTAACATACGAAGCCACCTACCAAAAATCATCATTATTTCATCACTATCATATATATGGAAAAATTAAGGAAAATTGACTCAAGTTAAAGGCTTTCTAAGGACAAGGTGACGGGATCACCATGATGAATATTTCTAATTGTTTGTTTGGAAAGATCAAACACAAGAGGTGCCAAGATCATACACGTACACAATATATAGTGAACATTAGCTAAAATGAAAGAAAGAAAAAAATAAAAAGAATCATGATATAACGTAGGATATGGCCTTGTAAGGCAAATTAAGGATTTACGTAACCAATTTAAAATAATTTATATATATGAAAGAAGAAAATGTTTAATCTCTATTCTCTACTTATTTCAAAATATTAAATTGATAGGAAATGACAAATTTAATTAATATTCTAACATTTTATTTCACGTGTGAAATCAAGTAACACGTGAAATATTTTAATTAAAAAGTTAAATAAACGATGCATGGTGGTTTTCAACAAGAACAACATTAATGAAAATGCCATATCTTGAGTTTCTGATATCGGATGGAGACAAGTTTAGTGGGGTTGGAAAGCTAGCTAATTCAAAGACATACCAAGTCACGTTTCATGAAGTTTTGCTAATTCTAATGTTTATAAGGTCAAAATAGGCTACAAAAAGGAGACTAAAAAGCTAGATAGAAGCTGACGTCCTAAGTTTCTATTTGAATTGCAGTTAGTATGAAAGCAACTTTTACCAGTTCAAATTGCAAATTGGCTTAGTTCGAACTTGCTGCAGCAAATTTTTGTAACCAACTTATTTCAATAGTTTACTAGGTTTAAGCTTTTTTTTTACTATAAATACATGTTATGAGTGACCTAAAAACGTAGCTTTGATATCATTTAGATTAATTATTGTTGTTTGGTGCCTTGAATATCTCAAGTCCTTCACATGGGGCCCATCAAGTTTTTTCTTATTTGTTTTGGCCATTTGAAGTTATAACCGACTCTTTTCTTTTCCTTCTTTGAGTTGGTTTTGATTTTGCAATACTTCTCATTTTAGAGAAGTAAACCAACTTTGCTAACTATAAAAGAGAGGCTATAGGTCGTGAAGTGATGTGAGAGAAAAATTTAGAAGCCGCGTCTCATTAGGGTTTTTTTACTTTGTTGTACCTTATGGCATTTAGAGAAGAAGAGAGTTTTCTTTATCAATTTTTTTTGTTTCTCTCTCTTTTGTGTGAGAGTGAAATTTGAGTGTATTGAGACTTTGGATTTTGAATGATTTTCTCACCGTTATCTTTGTACTTCATCTTTTATTAGTGAATTTCTTCCGGGTCATCTCCTACAGTGAATGTAGGCTTGTTAAGCCGAACAACTTAAATCTTAGTGTCGTGTGTGATTGATCTATTTTCTATTCTGTTCATTTCTGCTTCTTTGGGATCTTGTATTTTTAATTCCATGCACACCAATTATAATGGGAAATACTTTAGTAGTGGTTTTCTTTCTATTCTACTTTGAATCTTTGTTAGAATTTTGATAGTGAGAAGAGTTATCATTCTTGTTTTGTTTGTCTTTACAAACTCACTACGTCATGTTGTATCACTAGGATGGGTTGATAATTGCAAGCAAGGACAAAAGTTACCTAAGATGAGTATGCAAGCAATGAAGACAAACTATATATAGGCATATCACAAGGTAGATTGACCTAAGTTAAGGCATTCCAGGCATAAATGGAATCACCTTGATGAATATTTTATTTGTTTGGTTGAAAATAATTGATTAACACTTATCCCAACCCAATACTATATAATCTCATTATCACTAGAATCAAGGCCAAAGACACAATAATGAACATTAGCCAAAGTGCAAGAAAACAGAATCATATGATATAACATTTACCCCTGGTTTAAATAAGTAAAAGAAGACAAAAAGATTTGATCTTCTTACCCCTGGTTTAGCATTTAAGATCTCTTCAAACTGTTTCAAGAGTTCTGGTGGAGCCAAATCATCAATCTCAGCTCCTAGAATTGCAGTAGGAACCTTAGCCTCTGAAATTATTTCCAAACATTGACCATTAGTTTAAGTTTGAAAATGACCTAAATGCTAGAAATTGTTTCTTGACAGTATTTCAAAAGACACTTTAAGTTTGAAAATGCAAATTAATACTCTAGTGAAACTAATATATAGTTGTGGAACTTAAGTAATGGAATCCATACCTTTGATATCATCCACGGTTACCCAAGCAGGATGTAATGACACACCAGCCTTGATAAGCTGCTCATGCTTTGAGAGCTCAGCTACAACCTTGCCTGAGAAGAATACAATAAAATCAAAATCAAACTTTTTTTCTTATTGAAAACATGATTTATAAATACCAAACATGTGGAGAGGAGTGACTATAAAACTTTGAATATGGGCAACAAAAGAAAAATGAACAAATAGGAACAAAGAAAAGCTCACCACCCCAGCAATAGCCTACAGCCCCAACTGCAGAAACACCTTGACTTTTTATTGCTTCTATTATTGTCTTTGCCTCCTCAAATCCCTTGTCCTATTCAAATAATATTAGAGCTTCACACACTGTTATTGCATAATCGAAAGTTACATAGCAATCGATAACCCCAAAGCGGGTTAATTATTTTTTTAGTGCTTAGATCTTCACTTTTTTTTTTTTTTTTTTTTTTTTTTTCATCTAGATTTTAAATTATATCACGGATAGTACCTGATTTATGGATAAAGATCAATTTAGTACCTTCGTCATATTCCGTCAACCCAAACTAATGGAATGCCACATGTGATAACATAAACATGCCACATGTCTTAAAAAAAAAATAATAATAATTAAAATAATTAAAGAAACTAAACCCTAAAAAAAAAAAAATATGGGGTAGCTCGGCCACTCCATTTTGGCCATTGGGGGTGGCTCAAACCACCCCTAGGTCTGGAGAGGGGGGGCGTTGGTGGTGGTGGTGGTGGAGGCTGAACTACCTCAAAAAAATGTGGCCGAAACCACTCCCAAAGGCCAATAGGGTGATTTCGGCCATCCCCTACAGCCGGTCTGGGGGGTGGTTTGGCCACCTGCAAAGGTAAAAAAGGGATGACTGAAACCACCCCTTGACTTGCTATAGGGGGTGGTTCGGCCACCACATTTTTTTTTTTTCATGGTTTAGTTTTTTTAATTATTTAGTTTTTATTTTTTAAATTTTTGTAGGACATGTGGCATGTTTATGTTAGGACACGTAATAATTTATTAGTTTGGGCTAACCAAATGTGATAGAAGTACATCATCTATAATACGATTTAAAACATAGGTTAAAAAAAAAAACCTAATACTGAAAAAATAATTAACCCTAAATTATAATAAAAAGACACCGAAATTGATAAGAACTCCTATTTATTCTTAATACTAATTTTAAAATTTCATCTGAGTTGGAATTCTATTCCAATTCAACTGCTAATTTTTTTATTTTTTTTGACATGTCCACATAAGAGAGGTAAGGAGATTCAAATTAATAATCTCTGTTTTAGGTGTGGTCCCAATCAATTGAACTATAATTTAAAGAAAATTCAACTACTAAAAAATTTATCACTTCGATCACCTTAAATCTTTTCACTATCAATGCAATATCAGGTGACCAATAAAAAACATGATGACGAAAGGTGGACTTGGTCAAAGTAGTTCAATAATTCATAAAGTATGGGCCATCTGTTGTTTTCATAAAAAAAAATGATAAAATTGGGCGGTCGAAACCACACAACCTGTTACATTCAAGGACCAATTCCTAAGCCTTCCAAGTGGTCTTAAAAAAATTAATTAGTTTTTTTTTTTTTTAAATAGACTTTTAAAAAATAAATTTTTTTCCCCAAATATAAGTATTAAAACCTATAACCAACCGTTGAATGATCCTTCAACCAAACTGGTAGAGGCCTATCAGGTTTGTCAAACGCAAAGGGATCTCCATGCATAAAGTCAGGAAGCACTGCATAAAATCCAGCAGCTGCAGCCTCGTCTGCAATCTTCCTTTAACATGGAAAGCAGATGATATATATTAGCATTCAGATGTGGAAAGCAACAACAAATTCACATCGTTCATTGTATGAGAAACTCTTTATTAATTATTATATTTCTTATTCAAAATAATATATATATATTGACAAATGACAACTCACGACTCCACTTCCCAAATGAAAGGAAAATGAAAATTGACCATATATATGACATACCTCAAGTTTGGAGCTTCATAACCTGAAGGAAAAGTCAACATCTGAAGTTAGAAGATGACAGTAGTGGTCAAGTCAAGTATGAAAAGTTACCGTGGGGTAACTATATAAGGAGATTAAAAAATCTGAGACTAATTATTTGTGATTTTTCCAAAATATGCCGTCCAAGATGAACTCCAAATATATATCTTTTTACATATTTTATCTTTATTTGTAAAAACCAATAAACTCAAATGATCGAAGGTACGTAGTCGACGCTTACTACTTTTTACTTTCCCTTTTTGTTTTTTTTTTTTTTTAAGGTAAATAAATTAACAAACACCGAAGTACCTCAAAATTCTCTTGTCTCTTCCTAATTTATTTCATTAAGAGAGTAAATTAAGAGAGAAGTGTTAAAGAAACGTGATATATGTACCAAAGATGTCAGAGAGGAAAAGGACGGCGAGCTTGGATTCGGGGGAGCCAGCGACGTAGGTGCTGAGGCCACCGAGATGGACAACATGGCCGGCGCCGGCGCTGGGGTCCAGGGTGGGCGGGTTGGAGCAGCACTGAGGGCCTGCCATTGGTTTTCCCAATTAATTTGATGAGCAAAAGCAATGCAGACACTAGATCTTAAATACTACTACTAACGGTACTCTAGTGTGCGGACACAGTGGATTTGGTCTGCTATTTTATTAATATTAACAGCCACCTCATATTAATTGTCAGGAAATCGACGTTTTCTGCGCGCATTAGGAATTTATAAAGGAGCAAAACGACAACGTAAGCAAAGTTTTTAAACTTTTTATTTGGTTTAGGTTATAGGTAACAACCAGGTAAGGTACGTAGTTATATTATATTGTTTTTTTTTTTAATATATATCAAATATTTGGAAATGGATCCACTCCATTTCGTCAATTTAGTGTATTTAAAGGGATATAATTGTCCATTTAGTTTTTGAACAATTTTTTTTAGACAATTATGCCCTCCTAAATGCACTAAATAGATCCATGACGAGGATCCTTCTCCCAAATATTTAAGGTCAGATATGATCTTTAGATGTTCAAGGGAACAAAAGTTTTTGTACTATATTTACAAGCTGAGGTTTCCTAATCTTTTTGTTTTTGATTTTCTAAACATATTTTATATTGAGTGACGCACCTCATGACTCATGCATGACTTGTCTTAAGCAATACAAAGGAAAAGTGTTAATTATCACAAGTGTAATTAATAGTGTGTTTTTTTTTTTTAGCAAATACAACAAAAGGGAAGGGTAATTAATAGTTAATATGACATGGGTAAGCCTAAATTAATAGTCTTAAACTTTTAGGTTTAATATACTATAATCTTAAGGGTAATTACATTTTTTTTCTCATGAACTACAACGCATTGTCAATATCCCCCTATAAACTACTGTAACGACCTAGATTTTAAAACTCTCATTTAAATAATACTAAATAGATTAAAAGAATAAATAAATAAAATAGAACAATGATATGTGGATTAATGATATTAAATAACTATTTAGTGTTAAAATGTATATTACATTAATTTTTGACATCTTTTGTATATCACTTCAATTCTAAAATTTAGCTTCACTAATATGTTTATGGGCATAATTAAACCCAATTTAGTAAATAAATTAATTATATTGGTGTTTAGTGAATGCATAAATTAATTTGAAGCTTTTTAGTTTTTAGCCTAAGAAATAGTGTCTTAATATTCATACTGTCTAATAAGATTAAAACTGCTAAAAAAAGATACCAATGTTAGTCACCTTTGTTGAAAGCTTAAAGTCTTCTAGTAATGAGGGTTATAGGAAATATCATGATAATAATAATTTAATAAGGCAAGTGGCTAAGTGGGAATGCAAGTAGTTAAAGTCTAAATTGAATTGGAAACTTTGTACAGGACAAAAATAGAGTCAAACGAACTCAGATGAAGTCGAGCCAAAAATATAAAATGTTTTTCTCGGAGTCCTCTATCTTCTCTCAAAATTTCATGTCAATCGGAGTACGTTTGGACATTGACAAATGGATCGAGATACACTGCCCTCATTTTGGACGAAAATACTAATTGGTATAGATCATGAAATATGGACTAGGTTCATTCTTTTGTTAATATGACATGGGTAAGCCTAAATTAATAGTCTTGCTTTTAGGTTTAATGTACTATAATCTTAAGGGCAATTATATGTTTTTTCCCATAAACTATAACGCATTGTCAATATCCCCCCATGAACTACCAACCTTACTGCCTGACCCCATCAAACTATCATTTTCTTCCCAAAACTCTCATTCCGTTAGTCAAACTCATTAAAAAATTTGAAATCACCTAAATACCCTAACTTTATAAACAAAAATTACATATAACACAGTTAAAATTAAACAAATTAAAAAATATATATTATTAATGTATCTGTATTCCGTACCAGTTTCAATAAAAAAAAATCAAAATTAAAAAACTAAATAAAAATTAAAACAAAAAATATAAATATATGAAAAATTAAAAAACACTTATAAATTAATTTATAAAAATAAAAAAAGTCAATATAAAAAACTAAAAAACAGTTAAAAAGGACTTAAAGTAAAAAAAATATAAATGCAAAATCAGTCAATGTGGTTGTCTAAATTAAAAATACATATGTGTGATTAGGGCTGAGCAAATTCACCGATTAGCCGACAACCGACTGTGTTCCGACTGTAACCGCCCTGACGCCGACCGACACCGACTACCGGCTGGCCAGTAGGTAATAAACTTTTAAGATTTTCGACATTGTCGGTTCGGTAGGCAGACGAGCTTTTACATAAGTCGGTTTTCGACCGATACCGAACCGACAATACTTGTTAATACATATATAACGCATATCCTTGATGACTCTGCATTTGAGAAGTAATGGAGAAAGAAACTGGTGCTGGTAGAAGAAGAAGATGAAACGCATATGCGACCTTTGACTGACATTATTCATTTATTTATTGCAAAATTATTGTTGTCTTATTTTATTTCCACTTCCCCAAATAATGTTCATTTGTTTATTACAAAAGTTATTATTATTTGTATTATTTTATTTCCCACTTCCCCAAATAATGTCTACTTTTCCTCTTTCATTTGTCTCATTTCACGATGTTGTCCAACACTTGTCCATATACTCCATACTCCCATTCACGCCTAATTCTATCCCAAGACTCCAAGATGTCATCTCTGCCATCCATTTGTTTACCCTAATAAAAAACAAAATATTATTCGTCTTCTTCTTCGGCTATCTTCTCCTTCTCTACAAAAACGTCTCAAACGTTAAAACTTCTTCCTCAACTATCTCTACAAAATGGGCGGACAACAACAATATGTCTACCAAAATCCATTTCGACTTATTGACTGACATCTTAACCGACTTATCAGTTACGGTCGATGATGGAACAAAAGCTTGGCGGAAGAAGTCGGTGAATTTATCGACTTTACCAACTCTGGGGCGAAACAAAAAAATTTTCTTCTGAGACCGACCGTAACAGACCGACGCTCACCCCTATGTGTGATATAAAAAAATAATAATAATAATTGAGAGATTATCGGGATAGGCCAAAATAACAATTTAGTCCCTATAAACAAATTCCGTCAAAATACTTGACAGATTCCATTAGTGTATCATGTCATCACCGATGATACGTGTCATTCTTAATTAAAAGTAAATAAATATAGTAAATATATAACTTATTTAAAAGTAAATAAATAAATAAATAATTGAGGAATGGCTGTCGAGAGGTCGGGGTGACCAACAAGCCACCCCCAGAAATGGCTGAGGGTGGCGTGTTGCCACCCTAGGATGGCTCGCGTGCCACCCTTGAGATGGGGGTGGCCTTTGGGCAACCCTTGATTTGGTTGGGGGTTGGCCGCGCGCCACCCCCAACCACCCCAGAGGTGGCTGGGGTGGTACGTGGCCACCCCCATGGCCTAGGGGTGGCTCATGGCCAGCCAGATCTGGGAATGGCCCAATGGCCACCCCACCTGAGGGGTGGCACGCGAGCCACCCCTGGCCACCCCCTATTTTTTTGTTTTTTTTTTTTTTTTTTAAAAAAATAATAATAATAATAAAAATAATAATTTATATTTTTATATTTTTGTTTGAATTTTTTATTTGTGACTATTTCTGTCTTTTAATGATATTTAACGTCTAAAAGAGAATATTTCATCCAATTTAACGAGTTTGACTGACAGAAGGGAGATTTTAGGAAGAAAATGGTGGTCTGATAGTAAGGTTGGCAGTTCATGGGGGGAAATTGACAATGCGTAGTTGTTGATGGAGAAAAAGGTAATTACGCCATAATCTTATCTATTTTAGTATCACTAAAAAACTATGTAGGCTAGCTTTGTATATTAATGTGTTTTGAAGGGTATTTTTTGTTTTTGGTTTGAAAAAGATTTTTTGATGTAATATAAAAATGAAAATTATTGAAACCGGTGAGTACACCTTTGGCGAATCATTTCCGTTTGTCTACCTCAGTATCCAAAGAAAGTTGAAGAAACAAAAGACATGTCTAAGGTCTCATATGTCAGTGCAGTGAGGTGTTTGGTGTATGCTATGGTATGTTCCAGGACAGATTTTGCTCATGCAGTCAGATGGATTTTCAGATACTTGAAAGGTACTACAGAGTATGGCATCACTTTTTTCAGACGTAAAAGTGATTTGTCAGTCGTTGAGTATGTAGATGCAGATTATGCAGGGGATTTGGATGGCAAGAGGTCGACCACGGGTTATGTGTTCACTCTTGTAGGAAGACCCATATGTTGGAGGTCTATGATACAGTCCACGGTTGCAATGTCCTAGACTTAGGCGGAGTACATGGCAGCGGCTAAGGCTGTAAAGGAAGCTTTGTGGCTTACAAGGTTAGTCAGGGAGCTAGGTATTCAGCAAGGTGGAGTTCCGTTGTATTGTGACAATCAAAGTCTAATTTGCTTGGCAAAGAACCATGTGTATCATACGAGAACTAAGCACATTGATGTATGGTTTCACAAGATCAGGGAATTGGTTGCTTCAAATGAATTGTTATTTGAAATGATTCACACTTCTGAGAATATGGCGGACATGTTGACGAAGCATGTTACCGCAGACAAGTTCAAACATTGCTTGGACTTGACAAATGTCTCCAGGTGCTAGAAAATAGAGGAGAGGAGGCGGCATCCCCAAACTTATTAGTTCCAAGTGGAGGCCCAATACTTGATTGTCTTCAAAGAAGTGAATACTCGCCAAGGTGGAGATTGTTGGAACAAGTAGCTCATATTCTACTATTGGGCCATTTGGTGTAATTAGTTTATATGGGCTTGGGGATAAATAAGTTGTGGGGGGTATTTTGGGGTTTTTCAAAATACTTACAATTAGGGTTTTCCTATAAATATGTTATGTTGTAACCCTAAATCTAAATAGTAAAATATAGCCGCACTCTCTTGTGAATGTTGGCATATTGCTGAACCACATAAATTTGTGTTTCAACTCTCTCTTGATCTATTCTTTTCGATTCCATATTATTCATCATTGTTGTACACGGTAACAACAATCATACTATTTATCTTTACTTTTACCTTTCTGTATTTAGTTTAAAAACAAAACAAATCAATCATCTTTTAAATTGAGTTATATTTAATTTTGAAAAACTTGATAACAATACCTACGCAGTCCTTGAGGTTTGATATCCTCTATATAGCCATATCCCACAAGGATTCGTTCTATTGCGAGTGGTTATTTTTATTATTGATATTTTTGGACACAAAAAGTCCACATTAGTTTTCTATGAGGGTGCAAAGATCTAGACTTAGGATAAGGAACATAAGATTCAACATGAATTTTTTTACCCTTCTTACCTTGTGAAGTCGGAGCAGTTGCTTCCTTCCTTTCAACCATGATTTCTTTCCATTTTTTCTCTTGAAGTTGGAGCAGCAGCTATCTTCCTTTCAGCCAAGGTGTCTTCCATTTTTTCTGGTTTGACAAAAACTAACTTGGATGTAGAGGCAAGGTTAGAAGACATAGTAGCAAATTGATCAAATCCTATCCCAGATCTATCACTAGAATGTTTCTGATCATGTAACAGTTTACCAAGCTTATCATTAGAAAACTTTCTCAAGTGATTTCTAGATTCATTCAAATTACTCTCTAAGAATTTAACTTTAGCAATTAACACATGATTTTCAGATTTTAGAGTATTGCAAACAACATTTGAATTACTCAAAGTTTCAAGCAATTTGTTCTTCAGAATCTCTAGATTTTGATTTCTCAACTCATAAAATTTATTCATCGGATTATGAAAAGAGTTTTGAAGATAATTCTCCCTTTTAGATTCATTATCAGAAGGATACTGCTTATCAGAGAATTGAGAATCATTAGAATCCTTAGCACTATCATAAGAAATACCAAAAGCCAAATAATTGACATTTCCTTCAAGGTCATCCCTGTCAGAATCACTCAAGGTAACTTGGAAAAATTTTCCCTTGTTACTCTTAAGGTTACCACAGTCCATAAAAACATGACCATATCTAGAGCACTCATAACATTTCTGACCCCAATGATCTCTTTCTCTCCACTCAGGTTCTTCCTTACCACCTTTGAAGTCCACTTTCTTTTTCCCAATCAGCTTGGCAGATCTCTTATTATACTTAAAGAACTTTTTGGCTACTAAGGCAATTTCCTCGTCATCTTCATGGTTCGTCAAGGTACTTACGTCCATAGAGGGTGTGGTTATATTTTATTATTAATGATTCAGGGTTACAACATAAAATATATAAAATATTAATGATTCAGGGTTACAACATAAAATATATATATATATAAGAAAACCCTAATTGTACAAACGTATTTTGCAAATTTCCAAAAGACCTCGTACCGTATCACGGGGGCGTTACCCCCATACCCCCACAAACTTAATTACGTTATTTTTTAAGAGTATTTTGTATTTGTGTTGTTTGTTAATATTTTTATTTTGAAAAGAAGGAAAATAAAAGAAATAAAATATTTTTTTTAACAAATGGGGATATTGTGAGCGGTGATAGAAGTACTCATAGACGGCCCACCCTCGGTTTTATAATATTTTATTAAATATATTTTTAAAATTTGTTTTTTAGGCAAAATTTAGTAACATGGTCCCGGGCTAAAAAGAAGAAGCAATCCATTAATATTTTGTCAACCCTTCACCAATAAAAAAATAGTTCAGAATTTTTAAGAAAGAATTGGGCCTCTCAAACAAGAAAATACATATAACCATTATGCCCCAAACCGGATCTCCACTGAAATTCTTAAGGGAATTTTAGTTTATGGAATTTCAGATTTAGGCCATCTATTTTTCATTCAAGGGTCATTATTCTGCCACGTGTCTCACTACTAATAAAATAATAAATATTTATTATTTTATTAATAGTGGGACACATGGCAGAACAATGACCATTGATGAAAAATGGACTGTCTAAATTCAAAATTTCAAAAACTGAAATTCCTAAGAAATTTCAGTAGATCCTGATCTTCCCAAACCCATGAATTAAAATGCCCTAATTCTTTCATATTGAGATGAGTCACGATTGCCTCATTGCCTCCCAAAATCCCAAATTTCCAATTCTTTCCTAGCACCAACAGTAGAGTTCTTGACCGACTAACAACATTAGTGTATTGTCTCTAATCTATTTTTTGTTTGGAATGTTATTGGATTGAAAATTGAAATATTTTAAGAAACAATTATTTTGTATTTTTTTATTATTTTGCTTATGTTTTTTTAACATTGTATGGATACTTATTTTATTTTTTATATGTTGATTTAATATTTAACATTAATATATTAGTCATTCGTTCTTTGATCCCCTATTTTAATATAGGAAAATTATATTTTACCCCCCAAAGTTTGGGGCGATTTGCAATTCGACTTCCAAAGTTCCAAATTTTTGTAACTTGACAAATTGTATCCAAAACTTCTCATATTGCCCTTAATTTTATTTTTTATTTTTTTATAAAAATTTAAAAAAAAAAAAAAAAAATTTGGGGTGGCTGTAGCCATGCACCCCATTGGCCATCTAGCCATTTTTCCACCCCCAAATTTGTTTTTTGTTTTTTTTTTTCCTTCTTTTATAAAAAAATATAAATTATGAGCAATATGTAAATTTTGGGATAATATTGGTCGAATTGCAAAAATTTGCAACTTTGGGGGGAGGTGGATTGCCAAAATTGAAACTTTGGAGGTCAAATTGTAAATCGCCGCAAAGTTTAGGGGAGTAAAATGTAATTTTCCCTTTAATATATTTTTCATTTATATTTTGGCCACTGTCAATAAAAATTCATATTTTCGTCCGTGATTGTGAGTATGGTGAAGAACTTGCCCGGTAAAGATTTTCAGATAAACTATAATGATAGAGATAATAGTTTATACATTAATAGTCATCATAGTCATGTATATGATACCGATAAAAAATTTAGTCACCATTTTCTTCTGCAAAATCCTCTTCAAGTTCCATTAAACACTAATGGAGTCTGGTAAATAAAAGGAAAAGATAACTTGAGGGGTCAAGTGTAATTTCCCAGTAATATTAATGTATAAAGAATCTCTCATATAATGTTGGGTAAATACGCTTGGTTCTCCGAAGCTAACACCACACTAGCACTTGGGCCATCCCCCCAAATTGGTATGGGAGTGTCCAAACAACCTCCACTGCCTAGTAGGGGTAGTTTGGCAATCCTCTTAACATTTTCATAGTGACCGAGCCACCCCCACTCGTTGTAAGTGTGATTCAACAACTCCTATGACTACCCTACTAACCGTTTTGAGGGTGGACTAACCAGTAACCATGCCTCAGCCCTTTTTTTTTCCTATTTTTTATTTTTATTTTAAAAATAATAATAATAATAATTTTTGGTTAATTCGGGCAGTTTAAGTAAAAAAAAAAAAAAAGTCACATGTGCGTCACATGTTGCATTTTCTGTATATTTTCATGCCTGATGCTAATAAAGGGTATAAATTACATCAAAATGATAGTTGAATGGGGTCTCGTGTCATTTTTTAAAGTTTGGAAGTCTAAGAGTATGTTTAAGATTGTGTTGGCAAGTAGAGTTTTAAAGTCGTCCTCAAGGGGTAGCTCAATTGGCAGTGAACCACGCCTTATGAAACGGAGGTCACTAGTTTGAATCCCCCTTCCTCATTCCCTTGTGTGAACATGTCTAAAAAAAAAAAAAGTAGACTTTTAAAGTCAAAGAGAGAATTTTAGGGAAAAAAAAAAACTTCAATTTTAAGATTTTCTCGAAAGTACGTTTTGACAATTTTTAGAGTAAAAAGGTCAAATAATTACTTTTGAACTTTTTTACTAAACATGCCAACTGTTTGTTTCATATACTCTCTAAGCATTAAAAGTACTTTTTACTATCTCTAACGCAATCACAAACAAGTTCAAAATGCCAATAGAGTGTTAGCTAGTTTGAGAGAAATCAGTGTCCTTTTTTTTCTTTTTCTTTTTTTCTATTTTGTTTGAACTTTATTGATAGTAACATTATTTGATTAATTAGTCTGATCCCAAAAATATTATTAGCTTTGCCACTTAACCCATGTCAATGCATTGGCGAATTAACGATTAGAGATAAAGCACCCATTATTCATAACCAATTTATTCAAATTTTACATACTAGCTAGTCAACCACTTGCAAAAACTAGCATTTGATTGGTTCCACATAATAATATAAAACCAAGACTAAACAAAAAGTATTTAACTTGACAATTCTTACTTAACATACTTAACACACCAGTCTAACAGAATTTGATTGGCCTCCTCAGCAGACTTCACAGCTCCCTCATCCTCAACATTGCACCTAATTGTCCACCCATGTTCGGTTTTTGGAAATACCTTAACATATGAATCCACCTGCGAAAAATCATGATTATTTCATCACTATCATATGTACAAATTGGCAAATTTTTGTAACCAACTTATTTCAATATTTTATTAGGTTTAGGGTTTTCTTACTATAAATACATGTTATGAGTGACCTAAAAACGTAGCTTTGATATTATTTGGATTAATTATAATGAGAAACACTTTAGTTAATTGTGTTTTTTTTTTTTATTCGACTTTGAATCTTTTGATAGAATTTTGATTGTGAGAAGAGTTATGATTCTTATTTTGTTTGCTTTTGCAAACCCATTACGTCACGCTGCATCACTAGGATATGGGTTGATAATTGCAAGCAATGAAGAGAAACTATAGGCAGATCATCACAAGAAAGATTGACAGGAATTCCAAGGAAAAATGGGGTCATCGTGATGAATATTTTATTTGTTTGTTAGGAAATATTTGATTAACGTAACACTTACTCCAACCCATGCTAATCTCTTTGCCTCTATAGTCAAGGTCAAAGACATGTTTTTTGCACTGTAATTTTCGTTTTGGGTGTATTGTTGGGGTGCCCATCCCTTTTTTGGTGTTTTAATCCTTGTACCCGCTCCTTATTTGCTTAAAAAAAAATTATAAAAAAAAAAAAAAGGGTCAAAGACACACTGGTGAACAGTAGGCAATTTGCAATAAAACATGTAAAAAATTTAATGAAGTGGATAGTGGTAGTATTCATTTTTATAGTTATGATTTAAAGTTTATGCATCTAACGTTGTGCATACATGAAATTAATGTTGGCACGTATTTTAAATTTTTTAAATAATGTGGCATCGTGTACACTACTAATTGCACCAATTTTAATTCTCACCATGAAATGAAGAGGTTCATTGTCCATGAAATTGAGGCTAAAGGGCTTGTGGTTGTAGTCCAATATGTAAAACATTAAGATTGAAGAGTAATGCTATACATATTCTCACTCTCATAGACCTTCAGGTGACACGACCATTTTTACCATTGGACTTGTGATAAATTATTATTATTGAAGTTTGATCCAATGGTGAGAATTAGGGCCATCTAAGGGTGTGTCAAGGGGTGTAAACGAGCCGAGCTTGAGCGAGCTTCCCTTGTTCAAGCTTGGCTCATTTAAATTTTACTCGAGCTCGAGCTCGAGTCGAGCTCAAGGGCGAGCCAAAAAAATCGAGCTCGAGCTAATAATAAGTCGAGCCGAGCCAGCTCACGAGCTGGCTCTTATATTTAATGTTTTTGTTTTAAATTTTTTTTTTTTAACTTCAAGTACTCTTAAACGGCTTAAGAAGTTAGTTTGCATATGAGTATTTGCTTAGCCTGGCTAGTCGAGTATGGAGCTTGAGTCAATACAGCAAGGCATTTGGTTTCAAAGAGAGAGGATATGCATCCTTTTATAGATAAGCAAACTTGGAGATTGATGTTTTCTTAACAATGTGGGACAAGTTAACAAGTTGCATTCAGACTGCATTGGGACAATACCCCCTACAAAAAAATATTTTTTTAACGTCTCTCTCTCAATCCCCCTCACCAGTCACAACAGATCTTCCACCTGAACTCCCATTTCCCACTCTCTCACTCTCACTCACCAGACATGTAGTGATAGTGTTTTGGTCTATTTGATTCATCAATAATTTATGCATTTTCGCAATCTCCCTCAATAGTTTCTATTTGATTCTTCTTCCTTTCGTTTGGATCTGTTCTAATTGAATCGAGGTTTTTTTAATGATTGCTCTCTTTCTCTTTCATTACGAAGAGTCTATAATTTTTCATTCTCTAACGCTTAAATATAAATGCAATTTTAAGGTTTTAATAATTATGAGATTTATAATTAATTATCTATTACTTAGTTTATATATATATATATATATATATATATATATATATATATATATATACACACACACACACACACACACACTCGAGCTTATACGAGCTTTTCACGAGCTTAGCCGAGTCGAGCCGAGCTTGCTTCGTTTAATATTCGAGCCATGATTTGTGTTCATGAAGTGCTTCATTTAATATTCGAGTCGAGCATGAGCCGAGCTTATGCGAGCCGAGCCCGAGCTTGCTCGCGAGACGCTTCGCTCACTTAACAGCCCTAGGTGTGTGAAAGTCATTGAAAATTTCATATTTACAAAGGAAAAAACATATAAATTAAGGTAAAAGCTAACACCATAAAGAAGCATATAAAAATGACAAGTAAAAAAAGACAAAGATTTGATCTGGAAAAGGATCCTCTCCATTTTTTCAATTTTAGTGCATTTTGAAGGGTATTGCATTTAATACACTACCATCATTAAACTTTTTGGACAACACTACCTTTTAAAATGCACTAAATAAAAGAAATTGAGGGATTTTGAAATGGAAAAGATCCTTTTTCTCTTACCCCTGGTTTAGCATTTAAGACCTCTTCAAAGTGTTTCATGAGTTCCGGTGGAGCGAAATCATCAATCTCAGCTCCTAGAATTGCAGTAGAACCTTAGCCTCTGAAATTATTTCCAAACATTGACCATTAGTTTTATGAGAGCCATCTATCCAGATATAAATAAACAAAATTAGCAAGGTTTGGTTTGCTAAAATAACACCACCACAAAAGAAATAAGGAGGAAATACATTTTACTCCATGAACTATTCACTTATTTGCACTTTTAACCCTAATGTTTAAAAAGTGACACTTTACCCCCTCTCTCCCCCCCAAACTTTCAAATTAATTCAACCATTCTGACATTTTTTTTTTCAAAATGCCTCCATCTCAAGTTAAAAAAAATAATAAAAATTTAAAAATAAATTTAAAAAATTAAGGGGTGGCCGGCCACCCCAGTTGGGCCTGGGGGTGGCTTCGGCCACCCCTTAATTTTTTAATTTTTTAATTTTTTTTAACTTGGCATGGGGGCATTTTGGAGAAAAAAAAAAGTCAGAATGGTCGAATTGCAACAATTTGGAAGTTTGGGGAGGGGAGGTAAAGTGTCAGTTTTTAAACATTGAGGTTAAAAGTGCAAATATGTGAATAGTTCGGGGAGGTAAAGTGTATTTTCCCCAAAAAATAATTTCTAACAAAATTAGGTAAAAATGTATTAATATTACAATAAGGTTAAGAAATTAAGATTAAGATTAATACTCTAGAAATTGTTTCTTGACGGTATTTCAAAAGACACTTTAAGTTTGAAAATGCAAATTAATACTCTAGTGAAACTAATATATATATATATATATATATATATATATATATATATATATATATATATATATATAGTTGTGGAACATTTAAGTAATGGAATCCGGCCATACCTTTGATATCATCCACAGTGACCCATACAGGATGTAATGACACACCAGCCTTGATAAGATGCTCATACTTTGAGAGCTCAGCTATAACCTTGGCTGAGAAGAATACAATAAAATCAAAATCAAACTTTTTTTCTTATTGAAACTTCGAATATGGGCAAAAAAAGAAAAATGAACAAATAGGAACAAAGAAAAGCTCACCACCCCAGCAATAGCCTACAGTCCCAACTGCAGAAACACCTTGACTTTTTATAGCTTCTATTATTGTCTTTGACTCCTCAAATCCCTTGTCCTATTCAAATAATATTAGAGCTCCACACACTGTTATTGCATAATCGAAAGTTAGGTAGCAATCGATAACCTCAAAGCGGGTTAATTACCTTTTCGGTATTTAGGTCTTTATTTTTTTAATTTTTTTCACTTAAGTTTCAAATTGTATAATAGATAGTACATGATTTATGGGTAAAGACCAATTTAGTACTCTCGTCATATTCTGTCACAAATAATTAGTATGGGCCACTTGTTATTTTCATCAATAACAATGATAAAATTAGGAAGTAGAAACCACATCTTTAGGCAACCTGTTACATTGAAGGTCCATTGATCCCTAAGTCCACCAAATCATAAGGTGGTCTTAAAAAAATTAATTTTTTTAAAAATATTTTTGTTTATATAAAATAAACTTTTGAAATTTTTTTTTTTTTTTTTTAAGATCATCTCCTCCAAACTAAAAGTTTTAGTTATATTTCTAGAGAAGGCAAGATTCTAACTCAAACCTCTATTTTTGTATCATGACAAATTATCACTATTCTTAAAAACTTAAGTTCATAAAAAGCGGTGAACTTAAAGATTCAATTAATATTTTAAGACCAATAAGGCCAGGAAATATAATTCCAAATGGAAATGGAGCAGTTTCTGATATGAAACAAAAAAAATAAGAAAATAAAAAAAGGAAAATAAAAAACAAATTCCAAGCAAGTATTAAAACCTATAACCAACCGTTGAATGATGCTTCAACCAAACTGGTAGAGGCCTATCAGGTTTGTCCAACACAAAGGGCTCTCCATGCATAAAGTCAGGAAGCACTGCATAAAATCCAGCAGCTGCAGCCTCGTCTGCAATATTCCTTTAACATGGAAAGCAGATGATATATATTAGCATTCAGATGTAAAAAGCAACAACAGATTCACATCGTTCATTGTATGAGAAACTCTTTATTAATTATTATATTTCTTATTCAAAATAATATATTATAGCTTTATATATCGGGAAAGTTTATAATACATTTATAAGTCAACACATGAAAATAAAAACTTCTCTCGACTTTTTTTTTTTTTTTTTTTTGAATTTTTTTTGAATTTTTACTCTCTAAGTCAATCAAAAAGATGTTATAAGTCCTTCCATTATATTTTTTTGAAAATTTTTTAACATCTGTTATTTAATCTCAAAACTCATAATTTTACCATGTCAGCTTTTTTTTTCATCTCACTTTAAAATATTAATTTTTTTATTCATTTAATTTTAAAATTAAATCTAAAAAAATAAAAAATAAAAATTTGAAGGGATAGCTAACGGTGGGGCTGCCACTCCCAAACCCACCATGGGGTGGCTTGCAAGCCACCCCCAAGGGGTTAGGGGTGGCTTGTGAGCCACCCTCAACACCCATGGGTTGGCTTTAAGGCCACCCCAAAGCCCCCAACACTCTAGGGGTTTAGGGGTGGCTTGCAGGCAATCCCAACACCCATGGGGTGGCTGGCCACCCAGTGTATTTTCCTTTACTTTTTTTTTTTTTTTTTTTCAAAAAAATAAAATATTTTTTTTGGTTTTTAGTTTTTTTTTGGGGGATTTTTTTTTAAATAATAAAATATGACATGGCACCCAAACACTCAAGTACCACGCCACGTGTCACTCACGTGTAAGGATGATGTGGCATTCTGTTAAAAAACTTAACAGAATCTTGACAGAGGTATCAAATAGGTTTATTGGCTTACTATATGTACCATTTGCCATATTTTTGAAAATTCAGGAAGCTATTTGAGTTTGGTGTAAATCACAGATACTATAATAGCATTTAACCCTATTATATATTGTCATTAACTAAAACTTCTTCTATTATCATTATATTTTACATATTATTTGATTTCATGATTTCATTGATTTGTACTTGTACGGGTGTTGTGCTATGCCTCCAACTAGGCTTCTTTGGCTCACAAACTATGCTGGAGGAATTTGGGTCATTTGAGAATTTATTGGTTTTGGTTGTATCCAGACTAGTTGGTTGTGCTATGCCTCCATTTGGTTTGTAATGAGACATATTATTTGTTTTGGTTTTGGGTCATTTGGCCATGCTATGCCTCCATTTGGATTTTGCCTTTTTAATTTGTATTTGGATTAATGGATTTGTGCTATTTATGACTATGTATGTGAAATATATAATGTGATATGTGATGTTTAGGGCGAAGCCTTATTCAAAAACATTGACTGGCCTAAAAAATAATATATTTTTTTCCCATCTTTTTTGGAGCATTTTGGCCTTAAATCCTTAAAATTAATAAGCCCAAAAAATATGTCCAAAATACTTAAAAAGCCTAAAAGCCCATATAAAAAAAAGCGGTTATAAAACTGTCGATTATTGGATTGAATAACCGCTAACTGCCTAGGAGGTTGCGGTTGTAGTTATTAAAAATCGAAAGGGCGGTTCCAATTATAGCCAATAACCACTAGTTATAACCGTTTGAGCACCCCAACCCATGGGTGGCCGTGAGCCACCTTGTTGGGGGCTTTGGGGTGGCCTCAGAGCCACCCCCAACCCCTATGAGGTGGTTTGCGGCCACCCCAGGGGGTTAGGGGTGGCTCGCAGGTCACCCCAACACTGCAGCTACCCCATGGTGATTTTGGGGATGGTAGCCCCATCACTGGCCACCCCTTCATTTTTTGTTTTTATTTATTTATTTATTTTTTAAGTAAAGTGGAAAAAAAGTTGACATGGCAAAACGGTAAATTTTGAAAATGAATGATGGATGTTAGATATTTGGAAGAAAATGTAACGAGGGTTTATGACATATTTTCGATTAACTCAGAGAGTAAAAATTCAAAACAAAAAAAGTTAAGAATGAGTTTTTTGTTTTCACGCGTTGACTCATGAATTTATTATAAACTTTCCCCCATATATATATATATATATATATATATATATATATATATTGATAACTCACAACTCCACTTCCCAAATGAAAGGAAAATGAAAATTGGCCATACCTGAAGTTTGGAGCTTCATAACCTGAAGGAAAAGTATACGTGTGAAGTTAGAAGATGACAGTGCACAAGTCAAGTGTGAAAAAAAAAAAAAAAAAAAAAAAATATTGAGTGATCAAAATCAAATACTAAATACATTTAGTATCTTTTCAAATGTGACGTAACTTTTAAAATTATTAATAGATCATTTTAAATTCAATGATGATTTTAAAAGTCACGTCATATTTTTAAGGACTCTAAAGAGATTCTAATCTTCCTTATATCATTATTCAATATTTAAGGTTAGATATAATCTTTACCGGATGTTTAAGGAACAAAAGTTGTTTACCGGATCTCATCTATTATTATTTTATTATTGTTATTTTTTTTTTTTAAAGAGAATTATTTGTTCTATCTTTAAAAGCTGATGTTTCCTAATCCTTTTGTTTTTGCCGACCGAATTGACGTTTTTAATATTTTAAAGTTTTTATTTGGTTTAGGTACATATCCACAATCAACTCATATCCTACATTAGTTTATTCCGCCTATGGCTGAATGTTATCCAGGCAAATTTTTCGATATGATCCTGATGTGAACCAATTAGTACAAAATACAAGAAAATGATAGATAAGCTCGTTTAAGGGAGCCATGAACTCCAATTGTCTACTTCAAGTGAGCCAAGAACTCTCAAAATACAGAGACTGTATTTTATTCATCAGCAAATTCCATGAAATGATACAAATAATCCCAAAGTGATAGATGTTTACAATAAATAGAACAATATTATCGCTAAACTCCTACGTATCCTATTTAGAATACCACTACTTGTGGTCTTATGTAGAGAGAACCCTTATTGATAACTCATACCATTATCTACAATTCTTTAGATAACATCTCTAATTATTATGATTGTATCATACCCTAACTAAATGCTTCCATATCAAATTTTTATATGTTGCCTTCACCTTGAGACTTTATTTCTATGGCAACATATATATATCTATCAAAGAAGTTTTATTAGAATATGGAATGAATAGGAGTTTATTTGTTTGTTTGTTTTTTTTTTACAAGAATAGGACTTTTTAGTTCACATAGAAAAGGAATAATCATAATAGGTCTGCCACATATTTTGCTCTCTTTTTCCTTTTGTCTCTTGCTCTAATTCATAAGAAACAGTAAACTAACCTATTATATGCTTTAAAATCCTTCAAAATCAAGCTGATGCATCTCTTGAGTCGCAGACTATCCTAAATCCCGGTTAATGGTGATATGGTTTTCTTTAGAGTCTGTTTAAAATTGTGTTAGAAAGTTTAAAAAGTACTTTTAATAATTAAAAGGCCGTGCTAAACAAAAGCTAGCATGTTTGGTAAAACAAATTCCAAAAGTACTTTTTTGACATTTTTACTCTAAAAATGATCAAAGAGCACTTTTATCATAAGCTTAAAATTCAAACTTTTGTCAAAAAACATTTTTTGATTTAAAAGCTCTATTTTTCAAACACAATCTCAAACAGGCTCTTAACCAAACAACGTTTATGGAAAAACCCCAATTGGGGAAATCATTTTTTAGTAATAATATCACAACTCAAATATTCAGCCATGATTATGTATATATTCATGTGTTCATGATCACCAAATACATGGAACAAGAAGGCTGTTTTCTGCATACAATACACTGGAGTTGCGTAAGATCAGTCCTCTGACCTAAGATTTGTCTTCTTCTGGGTGCAAGCAATTTTTCACTACTAGACAACATATTTGGTAAACCAATTCAACATGTCCAAATGGGCCTCTTGAGCACTCTTGACAGCCGATTCATCCTCTAGATTGTACCTCACTGTCCATCCATGAGACACGCCAGGAAATATTTTCACAAAGCTATCGAACTGAAAGATATAAATAATAGGAGGTCAACAAATTGCAAATCATATGCTGTTACTTTTGAAATGCAAAAGCAGAAAAATGGAGATCATATATCTAAGAATCGTGATGAGAGAATCAAAGAGGGAACTTTTATGTGGATTCACCTCAGATTTTACAGACAACTTCTCCCCAAACTGTTTCAACTGTTCCGGTGGGGAAGCATGGTCAGTTTCAGCTCCCAATATAGCAATCGGAACCTTAACATCTGAGACAACATGCCATCAGCAACACATATTTAGAGCATGTTTAGGATTGCGTTTGAAAAATAGAGCTTTTAAGTCAAAAAGTGATTTTTGATAAAAGTTTCATTTTTAAGCTTTTTAAAATCTTAAAAGCGTTTTCAATTTTTTTACTAAACGGGTATTTTTTTCTTCAAACAGACTTTTTAAATGTTAGACACGCTTTTAAACCCTTCAAACGCACACCCAAACAAGCCCTTAGCATGAACTTGAGGAGTGGGAGACTTACCATCGATTTCATTGTCTGCAATCTGACCAGGATGCAATATAACTGCAGCCTGAATGTCAGTTGAACTTGCTAATTTCACTACTACCTTCCCTGAAACATATGCAGCAAGCTGGATCTCAGCATCCGAAACACTCTAGGGTCTCTATGCAAAATCCTTTTTAAAAGAAATCAAGCATTAGTTTCCTTGTCCAAGTCAAAATTGAAAGCAAGTCACTTACCTCCCCAGCAAAAACCTGCAGCCCCTATGGCAGAAACACCTTTACTCTTCAGAGCCGCAATCACAGGTTTGGCATCTTCACATCCTTTATCCTAGAAGGAAAGAATTAATATTCGAATTAAGCTCAAAGCTGCAGTCAAGAAGGTTTAAGTCGTATCCAAACAGATAGTGAATCATTCTATTTCAACTTCAGTCCCAGACAATGAAAAAAAAAAAAAAAACATGCATATATGTACAATAGTACATCAATTTGGACATGAAAAGCAAACTGATCATGCATTCCCTGCTACTCTTTTTTGGTTCTTGCTTAATTTTTCATGTCAATCACCAAGATTGCTACTGAGAAGCAAGAAACTAACCGGGTTGTGAACTTTTTTCCATGAATCTCGATCAAAGTGAGGGTCATCAAGCTTAATAATGGGGTCACCAAAGAAAAAATCAGGAACTACCACCAAAAATCCGGCTGCTGCAACTTTGTCCGCAAGTTTCCTTCACAATGAGACAATGCATGATATTAATATCATAGAGTTAGGAATAACTTGAAGTTTTTATTTTTTATTTTTTATATAACTAATCAAAATATCATTAAAAATGAAAAGTGTAACTTGAGCACACAGGAAGTATACAAAAGAAAAAAAGAACAAAGAAATCACAAAAGCTAAGTACAAAAGGAGCTAAAAACGCAGCTGTCCAAATAATAGTATTAAAATATAAGGACTTAAGCTCCACCAACATCCTCTCATGTTCCTCGAAACTTTTATTATTGCATTCCTCCAGAGACCATCACAAGAGACAAGAAGGCACTATCTTCCACATAATAGCTCTCACCAGTCCAGCAATAAGCATACAAATCAGCATCTCTTCTAGATACAACCCAAGAAAGCCCAAAACGATTGAAAAACACATTCCATAATGCACAAGCTACCTCACAATAGAGAAGAAGACAATCCAAGGATTTCCCATCCCTCTTGCACATATAACACCTATCAACCACAACGAGATGCCTCTTCCAAAGATTATCCATGGTAAAGATCTTTTCTAGGGTCGACCAAGCAAAAAAGGTCACTCTTGGGAGAACCTTGGTCCACCAAACACTCTTCCAAGAAAAAGGAATGTAACCATTACAAACAAGGACACTGTAGAAGGAACTAACAATGAACAACCCTTTTTTGGAGGGGATCCACCATAGCTTATCTCCACCTTCCCTCCCAATCATAAGCCGTTCTAACAAAACTTACATTCCATTGATTGGAACCACCAGAAAGCTCCAAGTGAGCTGCTACGAAAGCATCTTTAGCATAAGCAATACCACATAAATCTGAAAAAACTTTCATAAGGGCTTATCCCCACACCACAAATCATGCTAGAAACTAACCTCGGCGCCATCTACCACCTCAAATCTGGTGTGACTTGAAAACGACCACAATCCCTCCTAATATTCTTCCATGACCTCACCCCATACGACCCAAGTGGTTCGTTAGAACGCCCCCCGCCCCATGAACTGCCAAATATAGAGTCTACCACACATCTCTCTTGTGCATATAACGCCAAAGCCATTTCCCTAAGAGGGCACGATTAAACATCAACCAGTTTCAAACCCCCAACCCTCCCTTAGCGATCGAAGACAAACCTTGAACCAACTTACAAAGTGGAATTTGAACTCTTTCCTTGATATCATCATTCTTGTAACATTCATCAGCCACGTTCTCCGTTAACATATTCTACGCACGATACTTAACAAGCCTAAATCAATTGAATGCATAGCAACAAATAGAACTGATTTTTCCCAACTCATAGCATCATTGGAGAAGCTAAAATTTTCAATCCGTGTTTGCCTTCTTGAACTTGATTTTACCTTATATGTAAGTTCATTTTTTCAAATTCATTAACAATGATTTCGAAATGATAAAGCCATAATATGCCCAATATCACTACATATTAATTAATGACCGCATTTTCATATCATCATTCGAATGACTTTCTCAATCAGAAGAACCAAATTGTTGGGTAATGAAATTCAAATAAAGTTAATAATCTCTGTACTAGTTATGTGAAAATTACGACAATAGGTTTCTCCTTTCCTAATCCTAGAGAAGGCAAGATTAAAACAATTAACACCAAGAAGAACCTACCAGCTGAGCTGGCTGGTCCTTTCATTGTCTATCCTATGTTTCTCTTCTTTTGTGTCTTAATTTTCCAATGTCAGTATCCAATCTCTACCCTCTTAATTTTGGGTCATAACAATCCTTCAAGAACAGTCCAAATTAAACTCTACATTTTGAGTGATTCAGCAACATACAAAACTTCATCTAATGTTAAAGCAAAGATGATGTTACCTTAAATTCGGTGCTTCATACCCTGCAAAACATCATATAAGGAACAAAATATAAGCCTAACCAAAAAAATGTTTGGAATCTATAGAGAGAAGATAGATGGGTACCAAAAACATCGGAAATGAGAAGGATGGCGAGCTTTGAGTCTGGAGCGCCGGTGACGTAGGTTAGAAGGCCTCCGAGCTCTTGGAGTGTCCCTGCGCCGCAGGTGGAGCTCAGGCTTGGTGGGTTTTCAAAGCACTGAGAGCTCGACATTCTTACAAAATGTGAGTGAATCAAAGGAGGCGTGGAGAGAATCAAAAGGCTTTATGGAAGAGAAGAGAAGAGAGACATAGACGAAATAGATAGCTGAATTGAGTGACGTCACCAGTTTCGTCATATGGCAACCCCTGTTTTAAGTGAACTGCCTACTGAGGTCTGAGGATCTAATGTTGACGACCGAGTATCGCATGACCCACATGCGTGTGAAGTGTCCATTTCCATTATGAGAAAACCTTTACAGCCTCCAATTAATGTGGGCCACACCCTCCAATAAACAACTGACATATCACATAGAATAGAATAGAAATGAAAGAAAAATGTTAGGTATTTTTATGCTTTTAATCGGATATTATTTTCTAAAAATTAGGTAAGAGAAATAAGGGACCATCGTTAATCTTCCTAATCTTTTTAACTTTGCTGAGCAAATTGACGTTTGCAATGGTAGACATGAATAAGAGCATGTTTTGGATTATGTTTGAGAAATTGAGTTTTTAAGTTAAAAATTAATTTTTACTAAAAGTTTCATTTTTAAGTTTTTGTCAAAAGTGCATTTTTGTCATTTTGGCTTTTTGGACCCTTAAAAGCGCTTTCAATTTTTTTATCAAATTGGTATTTTTTTTTCTTCAAATAGACTTTTTGGGTGTTAAATACACTTTTAAGCCTCTCAAGCGTACACACAAACATACCATAAAGCATATTCCCTTGACACCCTAGGGAAAGAAAAAAAAAAATTCAAAATCCATGTACCATATATCGATCCATTATGCAAACACATTTATGTGCATGTAATATTTGTGTCATGATCGAGTAGTTAATTTTTTTAATTAATACTGCTTCAACTCAAAAATAAGAGAGGGGATTTGAAAATGAAAGATTATATGTGTGCTTGCAATGGCATAATCCACGTCTTAATTAATTTGTACATTACTTATGTATCTACTCACCACCCATTGATGTTTCATTAATCTTAATAATTTATAGATCTCTAGAAATTATCAAGAGATTGATATTGCATAGGGGTGCAAAGGCGTGCGGTTAAAAACCGTCTGCTAACCACTAACCGCTATAACCGCCAACCGCCTAACCGCTTAACCGTCTAACCGCATTAACCGCTAACCGCCTAACCGCTATAACTGCCTAGCGGTTAGCGGTTATTGGGTCTACTAACCGTAACCGCTAACCGCCTTTTTATATAATATATTTTTATAATTATAATTATAAAAATATTTATACATATAACATAATCACTTAATCATTAAATCACAATTTTTTTAAAAAATAATTAAATCAGTATTAATATATTATCACTATAATTTATATGATTATATCACATGAAATTGATCATTAAATCATTTGATTATATAATAACAAATTATACATATATAATATGACATAACTCATAAGTATACCAATTCATACTAATACAACAATTAAATATCTAGAGACTTATTTTCAATGTATGTTATAAACTTATAAGCCTATATATGTTATAAGTCTACATATGTATATGAATAATATAAATATATAATATCAATACTTAATCATATGATTCAATGACAATTCAAATACTTTATTCAAGACTTCAAGTGAATCATATTATTAATGTACAATGATGATATGATTCGCATAATATCAAATTAAGTAATTGACATTGGATTAAACAATGATCAATGCGTTACTTATAAACACAATTTAAGTATTAATGTATTATCATTATAATTTTAGTAATTTATATATTATCATTATAATTGATATGATTATATCACATGATGACTTGATCATTAAATCATATGATTATATAATAATAAATAATACATATATAATATGACATAACTCATAAGTCATAAGTTTACAAGTTAATCATATGATTCATGTACAATGATAATCACAATTGATTCAATTGAATTAAACAATATATTACTTATAACTACAAGTCTATAATTTAATTAAAGCATTATTAGATACTTTAAGAATTTAGGATTTAGGAGTTTAAACATTACCATTTACCATTAGATATTAAGTTCAATTCAAAGAAAAAAGATTATATGTAAATATGATAATAATTTAAATAATTAATCATATGAATCATATGATATAATTTAATGAGACTATATAATTATATAATATCAAATTAAGTAATTGACATTAGATTCAACAATGTGTTACTTATAATCACAATTGAAGTATTAATGTATTTGTATCATTTAATGTTTTATTTGAACTTATTTTATATGCTTTGTGTTGAACTTTTTTTATATATTTTTTTATATGTTGTGACAGATGTCTGAATTCTGAACTTTTTTTTGTATGTTGTGTTGATTATTTTTTTTTTAAAAAAAAAAGTTAACCGGTTATGATTTAATATTTAAGGAAATTTTTTTAAAGTACAAGTAAATATAAATTTTGGGTCAAATATTTTTTATTTTTCAATATGGGTTCTTTTTATAGCAATTGGGCCCAAGAAGATATTAAAAATACAAGAAAAAAAAATGAGGGTAAAAAAAGTCCAAAAAAATAAGTCAAAAAAGCCCAAAAAAAGCCTAATTTTAAAAAAACGGTTAGCGGGCGGTTATCTATTTCGCTAACCGCTAACCGCCTAGCGGTTAGCAGTTGCGGTTAGTGAAATCTACTAACCGCTAAGGCGGTTACGGTTAGCGGTTATTGCCACTAACCGCTAACCGTAATCGCCTTTGCATCCCTAATATTGCATTAATTTCTAGATCTGCCCTCATGAGTAAGGAGGAATAATTAGGTTTTAGGAGTTATATCTCACGACTTGGATAGTTCGGTGTGAAGAGTTATCATCTCTCAAAGTCAATTTAAATAAATTTTGTTAGGAAATTTGGTTACCCATGTCTTAGATTTAGTTTGCCTGGAGCAGATCTGCTCTTTAATTGTATTTGAGTTAACGGAAAATTAAAGTTATAGATATCACTTGATTGTAATAATTTTTATTTGAATCTATGACTTTATAACTTCATAGCATATGGCTATGATTTTGCAGAGTTTTTTGCTCGGCTCTGTAAGAGCATTATGCTCGTGATCTTTAATCAATGAAATCCTCATATTTTTGTTAAAAAAAAAAGGGGGAAAGTCTACCTACCCCCCTCAAATTACCACCCAATTGACAATGTCTCCTCCAAACTTTAAATTGTGACAATGTACCCCCCAAACTACCAAAACATTATCAATGTCCCCCTCATTGACGAAACTATCCTTAGTAAATTTTTTTTTTTTTTTTTTTAAAAAAAAAACTAAAATTTCTGGAAAAACCTAAAATAAAAAAAATAAAATAAATCTTTTTATTAGAAAAAAAAATTAAAAAATTTCGTTTTTTTTTTTTATAGAAATTGAAATTTTTTCCTTTTTTTTTTTGTTTTAAAAAAAAATGTTTTCTTTTATAATTTTTAAATAAAAATTTCCGTTTTAAAAAAAATTAAAATATTTTCTTTTTAAAAAAAATAAAATTTTCGTTTTTTTTAAACATATTTTTAAAAAATATAAAAAAATAAAAATTGATTTTTTTAAAATAAAAATTGATTTTTTTAAAAAATCATTTAAAAATTAAAATAATTTTTTTAAAAAATTAAAAATTTTTGTTTTATTATTATTATTTTTTAATTTTAGGGGTATTTTTAGTCATATTGATAAATATATAGGGGCATTTTGATCTTTTTGCTAGCTTTGGGAGGATATTGACAATATATTGGTAGTTTGGGGGGTACATTGTCGTAATTGAAAGTTTGGGGGGAACATTGTTAATTGAGTGGTAGTTTGAGGGGGTATGTGAACTTTACAACCAAAAAAAAAAAAAATCTTAATAATTTCATGCTATTATAGTATTATTATGCATGCATATCTACTATCTAGAGTAAGTAGTTCTGAAAGTATATATATTAAGCTTGAAAAATATCTTGATTAAGAGTGAGTTTGGGTTTACAATTTTCAAATGTGATTTAAAGATAACGATTTTCAAACATACGATATTGAAAATGCGATGGTAAAATTGCAGTTTGGCTTTCAAACTAGCAGTTTAATCTCTAAAACCGTGTGTATATATATATATATATATATATATATATTTTCAAATCTCACGCTTGAAAATCAAATGATACATATGTTCATTGTTCACCTTTGCACCAATTTATAAAACTTTGAGGTTCAAAAACTGGACCAATATTTCATTGTTCCTTTTTCATGACCAACACCATTAAAAGGGCTTAATTAACTCATTGTGACGTAGCCGAGCCGAAGGGAAAATTCATTGAAGCTGATGAGGAGCTTCGGAGGCAACTTTTTCAGAAGAAAAAAAAATGATAAATATAGAAAAAGTATTATAAGAGCTGTTTTATTGGAAGAAAGAAAAAGGCTGCAATGCCAATATGAACAATAGTGTTTGTAAAGTGTTTTATTATGCATAGTCCTCTGAGCTCAGAGTTGTCTTCTTCACTTGACATATTTGGTAAACCAATTTAACATGTCCAAATGGGCCTCTTCAGCACTCTTGACAGCCGATTCATCCTCAGCACTGTACCTCACTGTCCATCCATGAGCCACACCAGGAAATATTTTCACAAAGCTATTGAACTGAAACATATAAATAATAGGAGGTCAACAAAATGCAACTCGTATGTTTTAACTTTTGACATGCAAAGCAGAAAATGCAAAATCATCCTCTACTTAAAATAGAAAAAAAAAAAGAAGTTATATAATTTTGAATAGTGAGGAGAGAATTCACCTCAGATTTTACAGACAACTTCTCTCCAAACTTTTTCAACTGTTCTGGTGGGGAATAATGGTCAATTTCAGCCCCCAATATAGCAATAGGAACCTTAACACCTGAGACAACATGCCATCAGAAACACATGTTTAGCATTAGCCTGAGCAGTGGGAGACTTACCGTCGATTTCATCTTCTGTGATCCAACCAGGATGCAACACAACTGCAGCCTGAATGTCGGTTGAACTTGCCAATTTCACTAACACCACCCCTGAATCATATGCAGCAAGCTGGATCTTAGCATCCGAAACACTCTAAGGCCTCTATGCAAAAAAGCCTTTTTGAAAGAATCAAAATTGAGAGCTAATCACTTACCTCCCCAGCAAAAACCTGCAGCCCCTACGGCAGAAACACCTTTACTCTTCAGAGCCGCAAGCACAAGTTTGGCATCTTCACATCCTTTATCCTAGAAGGAAAAAAAATATTCAAATTAAGCTCAAAGCAGTAAGGAAGGTTTAAGTTGTATCCAACAGATAACGAATCATTCTATTTCAACTTGGGTCCCAAACAAAAAATGCATACATGTACAACAGTAAGTCAATTTGGACACGAAAGGCAAACTGATACGCTCCCTGCTTTTCTTTTTGGTTCTTGCTCAATTTTTCATGCCACTCCCAAATATTGCAACTGAGAAGCAAGAAACTAACCGGGCTGTGAGCTTTCAACCATGAATCTAGATCAAAGTGAGGTTCATCAAGCTTAATAATGGGGTCGCCAAAGAAAAAATCAGGAACTACCACCAAAAATCCGGCTGCTGCAACTTTGTCCGCAAGTTTCCTTCACAATGAGACAATGCATAGTATTAATTTCATAGAATCAGGAATCACATATAGTTGAATGCATGAATCATGAATGTCTAATATTATCTTGACATAAATTTTGTGCTGGCGAATGGGGAAGTGATTTAGATTACAAATAGCTCTAAGACATGGTTGATGGGGGTTACATTCAACTTAAGTAATAGGTAAAGCTAAAATATGAAATAGCATGTGAAAAACATTTCCTTCAAACTATGGAGGATTGGACATCATTTGGATTGAGGTTAGATATTGAGAACAATCATTAAAATGTGAAGGACTACTAAGTGCAATGACAAAAACAAAATAAATGGTGAGGAAAGAAGGAAAAGAAGAAGTGTGCATCGTGGACTAAGTTTAGTGTTCCAGACGTGCAACATGAATTACGAGTAATACTACACTTCATACTCATTTATCACACGTATGTCACACCTACTAACATGAAGTGGTTTGAGTGGCTTACACTTTTTTTTTTTTGAAGTGGTTGGCATTGTAAACTACTTAAAATATACCATGTCAGCCAGTGTGACATTTTTATTTATTTATTTATTTTTGGCATGTCCATACAAAGGAAGGGGGAGGGGGAATTCGAACTAGTGACCTCCGCTTCATGAGACGTGGTCAGCTAGTGTGACATGAGTGTAATAAATGAGTTCGAAAAGTAGCATTATTTATATTTTACATTTTGGATGTTCACTTTAAAGTGAGTCATCAACTCGTCAATTACTCCACATTAGCAATTTCATTTTTTTAGGCTAAGTTTGGTATGCAAAATGACTATTCCACTGAAAAAAAAAAAAAAAAAAAAGGGAATAGCCTTTATTAAGAATTAAAGAAAGCATAATAAAATAGCTTTGGTGTTAAAGGATATATATACTCTAACACTTGGAATATATGAGAATGGCTATTCCAAAGCTATTCTATCATATCTTCTTCTATTCCCAATAAAAGCAATTTGTTTTTTACTAATGAAATAGTCATGAACCAAACATAACCTTATTCTTCTTGGAAAGCAGAGTCTACAATTTGATCAACTAGTCATTGTATTTTCTTTCCTTGATCATATCATCATGACTTTCCCGATCAAAAGAACCAAATTGTTGGGTAATGAAATTCATAAAAGGTTAATAATCTGTGTACTAGTTATGTCAAAATTAAGACAAAAATGGTTTCTTTATTTCCTAATCCTAGAGAAGGCAAGATTAATCTCTAAAACAACACCAAAGAGAACCTACCACCTAAGTCTATCCTGTGTTTCTCTTCTTATTGTGTCTTAATTTTCCAATACTTCATCTAATGAAAAAAACATAGATGATGGTACCTCAAATTCGGTGCTTCATACCCTGCAAAACATCATATATGATATAACGACAAAAACATCAGCCCAACAAAAAAGTGTTTGGAATCCAAAAACATCGAAAGAAGATAGATGGGTACCAAAAACATCGGAAATGAGAAGGATGGCGAGCTTAGAGTCCGGAGCGCCGGTGACGTAGGTTTGAAGGCCTCCGAGCTCTTGGACGGTCCCTGCGCCGCAGGCTGAGCTCAGGGTCGGTGGGTTTTCAAAGCACTGAGAGCTCGACATTCTTGCAAAATGCGAGTGAATCAAAGGAGAAGTGGAGGGAATCAGAAGGTTTTATACAAGGAAGAGAGACACAGACCAAATCGAATACGATAATATTGAATTTAGTGACGTCACCAGTTACGTCACGTTGAAACCCATCCACAAACTATTCAACTGATCTTTAACTTTAAGAGTCTACATCGCATTTCTTCAGAATGATCTACGGTGACAAAACCACCACATCATGTGAATTACAATTTTTTTAGAAAAAGAAAAATAAAAATTAAGCTAAGGTTGTAATGGACCTCCAAATTATTAGCTCCCCTTATGATAAAATAATGCTAAATTATAGCTCCCCTTATGATAAAATAATGCTAAATTATTAGCTCCCATTGCCCGTGCTGCCGAGGGGTTTTTGCTTTCTTTATTGTATTTTGCTTTGCTTTGTGTCTTGTATTTTTGTTGGTTGTGTTTTGTTGTTTTTTTTGTGGGTATTTATCTCCTTGAGCTACTCTAGTTTGATATTTTTGTGGAGATTGCTTCATCAACCGGAGATCAGTTCTCCCCTGTAGCAGAATCAGATGGGAATTCAGTGCATTTCCTTCAACAGCCTCCTTTTGGTGGACGTTGTTATTTCAAAGCTAATCAGATCTTTGGCTTGCTTAAAACACCACTTTGATGGTGCCATTTCTTGGTCTGTTGACTAAGATCCAGAGGACCGGGCCATTTTTTTGGTCCATTTCCTATTTGTTTGTATTTTCTGCATTGTATTATTGTTTTGGGTTTGTTGTTAGGGAGCCCAACCCTTTTTTGTTTTTTGTTTTTTGATTCATATACCATTTCCTTATTTGCTCAGAAAAAAAAAAATGCTATTTAGTATACTTTTATATGGTGACAGTTAAAATTCGTTTTTAATTTTTTTTTTTATTAGTGTTGATTTAATGATTAATTTTTACTAGAAAAATGCTACGGTTTCTTGTGATGTTTTCTTCATTCAAAATGGATATTGTTTTATAAACAAATTAAAAAAAAAAAAAAAAAACTTATTCTACCCGTCTCTCATATTTTTTTTAGAAAACAATATCTACGTACGATGAGGAGAACATCAAGAGGTACCCTAGCATTCTTCTTTTTATTATCACATTATCAAGTTATATTACAGTCATATAATAGCCTACTACATAACATTATTTTTTCTATTAGTTTGAAATTTGTATCATATATATGAAACAATTTTTTTTATTTTTATTATTATTATTATTATTTTTATCAAAGATATATTTGTAATTTAAAGGAAGTATACCATGTGAAACGTATAGTTGGTACATAACATGTCAAACGATAATTACTTGGCATTGATTAATTGATCCAACGTGACATATTGTTAATTAATTAGACCGTAAATTGACATAAAGACTTATTTGAAACCAAAGAAGGACCTAAAGAACTAATTATTAAAACTGAAAATCTATGGATTAAATTGAAATGGTATAATTTATAAATAAATAAATGAAATGACATCAAAACATATGCGGTCCATCCGCAAACAATGCCTTTTCCAGCATCCAATAGTTGAGTGACACGTCTCCTTATTACACCAGTACACAATAAAATTAAAACACGTAATAAATTCCTCTTCTCTTTAATGGGTTCCGATTTCTCTTCTTCTTCTTTCTAAAACGCTCTTCTCTTCTCTTCCCCTTCTCTGTGAAATACTCCAAATTCCTCTTCTCTGCAACAAAAATAAAGAACATAGTTTCAGAGGACTTCGTTGAAGGGCTAATTTGCAGAGCCATGAGAAAGAGCAGTGAAAGAAATGATTAAAGAAAACAAAAAATTCTGAAATAACAATAGCAAAGCTCATAAAAAAATAAAATTTTTTTTCTAAAAAAAAAAAAATCTGCAGATAAGTGCCATGCAAATTTATGTTATCAAAATTTGAAAACAACCCAGAAGAGATAAATAAAAATAAAAAATAAAAAATAAAATCCATAAACCCATCAAGGAGCATTGAAAAAGATTAAAGAATTCAAGGATAGCAAGATTCATAGTTCAATAAGAAATTAGACTAGGACTATATTTTAGCATAGAGAGGAAACTTCACCTTCATTTTCCTGGGTCCAAAGCTCAGAACTTGATTTAACTAATCCAAGACAATATAAGATACAATGACAAGCAGAGAATATATAAGAAGAATATGATGAAGAAGAAGGTGCAAAGAAAGAGAAAATCCCAAGACTTTCCCTCGGCGCCGTGGGTCTTGCCTCAAACCAGTTTGACCCACCCCAAATCCAGTATCACCGACCGTTTCTTCTTTCTTTCTCCCAAACCCTATTTTCTTCTGTTCTTCTTCCTCTTTTCTTCATCCAGAAAAAACCAGAAAAACAAAACCAGCATCCCCAATCAGCCAAACCAGAAAAAATAAAACCCAAACTCCAAATCCAAATCCCCTCTTCTTCCCAAACTCAAAACCCCAATTAGCCGAACCAACAGAGACCCAACAAAATCAAAATCAAAATCAAAATAATAATAAAAAAAAAAAAAGCGACCGAAAAACGCAACCGGACCGGCCAAATCCAACTCGTATTTCAACAACCCTACCGGCCATTTCTTCTTTCTCTCTTTTCTTTCTTTCTTTTTTTTCATCCGGTGTATTTGGTTGTAAGTTATGTTTGTGCACTTAGCGTAGGTGGCAGTAGTTGATTGGGGGCTGCAAAAGTTAGGTTTTGCAGCCCGGCCGCATGGTAGGTTTTTCCAACAGTATTCCTTTTTATAGGCTCAATGGTTTTTAGAGAAGCCTGCTAGTTTCAGACCATATAAAGATGACTCAACCCAAAACTCCAAAGCCCATAAAAGTAGTCCAAAACCAACTTGATGGGGATTGACATCAAAAACGTCGTCGTACGGAGGAATCCCGGCATCTCTAATCCCAGCATGCACGAGAGCAAACAAAGATAAAATATCCAAATAATTCACGGGGCTGTGAAGTTCGCTTTCACCATTTCAACCCCCTCTGTCGTTTTCTCTTGTCGCTCTCTGGGTTTTTGTAGGGTTTATCTAACCCCAGCACCAGCATTAGCGTCAAACACACACGCAGAAATGGGGTCCTTGGAATATGGGGTAGAGAGACTAATACTCAATGGCACAGAAGATAGGAAGGAGAAAGAAGAAGAAGAAGAGGAGCCAATATTGAAGGAGCAAAACCAGAGGTTTTGTATGTTCCCCATAAGGTACCAGCAGCTATGGGAGATGTACAAGAAGGCCGAAGCCAGTTTTTGGACCGGTACTTTCTCTGTCTTTCTTGACCCTCTCCTCTTGTTTTCTTTAACATATTCTCTGGTTTTTTTTTTTAATAGTTTCATTTCCATCTCTCTGTGTTTTACTTTGTTTAAATCGAATTTCTCTTTGCAATTCATGGTTACGGGTACCTACAGTTTGAAGTCGGTTACTGGGTTGCGCGTAATATGAATGCATTTTGGATTGGCCTTATATATAATTCATGGAAGTATGTGTAGGTTATAGAAGGCTTGTATTTTTTTCTCTCTTTTGGTTATGTTTGAAATTGAATGCAATAAAGTTGGAATTCGGATTTCAGGATATGCTTTATGGTTTTAATTTACAGTCTGTATGGATTTTGCTTTTTTGTTTCTGTTTTATGTTTGTCTTTTTTCTTTTTTTCTTTTTTTTTATATCAGAAGTTTGAAATTATTTGTTTTAATTTACTATATCGAATTTGGTTGGTCCAGAACATTGCTTTAGATGAATTTTGAAATCTCAATTGATACCCATATGACACTTTTGTCTATTGATAAATGACCAACTGTGAATATGCAGTGCTACAAATACAAGCATGTTACGGTGTTTTCGAGGTAGATGTTGGGTTTTGCATGAGTTTTGTGAATTTGTTGGTTCTTTGATAGAATAACTGTAATTGAAATTAATATGTGGGTGATTGCATATAAAGGTTCCTGCATTAGTTTGGGAACCTTCAGTTACCACCGCTGTTCAATACACAGATGTCATGTCATAGTATGAAGACATTGTTGATATAGAGATGTTATGTCCTAATAAGCACAGTCCTTATTAAGTTGAGTGAGTTCCTATTACATGAATTACATCAGGAATCTAAATTGTTATAATGATTTTGTGCGAGCATTATAGAACAATTTTGCTAGTGAGAAAGCTTGTAGAAATACCAAAGTATGCAAGTTTGGCACGCAAGACGTATGTTCAGACTGAGAACTCCTCATGTCTCAGGCGGGGAATAGTTACATCATTGGACTTGCTTTTAAAATCTTTGAACAATCTAGCCACTTTGAATATGCTTGCACTTCCAAGCACAGTACTAGACTGTATCATCTGTGCTCAAAGCACATGGGGACTATCTCAAAGACATAAGCTGGTGGGCTTCTGTCCTTGGTTGGGATTTAAGCCATCCATGTAAAGCCATGAGTTAAGCCATTATGAGTCATTTTGATTTACTCAATGAGTCCATGCTCACTGTTTAGCTCTTTTCCTCAGGATATCTAATAACTTTTCACTGGCTTACAGCTGAGGAGGTTGATCTATCCCAGGATGTCAAGCAGTGGGAAACTCTGTCTAACTCTGAGAAATTTTTCATTGGCCATGTACTGGCGTTTTTTGCAGCATCTGATGGGATAGTATTGGAGAATTTGGCTGCAAGATTTCTAAATGATGTTCAAGTACCAGAGGTGAATTTCTTGATTATGCTGGTTTTTAACTTTTTTAGAAAAGTGAAGTATGGGTGATTAGGTCTTAATATTTTACAGTTTTATATTACTTTGGTATTCATCTTTTATATGCTTCATCCTGTTCATTAATTATTGGAACACATCACATCCAAAAAAAATATATATATTTATTGGAACACGTGGCATCCAATGCTGCTTCCATATTTGCATCTAGTTTGTGGTTATTTAAGGTTATCCCATCATGAGAGACTTACAAAAAAATAATTACAAGAGTTTGAAGGGCAGAGTCCTCTGCTGTACCTTTTTTTTTTTTTCTGCACAATATTGGAAACTTAGGGAAGAACTTTGCCTTTTAAATGCTTGATTCTGTGATAGTGATTTGGTATTTTAGACATAAAAAAATGTTTAACAAAAGCTGTCTTCTAAATGTTTAATAAAAGCTGTCTTCTAGTCTCTCCCCCCCTTTCTCTTTCCATTTTTTCTAGTGATTGGGGATGTAACATTTCTTTACACTATCCTCATATCTTCCAGATTTGAATTGAAGACCTACCTCAATCACACTCCTTCCCTTTATGGCCTAAGCCAAGTCACAGGGTTGCATCAGCAATAAAATTAAAAAAAAAAAAAAAACTTTTATTTCCTTATAGTCAACATCTAAAATCAAGGTTTTTAATTGTTCTCAGGCTCGGGCGTTCTATGGATTCCAAATGGCAATGGAGAATATTCATTCTGGTAGTGCTTTGTAAGCAATGTCTGTGGTTTTCTTTCTAAAACCTAGTATAGGTTACCTGACTTAAATGTGTTCTGCTTCCTATTGTCAGAAATGTACAGCTTGCTTCTGGAGACATATATCAAGGATCCAAAAGAGAAGCATAGATTATTCAATGCGATTGAAAACATTCCTTGTGTGGCTAGGAAGGCTAAGTGGGCTTTAAGTTGGATCTGTAGGTACATATGAATTTTCGATATTCTTTTGATATCACCTATATCTAGAGATTGTAGTAAAGAAAGCCTTACATTCATTATGAGATTGAATAAGAAAACCAAACTGGTGCCATGAGTTGACGTAAATAGGGCGTTGAACCATCATATGACCGCTCCCAAATGAAATGTAGAGAGAGTGAGTGCTATGTACAAAGTTTGTTTTTGTTTGTACATTGGATGAACCCCAACCCAACACCACCCCCCCCCCCCCCCCCCCCCTCACCCTGGGGGGTGTCAGTTTTGTGCATTCCAAGGAACTAAATGCACTTGTTTCTTTCAACCATGTAAACATGCCTGCTATAATGGAATCATCATACCATTTGAAAGCTTTGCTGCATACAACTCTCAAATTAGTGAAGTATTGATTGTATAGTTGGACTAATAATGTGATATATATAAAGGGAAACGTAACAAGCACCAATTTATAAAGTTATGTATTTGATGCGTTTTCTTCAACAAGTTCTTTAGTTTTTGGAATCCTTCTCTGTGCATCATATGCAGGGTAGCGATTGCTTTTAACAATTTCTCATTGTGCATCTTGTGCAGTTCCACCTTGTTTGCGGAGAGACTTGTTGCTTTCGCATGTGTTGAAGGAATCTTTTTCTCGGGAAGGTTGTCTTCCTAAGAGATTATCGATCTTAGGATCGATTATCTTTCTATGTTAATCTTGATTCATTCCAAGGCTTATATTTGTGTATTTTGTGTATTTTGTGGTTCTCAGCTTCTGTGCCATATTCTGGCTTAAAAAGAGGGGAATGATGCCGGGTTTGACATTTTCAAATGAGCTTATTTCTAGAGATGAGGGCCTCCATTGTGACTTTGCTTGCCTTCTTTACAGGTTTAGTCTATATGTAAACTTTCACATTTGATGTTGGCTAGAATCGAGAATAATAGTTTACTTGGTGTTGGTACATTTGATATTTGATGAAATAATTGGTATAGGTTTGATTTCTCTGATGATATGAAAAATAACTATTATGGGAAAAGACAAAAAATTCATTTATTGTTATTGCTTACAGTTTGTTAAGGAAGCAATTAAACTGTGAAAAGGTTCATAGCATTGTACACGAAGCTGTTGAAATTGAGACGCAGTTTGTGTGCGAGGCCCTCCCATGTGCGTTGATTGGCATGAATTCAATACTCATGAGCCAATACATAAAGTTTGTTGCTGACCGACTTTTGGTATATTTCCACTAATTTGTTTGTTTCTCTCCATTCTTCCGCAGGGCATGGGGTTTGGCATTTGTATTTTTTCCAAATAATCTTATATTGATTCTTCTTTTATTTTTTATATTTTGTAACCAGGTCGCATTAGGGTACCAGAGGAAGTATAATGTGGAAAATCCTTTTGATTGGATGGAGTTTATTTCTTTACAGTGAGTATTGATGAACATGGGTTAGGTTGTTTTGATTTTATTCTCTGAACTCAAGCAAATGTTAAAAGTTCTGCTGACTGAGTGAGATCTGCAGGAGATTATCTTGCATTGAGTCTTTGACCCATATTATGGCCTATAGGTTATTTAGCATATCGGAAGATGTGTTTTTCATTTACAAGTAGGCAGAACCCTGGAGGGTGCCTCTAAGAAGGCTTTTATTGCCAGATATTTGAAAACCATTTGATTTATGGGTTTCCACTGACCCATGCATTGTAACAAAATACAAGGAGCTCCATCATATTATCCTAAGTTCTAATCTTATAAGTACCACTGGGGTTTGATCAAATATTGGTCCTTGAATTATATTAGCAAACCATGTTACAAAAAATGAGGTTTGAAAGATTAACGTGGGAAAAACGAGCAGTCAGACTTGATGGAAGTATGGGACATGAGTCACTCAGATAGGGCTGGTGGGTACTGACCCTCTTAGCTTTGTTTCCAGCCATTTCTGACAGTTGGATCGACTGGTATCAGCCTTCAGAAATCATTCCTCAAACAGAGCAGTTGGTGTACGGTCGGCAACCGCTCGACACCGACTGTTGTCAGTCGGCTGGTCAGTGTATGGTTGGCTAGTTGGGTATAAAGTAAAAATCATACTGATTATGATGGCTTGTACTTGGGTTCCAGCTTGGGTTTCTTTATTTTATTTTTTCATTTTTTGTTTTGTTTGATTGGACAGGGGAAAGACAAACTTCTTCGAGAGAAGAGTGGGTGAATATCAGAAGGCATCTGTAATGTCAAGCCTTCAAGATGGTGGGAAAAACTATGTCTTTAAGCTGGATGAGGACTTCTAGTTATAAATCATTGCGACTCCCTGAAGTATCATTGAGATGCCGGAAGTGGGCATCAAAATTTTGTTACTATTCTTCATGGTAACATTTTGTCTATAATCTATCCCATTTATAAGTAATTCGAAGGCATCAATTCATAGTTTGAAATGGTAATTTTTATTAGAGAAAGTTTATAGGAAAGTCTATATCAAGGTGTCTTTTTCTTTTCTGTGATCTTTAGTGGTTGTCATAATCAAGAAGTGGTTATGTATCAACTTTATAAAACTGTTTGTTTAGAGGTGGAATATTTGTATCATTATTTTGTTTGCACCTGGCACTCGCTTCTTTTGCCTTCGTCAATTCTCCAATAATATGGATATAGAGATTATGTATGCGTGTTGGGTCATTTTCAGAGGTATCCAGTAGGTGTCACAAATCAACTCATGCTGTTTAATCTATTAACTCTTCTGATTAACTGTGAATTCTAGCTTTATGCTGAAGGAACATGGCCTTTGTTTCGTGAATTAATTACTTTATGCGCTGTTTTCATTCCTGAAGGAAGTGAGTGCTCTGTTTTATCTGCATTATTGGCTTCCGTAAAGTTGCATATCTGAGATCCAAAGTAGCTTTTGGAGGATCATGTCAATGGGGGTTGCAATGCCAAGTATGAAATGAGAAAAACAAACCCACTTTCCATCCATCCATCCATCCATCCATTTCCCATGCCTTATATTACTATAAATGACCCACCAAAAAGTCTTCTGTTTCTCTTTTCAGTCCCTGCTATTGCCATTAGATCAGGGGAAATGGGTTTGGTTTCCAAACTACTTGGGGTGGGTGAAACCTACCCTATGGAAAAGATTCTTTTTCATTTCAAGTCATCTTATGGTAGAGTGATAATATATACGCTATATGCAATTATGTATACAGTTAGATGCACTAATACGCTTAGCTTAACACATTATCACATGCACCATAATTAGAATTAGAAAAGGTGGTAGCAGTTTTCTCATATATATATATTTTAAGCAGGCTTTGTGTCTACTCCACTTAACAATCATGATTGCTTTCCTTGGCCGTCTTGGTTTTGATGGAGACCCCTGGACCAATGTGAGGCTCAGGGAATATTTATGGAAAAATTCCCATCAAATATCTCACTCTGTAATCTCTCACAAAAACTTTTATTTAATCCACGGTGCCGTTTTAAACCGCATGTCATACTCCACCGCTTTCAAATCAGATCGCACCAACTTTGACCTTCACATGGTGCAGTTATTTGGATGATCCAACCATTTCACCTAATTCATTTTCATGTAAAATTATAAGTACATATAGCCCTGCAATGACATTGATTCAATAAACTCATTAGTTTAACCCAACTTGGCACAGCTACCACATGGTATTGGTGGACAGCTAAAGAAAGATGGAAATTATTTTAACTCCCACTTTTACATCATAGCATGCTTGGCAGTTTTCTTGCTTCATAACTTACCAAACTTAATTTTTACACACATTTCATATCATTTTCCCCACGTATCAACAAACAAGAAAGAGGACCACTAAGGTTGGTGGTTCAATGGCATTCAGGCTAATTTTGTAATGGTTTGATGAGTCATGATTAGAAAGTCTGAAAAGTCGAGTTATGAAATTGGAAGTGTTTGGAATTATTTTCATACCACCGGCTTGGATATTACTAGTGTCCTTAGTAAGACTAGGCCAAATTATGGCTCAACCAACTTGAAGTAGGTAAAATAATTATTTGTTGCTTACCCTTTTTTTTTTAATATATTAGAAAAAAAGAAGTTGGAATATCCATTTATGTTTTCAATGCTTGGGGGTTGAACCAAGTGTTGAGTTTGTCAGTTTGAGGATAAAGATTGGGACCCAACGTTTCATTTTCCATTGAATGACAAGCCCCAACTACACTATGTGAAGCAATAGTGGTTACAATGGGACAAAGTGGGGAATAAAGGGCCTCATCCCAATACCTAAAGCCAATATCCACACACACATCATCACCACTTAAAAGAATTAAAGATCAACCCTGTCATCATCTCCACCTACCCTAACCACTATATATCTTTTTCAAAACTCTACCCCACCCCCACCCCCCTCCCCCCCCCCCAAAAAAAATAATAATAATAAAAAAATAACAGCAATTCATTGGGATCGGGTGCAATTAATGTAAAATGACAAATAAATCGAATTTATATTCACAGTTAAATATTCTAATTTTAAATTCTAACCATAGAGAAAATCTTTATCCAAGTTAACGTTTGAACAATCAAAATAGGTGAAGAGCCGACCTATCTTTTTGCATTGATTACCTATATAACATGCAATACAAGTAGCTAATTACACCAGGCCACCATCTTTGAATATATTTATTTATTTTTTGCTTTTAAGCAGTGACCCCCTCATTTAACCTTTGGAATTTGGTGATCATATGTGGACCATGGCCTATTCTATCACGGTTAGGTGACCCATCGTCTAGGGTGGAAATGACTAGTAAAAATCAAGTGAAATTACAATCCCATCCCTCATCTTCTTCAACTGAAAAGTTGTCTTTGAATAGTAAGCATCTCCAGTATTCTAGTTAAAAAAGACCAATATTAATTATATTTATTTATTATTATTATTATTTTTAGCTTTATTAAAATAGCTTGTCATTAGCTAGAATAACTACATTGCTACAGTATTGCTATTCACTGTAGCACACTAAATGAATAAAATATTATTTATTATTTTTTTATTTCATCTCTTTTCACCCAACATTTTTTATTTTTTCTGAGCACCTTTTTACATCTGTTATGTCTCTCTCTCAAACACAAAATTTATCTCACTCGCTTACAAAATTTCTTTACACAGTTGGATGAAAAAAATTTATTTCATAGTAATAGACGGATGGAAACAAATCAATTTGCAGTTGGATGAAAAAATTTATTGCAAGGAAACACGCAGATGGAAACAAATCAACTGCAGTTGGATGAAAAAAAAAATTATTTATGTTATTAATTTAATTAAATTTATATATATGTGTTTTTTTTCTTCCTTAAATTAAGTGTTGGAAATAATATAATAAAAAAAATGAGAAATAATATTTTAAAGCAAGTAGAGAATAAAATAGATAATCTGTTAGAATGTATAGTGAAAAAATAATAATTAAAGTAAATAATTGTATTTTTTTACTAGATAAAATACCTAATATTACTGGAGATTCTTAAAAGGCTATTTGTGATCAAGTTTATTTTTATTTTTTGCTTTTAAGTTAAAATTGTTATGAAATAACCCAAAAAAAAGAAAAAAAAAAAAGAAAAGGGTTTTTAACTTCCCATCAAATCAAAATATTTTTTTAAACTAAAAACAAAAAGATACCCTATAATAATGATAATACACTAACAAACATATCTATTGGCTGCAAACATATTGTATTTATCCTTAGGGAATCTAAAACAGGCACAAAGAGAGATATTACCATTAGTCTACATCAATGACCAACCCAGGTTTGTCTCTCATGCCATTAATGAAAACAGGTGGCCTAAAACTATACTTCTGGGTTTTTAAAAGGGTAATTAGGATAATTTTATGAGTCTAATTAAATAACTAAAACGTGCCGTGCCCCTATGTTATTATAATTAAAAACAAATTAAATAAACAAGTACATTCAAACGGTTACTACAATACTCAAATCTACATAGAGAAACGAGCCCCATCAGAGTTCACTGTACTGTTATAAAATTAGTTGTCAAATCAACCCCCAAAATAATAGTTAAATCCCACTACTGTCCCTCACTCAGTTACCCGGTTGACTTCCCAGTTCCCATGAATATTCATGATGGAGATATATATATAGTAAAATTTATATTATTTAATTAAAAATATTTATTAAGATTTGGGAGGTTTCGCGCGTGTAGAGGTAGAGATCTGTATTTAAGCTTAATTATTTTATTTTATTTTTTAAAAAAATTTATAAATTGTTGATAAATATGCGTGGAAGAATATGATCATTTAGTAAACTTGTAAAGATCTATTCTAATAATAATCTGAGATTTACCGTTGAAAAAGGTTCTCTATATATATATATATATATATATTAGAAAATTAATGTCTGTGGCGGCATTCACAGAATGAGGAAGTAGAGCTCAAATTGGGTTTTGAAAATTGCTTATACGCACACAGAGAAGAGACAACGTCCGGAAAACGGTCTCTTTCTCTCACCAGCTCGCCAGGCAGAAGGAGACATTTTCTAGCTCTATACCACCTGAATGAAATCTGGACCCAGCCGGCTCGGAAATGGAGGTGTCCGTACATGATTCTATATGGGACAGTGTGAGAGAGCTGACCCAGGTGGCCCAGCGAAAGGGCAGCGATCCTCTGCTCTGGGCGTTGCAGTTGTCTTCGAGTTTGAGCTCGGCGGGAGTGGCTCTGCCCTCCGTGGAGCTCGCGGATGTGTTGGTGTCGTACATTTGCTGGGACAACAACCTTCCCATTCTCTGGAAGTTCCTCGAGAAGGCGCTGATGCTGAGAATCGTGCCGCCTATGCTCGTTCTTGCTCTGCTCTCTGTCAGGTTTTGTGGCTTTCTGGGTTTTGCTTTGTTTTGGTTTTTGGTGCAAGTGTTTCGAGTTTTTGGCTGTTTTGGGGGATATTCTTTGTTGGGTATTCGAGCCTTTTGTATTCTTTGGACTGTTTGATTCTTTTTTTGCACTTTGTGTGTTATTTGATGAGTTTCAGCGGAACTTTTGGTCTGTTCTCTGCGCTGTGTTTGGTTCCCCGGGAAAAAAGGAGGAAAACAAAGGAGTGACTAAAAATTCAGACTGTATTTATATATTTATTTTTTCTTTTCTCCTTGTTGTTTTTCTTCTCCAGAAGCTGAAAATTGTATCCGAGCCGGACAATTGTCGTGAGCTCAATTCAGTGGAGTTTATTGTATCCTCTGTTTTTTCAATTTTTAGAAAATTAGAGGATAAAGGTGCCGTTTTTCTTTCTTTTCACCTCAAGAATCTGATTCTCTCTCTCTCTCTCTCTTTCTTTTTTTTGGTTATATAAATCCTCTTTGACCGATTGTTTTCTTAACTATCTTTCTCGTGGTAACAAATTATTTCCATTCGGAAATTGACCTTTGCGTTTAATGCTATATTCATATTTGCTTAAAAAATGAAACTGTTTTCTTAGTATTTTGATGACTTTGCTTGCATTCAAGATCTAAATGGAGGGTTTGATAATTTGTGAAATATTTCATTAACATCTTTCTCTCTGCTTATTTTTATTCTTGGAGACACTGTAATTTTTCCTGTTTACTTCAGCAAAGTGGTTGATTTATCTGCCAACTATGAAAAGAGATCCACACATAGAAATTATGCCATTGTGGTTCAACTATCTTGTTTCTGGCACATTCGCATTCATAGTGACAAATTTTTTCTACAGGGTCATTCCAAGTCGACATTCTCGGCCAGCTGCATATCGGCTTTATCTTGAACTCCTTAAGAGACATGCTTTTACACTTAAATATCAGATAAATGGGCTGAATTATGGGAAGTGAGTTATATTTACTTACATATTTATGTTTTGGGTTCATGAGAAGAACAGAGCCATTTATTTTCTGCTTGTTTCACATTGTCAATATCATTATGCTTGTATTGTGTTGCAATGAATAATGCTATATTTCATCTTCCATCACATAACAAAGTCAAATATAGGAAAAGCTAAATACTTGAAACTTTGAAGTTTATTGTCGTATATCAACTGAAGATTTTCAACTCTTTTTTTAGTGCTGTTCCAGTTTCCACCATGAAGAGTGAGGACTGACAGTCACCTCCTATTTGAAAATTACATGCTGGATAATCATTGAACTTTCATACTCAAAACAGTGTAGAAGTACTTAAAAGGGTGTCCGTTGGAAACACCCGGTCACTGCTTTCCCCTGCCAGGATACCTAGCCCCGGAACATTGCCAAAGATGGCTGTGGAAAGAAAAAACTAGAATTTGAGATGCCAAACTCATTGTACATTCTTGTCATTTAGGAAACCATGCCAACATTATCTTTGCTATTGCTAGCAAGCCTTTTTGCTCTTGTGGTTATTTTCAATTAACAGTCAGTTAAATGGGTGCTTGACCTACTTGATTCAAAAGCCAGCAAGGCCTCATTGTTTCATCCCTTCATGTCTGCTCTGACGTTGTAAACAGTTCTGGTTTATGAGATATAAAGCTGAAGGTACATAACAGAAATGGAAAGATAAAAATGAGGAAACTGCAGGTCCGTTATTTCATTATGTCTTAATTCACAAATTTTATCACTTGAAAAAAAGAATCGCAAATTTTTAATGTTTATATGGCATTTCAATTTTTTGCGTTACACGTGGATTCTATAAAAATAATAATAATAATAGAAGAACTTGACAATTCAAGTGTGATGAAGTTGTTCTGGTTTTGTTTTAGGTTTCTATCCGTTATTTAGTTCACAACTTTTTACTTATAAAAAAATTAGTTCACAACTCTTTAACAACTTTTTATGACATGTTTATTTATATGTTTTCACATGAATCTCATAATAACAATATTAGAACTCCACAATTCAAGTATGAATGGAATTGTTCTCATTGTATCATAAAGCTTGCTATTCATTGAAATGTTGGGTCATCTTTTCATTTGTAGTTTCTAACCTATTTTTTTCATGCAGGGTCATGAAATCAATAGATGCTGTCCTTCATCTTTCACAGAGATTTGGCATTCCCCCGAATGAACCTGGGATTCTTGTGGTTGAGTTTATCTTTTCAATTGTGTGGCAGTTGCTTGATGCAACATTAGATGATGAAGGTTTGCTAGAACTTACCCCAGAGAAGAAGTCCACATGGGCAGCTAAATCTCAAGAAATGGAAATAGATCCTCGTGATAGTTATGATGAGAAGAGGGCAGAACTTCAAGAGAGATTGCAGAATGTAAATACTGCGATGGCCATCGAGTTAATAGGGCAATTTCTGCAAAATAAAGTAACTTCAAGAATTATTTACTTGGCTCGTCGGAACATGTATGTACATTGTTCCCTTTAATAAATTGCCTCTCAACCGTTGTGCATTTTACTTTAATTGCGTGTAAATATAATCACAGTGGATCACTATCATGCTTGGTTAGTCAAGCATTTGATAGGAAGTGTTATTAATTGACCTTTATGTGATTCTTTTTGGACATAGCTATATATTCTATTAGAGGAGTTTTGAAAAGAGTCCTATGTCTTTGGTATCAGTTTCATGAATCCTGCTTTGTTATTCCATTCAATTTCATTTGTTGTAACACTAGTACATGAAGTCACAACTATCGTGTCTGTTCATAACTAGCTTAAATCAATTTTCAATTTGGCAACTTAAATGGAAGACTGTTCTTTTTTTTTTAAAAAAAAAAAAAAAACTTAAATGGAAGATATTTGATTAATACACCCCTGCCGCTTTGTCAGGTCCACACATTGGGTAGATTTCGTTCGGCGATTAAGGTTGCTTGAAGCAAATTCATCAGCATTAAGAATTTCCAAAGCCCTAACTCCTGAGGCTCTTCAGCAGTTGACTTCAGATACTCGAATAGTCTTGTCCCGAGAATGCAAAACAAGCTCATTACAAAAGTTCCATGCAGTTATGGCTTTTGGATCTCTATCTTCCTCTTCTAGTCTATGCCAAGGAGCTAGCTGTTCTGCTCTTTGGCTTCCTCTTGATCTGTTATTGGAAGATTTCATGGATGGATATCAAATTGATGCAACAAGTGCTATTGAAATAATTACTGGTAAGTCAGATCTTGTTCATAGTCCTTGGCATGTAATTTTAATTGAAATTATGTTACATCCATTCTTACAAATCCAATCTCTGCAAGAATTAAAAGTTTTGGGGTTTCATATTTGCAGGTTTGATTAAAACCCTTCAAGCAATAAATGGCACCACCTGGCATGACACCTTTTTAGGTCTTTGGATAGCAGCTCTTCGTCTTGTTCAAAGGGTTAGAATTAATCATAGTTGTACTCAATTTTTTTTTTCTTTCTTTGGGTGCATGCCAAATATTTTAGACATAAGCTATGAGATTATTTCAATCCTTTTTTGTTTCCACACGATGATTTCTTGTAGCATCTAACTATGGCTTCCTGCTCCTTGATTTGTCTTTGTTCTCCTTAGCATTAGACCCGAATCAAATGGTAATGGTTTTAGAAGTTTGTGTCTAAATGATCATCAATCTGAAAACTTTTAATAAGAAATTTTATTCCACTTTCTAAGCAACATGTTTGGGTAAAAAGTGTCTTGGTTCAGTGAAGTACCATGTTCAATCTTTAGAGTGAAGGGAGTATCTCTATCTAGATTTTCAGTGGATATCATATGTATTTTATTCTAAACATGTTATATTGATTGTGATTTCTTATTTATTTCTTTTTCTTAAAAGTATTTGTTCTTGTTAGGAAAGGGATCCCATTGAGGGTCCTATGCCTCGCCTTGATACTCGCCTATGCATTCTATTGTCGATCACACCGCTTGTGGTTGCTGATCTCATCGAGGAGGAGGAAAGTGCACCAGTTGATGAAACAGAATGTGGCTCCACTAATCATTGGAAAGACAAAAAGGATTCAGGGATGACCCGCAATGATTTGGTCTCCAGCCTACAGATGCTAGGGGATTATCAGGGCTTGTTGACTCCACCTCAATCAGTTGTTGAAGCAGCCAATCAGGCCGCTGCAAAGGCAATGTTTTTTGTTTCAGGCATCAATGTGGGGAGTGCATACTTTGAGTGCATCAGTGTGAAAGACATGCCTATCAACTGTTGTAAGTAATTTTTGGTTCTTATTAACCATCAATGAGAGCTCAGGAAAAAAAAAAAAAAACCATCAATGATTAATTAAAATTAGTGGAAAAGTGTGGACCAGCATAGCAATGTTGCAGATATGGTCTAGGTGCATATGGTAGTGACTAGAGAAGCCTACTCATGGTGCCTGCTGAAAGTACTTGTAATTCACTGTGAATGGTACTGTGAACACCTCTTTTTTCAGCATACTTTCTTTACTGTGAAAATGAATTTATGATGTATCCAATTGCTCAAATGATTTAATGAAATGATATTTAGGAAAAAATAAGTAAAAGAATAGTTGAACTAAACATTTTCCTTAGGTTGGACCCTTGGAACTTTTTAGGGCAACTCCATCCATTGTTCTATCTGTAGTCTGTTCTAGCATTCTAGTTGAACATCCAGACTCTTTCCCCATTATTACTAATTGTTTTAGTTTTTGGCTAAGTGCTTTCCTTACTCCAGTATTCCTCAATCCATGTGTACCTTCTAGTTTCTGTCTGCTGTATTCTTTTGATGGTGCCATTGTTAGTCTTTGTGATATGTCCTCTACGTTTCTCTAATTGTAGTTTTATACTATTATTTCAGCTGGAAACATGCGTCACTTGATAGTTGAGGCTTGTATTGCGAGAAATCTACTGGACACATCTGCATATCGCTGGCCAGGCTATGTGAATGGACGCATCAATCAAATACCTCATAGTGTGCCTGCTCAAGCACCTAGTTGGTCATCATTTATGAAGGGCGCTCTACTTACTCCAGTATTGATAAATGCTTTGGTTTCAACTCCTGCTTCAAGGTACAAGTGCTTGTGCTTCTTAATCTTATTTTAGTTAATGAATCTATATCATGTTTTTTTCTCTTTGAAACTTTCTATAGCAAGGTATTTATTTATCTACGATTCAGCCTGTTGAGTTATTCTGATTAGAGGTTTTTCTCTGCTCCTCTGCTAGCTCTTGAAGCCCACAGTTGACATACAATGTCCCCTCTCAATACAATTTTATTTGGAAACATTGTATTGATATGATTTGGGTTCTGAAATTTGCCTGTTCTAGAGGGGTGCCTTAAATGGTAAATTCCATATTCTGTCTTGAAACACACGCTCAATAACTAGTCAAATGGTTGATGGACATTCCAATTTGCTAAACTCGTGAATTTTTCAAAATATGTATAATTCTTTCAACCATTAATAATTACGAGTCATTCACTTTATAAATATTGGTTTCAATATACAAAAGATATGTAGATGATGTCTATGTGCTCAGCTTTTAGATTACTTTTTAATTTCTTTGACACTGGCCTGGTCTTCAGTTACTCGTTTTTCTTTCCTGAAGCCAGGTATATCAAATGCTCTTTTTTTGTAAATTTTGCCAAGGGTAAATCCACTGAATTTAAGCTCATGGATTTGATGGAAGCTTAGCAGAGCTCGAGAAAATATTTGAGATTGCAGTCAATGGATCAGGTGATGAGAAGATATCTGCTGCTACAATACTTTGTGGGGCCTCCTTAATTCGGGGTTGGAATATACAGGTAAAGTTGAATTTATTGCATTCCATTTGTTCCTCAATAGTAACATAAGTAGTCTCATTACCCTTGCATACTATTGATACCTAGCATTCCTTCCTACTTTTTCATTTGCCTTTTGGTGATATCGGAACCACTCAACTACTCTAATTCCTTTGAGGTCTGCATTTCATGCAGGAACACACTGTTCATTTCATTGCAAGATTATTGTCTCCTCCAGTTCCTCCAGAATATTCTGGGACTGACAGCCATTTGATCAGTTACGCTCCAATGCTAAATGTACTAATTGTCGGAATAGCATCTGTTGATTGTGCTCACATTTTCTCTCTACATGGCTTGGTATGTTTAGTTTTCACTCATCCAAATAGTCTCTGAAAAAAGATGATTTCGTTATCGGTTTGGCAAAGATGAGGAATGACACTTTGTGCGTAGTTATTTCTCTTTCCCTTAGTGCTTTGCTTGGTTTTCAGATGGTTTTTTCATGTTCAATGAAAATCAGTCAATGGTTGCTACAATGTGAGTGATATCATTCAACTAGGAGGTAGAATCAGGAAAGGCCAACAGAATTTAAACTAAAACTGTGACGCGAGACATAATGTTGCCTGGTGCTTTACCGCAACTAGGTTTGCTTGCACAGGATTGAAGAGGTCATTTGAGCGTCTTCTTTTGCTATGAAATGGATTATAATTATCAAATTAAAAGAGGAAGCAGGGGTAGGGGCTCAAGGAACAAAGTCGGTTGTCCGACATTACTATTTTTTTATTATATCTAGCCAAGTGTTGAGTCTTTAATTAAATTGAATTGGAATTGGTTTGTATTTATTTTCAAACTGAGCAATTCAAGTCAAAAGAGGGTGTTAGTGACTAAGAACTCCATGTCAGCCATAAAATAATGTTTTTTGCTTTTCTAAATTTCTTCCTAGGTTCCACAACTTGCTTGTTCACTGATGCCAATCTGTGAGGTTTTTGGTTCATGCGTGCCCAATGTCTCATGGACTCTTACAAATGGGGAGGAAATTTCTGCTCATGCTTTGTTTTCAAGTGCATTTATTCTTCTTTTGAAGCTATGGAGGTTTAATCATCCTCCTCTTGAACATGGAGTAGGAGATACACCCACAGTTGGATCCAAACTAACTCCTGAATACCTCCTATTATTACGAAACTCCTACCTAGTATCTTCTGGGAATGTCAACAAGAATCGAAATAGGAGAAGACTCTCAGCACTTGCAAGTTCATCATCTCCAGAACACATTTTTGTGGACTCATTTCCAAAATTAAAAGTGTGGAATCGGCAGCATCAAGCATGTATAGCTTCAACCCTATCTGGTCTTGTTCATGGAACCCCAGTTCATCAGATTGTTGATGGGCTTCTTAATATGATGTTCCGGAAGATTTGTCGAGGGAGCCAATCCTTAACATCAGTTACATCTGGGAGTAGTAGTTCTTCTGGACCTGGAAATGAAGATACCTCTCTAAGACCTAAATTGCCCGCCTGGGACATTCTGAAAGCTGTTCCCTTTGTGGTTGATGCTGCTTTAACAGCCTGTGCTCATGGAAAACTTTCTCCTCGTGAACTGGCAACAGGTTGGTCTGGTGTCCGTTTTTGATTTGCTGTTGGTTTTCGCTAGTTATACAGGCTCATTCCAGGGGAATAAATCAAATCATTTTTATTTTTCCATTTTTTTAAATTTTGCCTTAGACTCCAAGATGCTCTTTGCAACACTAACTGAAGTTTATCCAATGGTGTATTTAATATATTCTCAAATTGCCATCTTTGATTTGATTCGTTAATAAATGATAAAAACTAGTTCTTTGTTTGATTTGATGTAGCATCCAATTGTTGATCAAAACAGTTAGTCTTTTTCAGATATGTAATACTGCAATTTATAAGTTTTAATTACTTTCAGGTCTTAAAGATTTAGCTGATTTTCTTCCTGCATCTTTGGCAACCATTGTGAGCTACTTCTCTGCCGAAGTAACTAGAGGTGTTTGGAAACCAGTTTTCATGAATGGAACAGATTGGCCCAGTCCTGCTGCAAACCTTTCCAATGTCGAGGAACAGATTAAGAAAATCCTAGCTGCTACTGGTGTTGATGTCCCAAGTCTTGCTGCAGGTTTTCTCTTGCTACCATCTTAACTTCTTAGTAATTAGGTTTGTTTTAAGGAGTTTGCATGTCTAGACCTTTTCATATAGAGATAGTTCTTTTCAGTGTTTTGATTGAGAAATGGTTCCCTCAGGTGGAAACTCTCCATCTACACTTCCGCTGCCCCTGGCTGCATTTGTAAGCCTTACTATAACCTATAAAATTGACAGAGCCTCGGAACGATTTCTCAATTTAGCTGGCCCAGCCTTGGAGTCTCTTGCAGCAGGTTGTCCGTGGCCTTGCATGCCAATTGTTGCTTCCCTGTGGACCCAAAAGGCAAAGCGCTGGAGTGATTTTCTTGTCTTTTCTGCATCTCGAACTGTTTTCCTCCACAACAGTGATGCAGTGGTTCAGCTCCTTAAAAGCTGCTTCGCCGCCACACTTGGTCTGAATGCTACGCCTATCTCAAGCAGTGGTGCTGTTGGAGCACTTCTTGGCCATGGCTTTGGATCCCATTTCTGTGGTGGGATTTCTCCTGTTGCCCCGGGTATTCTTTATCTGCGTGTTTATCGATCCATTAGAGATATTGTGTTCATAACAGAAGAGATTGTTTCTCTCTTGATGCATTCTGTCAGAGAAATAGCATCTAGTGGACTTCCTAGAGAGAGATTAGAGAAGTTAAGGATGAGTAAGATTGGAATGAGATACAGACAGATTTCACTTGCTGCAGCAATGACTCGGGTGAAACTCGCGGCTGCCCTTGGGGCTTCTTTGGTATGGTTATCTGGGGGCTTGGGTCTGGTTCAATCCTTGATAAAAGAGACTTTGCCTTCTTGGTTTATATCAGTTCACAGGTCTGAGCAAGAAGAAGGGTCAGAAGGGATGGTTGCAATGCTTGGGGGATATGCTCTTGCCTACTTTGCAGTACTTTGTGGAGCTTTTGCATGGGGTGTTGACTCAACATCATCTGCATCAAAACGGCGTCCAAAAATCCTTGGCACCCACATGGAATTTCTGGCGAGTGCACTTGATGGGAAAATATCACTTGGCTGTGATTGGGCTACTTGGCGTGCTTATGTCTCGGGATTCGTGACATTAATGGTGGGCTGCACACCCAATTGGGTGCTAGAGGTTGATGTAGATGTGTTGAAGAGACTTAGTAACGGGCTGAGACAGTGGAACGAGGAGGAGCTTGCTCTGGCTTTGCTGGGGATTGGTGGGGTTGGTACAATGGGTGCGGCTGCCGAGCTCATAATTGAAAATGACCACATGTAAATTATTTACTTTTTCTGGCATGGCCTCTCTTTTCATTATTCACTCTTTTAGGTCTGCTTTATAGAATTTAACAGTACATTAATCCCTCATAGGAAATTTTTGCAGTAAGAAACTTCCATTTGTATAGCAGAAGGTTTTGAACTTTGGTTAATGGAAAAACTTTACCCTCAAGACTGGGGAATTTTGTCCAAAAGAAGCTAAAGCTAAGCATATGTCTTCACTGAGTATGGACTTTTTATTAGATTCTAGCATATCTCCTTTCCCTCCACAAAAAAAAAAAAAAAAAAAAATGATGTTGCATCTTGCCATTTGGACTTTTATGGGCAAAATGTGGAGTTTTTATTAGATTTAAGCATTTCTCTTTTTCTAAAGGCTAAACCATTTTTTAAGACATAATTTTTTAACCAGTTTTAAGAGTGAACCGATCATTAAATTAGCTTAATTAAGAGCATTTAATTATATTTCAATAATTTTCCTTTTGTGATTTCATTAGGTTCTAAACTTTAATGTACGATATTATTTTCTCAAAATTTATTACTCTCCAAAACTATATAAAGACAACATTTAAAATTTTAAAACATACTACATTAAGCCATATATAAGTCATAAAAATAAATAAATAAATAAATAAAAAATCAGCCATTAGCCCATTTTTTTAAAAGGCTATTTTTCTTTTCTTTATACTTTTCATTTTAAACCATATATACCTATAGGAACAAATTTTCATTAAAAAAAAAAAAAAATTGTTTATTTTCCTCTGTATTTTTTTCCAAATGTTCAAAATTGTATGTGTTTGATTTGTATAATATTATAAATATCACACTAAAAATATTAAATATGCCTGCTAATTTTCTATATTATAATTTATGTATTCATTCTTCTTGCTATTTTTTTTTTTAAAAAAAAAATCGTAGTATATAATATATATAAAAAGCCATCTATAGGATTTATTTTTTAAATTTTTTTAACAATATATAGGATTTGGTGCTACGAAATTGGAAACGGTTTACCAAAGTGCTGATATGTTTTTTTGTTGTTGATGTGATTTGGTGCTAGGATATTGGAAACGGATTAACGGATTACCAAATGCATGAAGAGGATCACTATATATATATATATATATATATATATATATATTAATGTTCAAATTTATATGCGTTTGATTTGTATTGAAATATTATAGATATCACACTAAAAATATTAAATATTCTTGCTAATTTTCTATATTATAATTCATGTATTCTTCTTGCTTTATTTATTTATTATTTTTTTGTACTTTTCATTTTAAATCATATATACTTATACAAACAAAGATTCAAACATGTTTTAATATATAGGAATTAAACTAAAATAAAGGCTATGTTTTACGGGATTTTTTGTTTTGTTTATGTGATTTAGTCGATTTTCAACCATTTTTGAAAGTATTTTTATGCTCTCTCTCTCTCTCTCTTCTTTTTTTTTTTTTGACAAAGTGTTTTTTATGCTTTTGAAAGCAAAACAAGGCAAATATTTATTTGATTAATAAGCATAAATTGAACATAAATACTTTTGAAACACCAAAGAAATATTAAGCATTGCACCTTATGTAAGGATTGATTTGATTACGTTAAAGTTTTAGTGAAAGATTTTGTTTTATTTTGTATTCATAAAAAAATATTTTGTTTAGTTTGCTTTGTATTTTTTTAGAATGTTTAGAATTATATGAATTTTAATTTTCATTGAAATATAATAGTTATCACACCAATAATATTAGATACTAATGCTTTGATAATCAAAATCCGTATGTTTTCTTCTTGCTATTATTTTCATTTTAAACTACTCACACGAGAACAAATATTTTAACATTATTTTTTAATTTATATGGAATAAATTAAAATTTAGAGTCTTATTTTTTAATTCATTTGAATGGTTTTATGGAATTTATTTTTTCATTTGTATGATTTATTTGAACATTTTTTGGAATTTTTTGCTTTTGAAAGCAAAATAAGACACAAATGTATTCCCCCTCCCCCCCTCTTGTGCGGACATGTCAAAAAAAAAAAAAGACACAAATGTATTTGATTCTTGTCTATTTTTTTTTTGATAGAATAGTTGGCATTTCATTAAAATCAAAGAGCTAGAGCAAATTGCTCTACCAACAACGCATCACGAATACAATCAGGAGGCCCATTTCTCCATTCACAATCCTGAGTATGCTTCACGGCATATTTAGCAAGTAAATGAGCTACATGATTTCCAACACCCCCCCCCCCCCTCTTAATAAACGTAAGCTGCCATTGTTGAAACGCCTGAATCTCCAATTTAATATCATCAATAATATGTCCCATTCTGCTGCTGTCCATCATATCTGATTTTACAGAGTCTATAACAAACTTTGCTTCCCCTTCAAAATGCACCTGTGTAAATCCTATCTCACGGCATAAACGAATGGCCAGTAGGAGCGCCATCGCCTCAACTATTGCCGGAGCAAGACACCCATCTCAAACCACACACCTTGCCACCAGCATGGTACCTTAAGAATTGCGGACCACCACTCCAATCCCCATCCGACCCTGATGCCTATCAAGTGCTGCATCACAATTGGCTTTAACCCATTCCATCTCCGGGACTCTCCAGCATGTAGGTACTTCCTCCATTCGTGAAGACTGGTCCTGCTCTCCTTTTTCGTTGGCCAAGTTGAACTCTAGCATGGCCTTATTTGTCTGCTGCAGAATTACTCTCGGATGTGTAAAAACACCCCCATGTATTAAATCATTCCTTCGTAGCCATTTACGTCTAGCCATTCCAGAGAATTGTTTGAGTTCCTCTTGGTCACATTTCTCAAACAGACACTCCATCAACTGCATAAATCCAGGTCCCTTAAAAGAGCATTTTTGGAGTTTTGCGTTCCCCAACGACCATACATCCATCGCTGAAGCACACTGCTATAATATATGGAGACTGGTTTCCACCTCTAAACCACACACCGAGCAAAGAGGATCTGAGAGAACTTTTCTTTTGTGAAGATTTTCTCGAGTCGAAAGGATATGATGACAAGCCCGCCATAAGAAGTTTTTCTCCACAGGAGGCACCGGCAAAGCCCATAACTGCTTCCAAAATTCACTGCTGCCGTTAGAGGATGACCCAGCTGCCGCTGTCCAGATTTCCACCTCCTTTAGCAAGTGATATGCACTCTTTACCGAGAAAACCCCGTTCTTAGTACCCCTCCATATAAGAATGTCCTCTTGACTGGTAGAGCTTAGAGGAATCTCTTTAATCTTTTGTACCTCATCACTGGAAAATAGGGACTCCAAAAGAGGAATATTCCACCACTTGGAGTTTATATCAATAAGGTTACAAACCTTTGCCTCCGGGTCCAAAAGGGCTTGTGGGGAAACAATTTTGAAAGTAGATGGGTTCGGAAACTACCTATCCTTCCAAATCCTAGCCGTGCAATCATTACCCACTTTCCACACTAACCCTTCTTTAATTAGGTCACAAGAGCCTTGGATACTTCTCCATGCAAAAGAGGGTCGCCTTCCAATAGTTGCCTCTAAAATAGAACATCCCAGATAATATTTCTCCTTCATAATCCGGGCAACTAGGCTGTCCTGTTGGTGCCAAAGCCTCCAACTTTGTTTTGCCAAAAGAGCCTTATTAAAAATTTTAAAGTCGTGAAACCCCATCCCCCCAACCTGTTTTGACAAGCCCATACACTCCCAACTCATCCAATTCACCTGGAATTTATTCTCTTTTTGGCCCCATCAAAATTTACGCATTTGGGAATTTATCTCCTTAACAAAGAGCCCGTGGTAGAAGAAAAAGGCTCATATAATAGGTAGGGATTGCTTGAACCACTGCCTTAAGAAGAATTTCCTTACCGGCCTGAGATAGAAACTTCAGCTTCCAATCCTAAAGCCTCTTTCATACTCTATCACTGATACCCTTGAAAGCTGCCAATCGGGATCTTCCAACCAAGGCTGGAAGTCCTAAATAAGTATCAAACTGTTAAGTAGATGGAATGCCCGAAGCCTCCAAAATTGCCCCCTTATCCTCCAAAGAGTATTCTTGCTAAAAAATATAAAGGTCTTATTAAAGTTGAGTCATTGGCCTGACACTATTTTATAAAGCTGCAAAACATTTGTAAGATAATCTCATTGAGCTATAGTAGCCCTATAAAAAAGGTGACTATCGTCCGCAAAAAATAAGTGACTGATTCGAGGACCCCTCTTTGACGTAGGAACCCCGGTCAATGCCCTATCCTCATTTGCTTTTGCCAACAATGCCCCCAAAGCCTCTGCACAAATAAGAAAAAGGTATGGAGAGATAGGATCCTCTTGCCTCAGTCCCCTTTGCAATTTTATATGGCCACATGGTTTCCCATTTACCACCACAACATATTGAACTGAAGTGACACACATCATTGTGAGATTTATCAATCGTGAATCAAACCCCAATCGTCTCATGACCTCCTCAAGGAAACACCACTCCACCCTATCATAGGCTTTACTTATGTCTAATTTTACCCCTATAAATCATTTCTTCCCCTTCATCCTAATGTGCATTGTATGGAGTGTCTCATATGCCGCAAGCACATTGTCAGTAATCAATCTCCCTTGAACAAAAGCACTTCGTACAGGAGAAATAATGTGAGGCAGGATTTTCTTCAGTCTATTCGCGAGTACTTTAGAAATCAGCTTATAAACGACATTGCAGAGATTGATAGGCCTATAGTCAGACACACTAATGGGATTTTTCACCTTCGGAATAAGAGCAATATGAGTCATAATTAAAAATTCAAGCATAATACTAGAATTGAGCGACCCAATAATTGCTTTGCAAATATCCTCTCCCACTATGTTTCAATTTTTTTGAAAAAATGCTGTAAGGAACCTATCAAGACTCGGGGCTTTTAAGGGCGCCATATTATGAAGTGCGAACTGCAGCTCCTCCGCTGTGAAGGGCTGCATCAGTGAACTATTCATAGCCGTAGTAACTTGGCAATTCAACGGTTGTAAGCACGACATCATATTTCCTGCACTTTCAGAAGTAAACAAGCCAACAAAATAATTGACAAAAGCCAATTGTACCTCTTCCTCCGAAGAAAAAAGTCTCCCATTGGCATCGGAGATGGCATAAATAGTGTTGGATTTTCTGCGATAATTTGCACAAGCATGATAGAATTTCGTGTTTCGATCCCTGCATCGTAACTAGTTAATTTTTGCTCTCTGCCGCCAGTTGAGATCGGATTTTTCCAACAAAAGCTCCAACTCCTGTTGAACAATTTTTGTCTCTTCACCCACTCCTTCATTTTCACTTCCCTGCAAAATGAGAAGTCATCTATGTAGTTGGGTAATAGTCCCCGGAATGGCTTCATCACATCCTTGCTGCCACTTCACAAAAGCATCTTTGCATCTGGATAAGTTGGAGCCGATCACCCACCACTCACTCTCTGCATCATTCCTTTGCAGCCAGGCCTGCTTCAAGACATCCTCGTAGCCTTCATCACAATGCCACTTAGCCTCATATCTGAATCTTTTGTACCCACGCCCGGATGCACCATCACCTAATAAATGCAGAACTAAAGGAGTATGATCTGAACAAGTTGTTGCTTCTACCACCACTTCCATCTCCGGGAATAACCCTTTCCATTCCGAATTAGCCATACCCCGATCTAAACGTTCCTTTGTAAAATCCAACTCATCATGACAATTACTTCAAGTAAACTTTGGGCCCCGAAACCCGAGATCCGACAATTCACAAATTTCTATAGCTTGCGGGAAAGCAAGCATTTGGCTATCCGGCCATCGCCCTCCACCCCATTTTTCTGAACCTTCGACTATTTCGTTAAAATCTCCGATGCAAACCCATGGAACCGGGGTTAAATGTGCCAGATGTTGGAGTAAAGCCTAAGCTTCATTTCTTTTCGCAACGTCGGGGTGACCATAGAAACAAGTAAATTTCCATGGCATATCACTTTCTGAAACTTTCACCACGTCATTGATATGGCGTTTAAAATTCTGGAAAGTAACACATATTTCTTCCCCCCAAAATAGCGCCATGCCTCCACTTTTCCCCACACTATCAACCACAAGCATGTTTGAAAAACCAAGCTTGCATCGTATATTCTCCATCTTTTCCTTACGTAATTTGGTCTCCATTAAGAAAATCAAAATGGGCTTATTTTGCTTAACCAACCTGCCAAGCTCTCTAACTGTCTGAAGGTTTCTAAGCCCTCGGCAGTTCCAACTAATTATATTCATTGCGGTCCTCCGCAGCCTACACCATCCCCGATCCATTAATATTGTCAACTACATTCTTCAACGAGTGGCCCCTAGGACTTGGACCACCATTTTGGACATCCCCATTGGTTCCTTTTTTTTTTCTTTTTTTTTTTTTTTTTTTTTTTTTCTGTTGCCCCTGTGATTGGTTCCATTCATCAGTGTGTTCAATGTCCCCAGTGGCCTTTCTCCTCCAAGAAACCATAGTCTTCTCATCACCCCCTGAAACAGTTCCCCCACGTCCTCTTCCTCCCGCATGTTAACATCCCTACTGGTTTCCTTTTTTTTTTTTTTTTTTTTTTTTTTTTTTTTTTTTCTGTTGCCCCTGTGATTGGTTCCATTCATTAGTGTGTTCAATGTCCCCAGTGGCATTTCTCTTCCAAGAAACCATAGTCTTCTCATCACCCCCTGAAACAGTTCCCCCACGTCCTCTTCCTCCCACATGTTTGTCCAGCAGGGTCCTCTCCACATCAAAAAACAACGGGCCCGTGTACATATTTAACTTTATGGGGCTTTGAGGTAGGCCCCCTTGGCCTATGGCATCCATATCCTTCCACCCCTCAGCCGAATAAAGCCCATTACCAGGAGACCCTAATGATGTATCTGCATCGGTTATGTTTGACAACTTTCCTTTTCCAATTTTTTTCAAATAAATATCATTTTTTGTTGACCTGGAATTACTCCTCGCATAAGATTCGCTAGCTTGCACACGCCCTTCCCCTTTTAGAGCATCATCACGTACAAACGGATTCTTTCCAAAAACAAACCCGCCCAATCCACCATGATTCACTCCTAAATCACCGAAATTTCTGTTTTGGGCTTTAGGGTTCCTTGCTTCCGACGAAACGACTGCTTCGCCGCTCATCGTATCCAACCTACCGCCAGTTATGTTCTCTTCAATTGCTCTCCTTCCCCCTTCCCAATGTGTTTCCTTAGCATGACCTTTCGTCAGATTAAGCCTGCTTTGGTTTTTGTCCACCCTCCGTGTAGGGGAAGCAGCTCGTAACCATGGGCCATATTGATTGGTATCTCGATGTCGTAATGACCTTTTTTGAGAACACCCCACCTTCCCATGACAGATGATCCTGCAAGTGAAACGGACTTTGGGAAGACGTTCGTATTGGAATGTAATCCATTCTGATTTCCCTTGGATGTTGATTTTCCTACCTCTTGGCAGAGGTTTTGTCAAGTCAAGAAGAATCTTAACTCTTAGGAATTCACCCCACCCAATCCCATTTGCATCCGTATCCACAACCTCCACCATACCAATGGTTTCTCCAATCCTACGTCCAATAGCTTGCCCCATACAACCCAGTGGCAGATTAATCGTTCTCACCCAGAAAGCAGCCTTATCAAACGTATATTTGGATGGAGTGGTAGTACCATCAAAGTCTTCAACGAGAAAAAGATTCCCTTCGAAAACCCACGGTTTACCCTCCAACACTCACTCCTTATCCCGCATATTTGTGAACTCAGTAAAAAACAAGTTCTCTCTGAAGACCTTAAATGACAGGTTCCCATAGAGTTTTCACCACCTCCTGAGAGTTGTTTTGATCGTCTCCTTGCTTGCCATCCGATTTGCTACCAATTTCGCCACAATACAGGTTTGCCATAAGACACAACTTCTTGGAATTCCCCAATAGGAATCTCTATTTCTGCATCTTCATCCTTCGTGAATGAGAAGTTTTCCAATAGATTGGATAGATCATCCGCCACTCTTCTGAAAATTCTCCACAGTTACAACTTCTCCTTTCACAGTTGCAATCGCCTGGAAAAACTTTTCCTTCTCCTCTAGGTGTTTCTAGAGAGAAATCGCCTTAGCTATCCAGTCCTAGTGGCATCAAGTTGTCAGAGATGAATTCCCTGATTGTTGTCTAGAAAAGGAATAGAAATCCTTTCAAGATACGAAAGAGATAATTAAGCATTAAACATGATGTGATATGATTTATTTGATTGCATTAAATATTGAGTGAAAGATTCTGTTTTATTTTTTTTATTTATATATAAAAAAAAGATTTGTTTTTTTGCTATGTATTATTTTTTAAATGTTCAAAATTATATGAATTTTATTTGTATTGAAATATAATAGGTATCACAAAAATATCATCACAAATTTCTTCTAATTTCCTATTAATGTTTTATTCATCAGAATTCAAATTCCCTTGCTATTTTTTTCTTTATACTTCTTTCATTATAAATTACACATATGTGAACAAATATTTTAATATGTTTTAATTTTTATGGATTAAAATAAAATTAAGTGTCTTATGATAGTAATATTTTTTTATGATTTATACATTGATGCAATGATTTGTGTAACTTTGTGTCGCTATGTTTAGTAATATACACATTGGTGTATAAATTTAAATGTTCACTACAAAAAAAAAAATAATAATAATAAATTTTGACGTGTCTACAGTAACCCACTTTTTGCCACGTCACTAATTAGTGTCACATCAATAAAAACTTTATTGACGTGTTGAATTTGCCACGTCAAAATTAGTGATATGGCAAATTACACACATCAATAAATAGCAACGTGTCAAAGATTGTCACGTTGCTAAATTTAAATTCAATTTAATTTTAAAAATATATATTTAAATTATATACATTAGTGACGTGGCAAATTATGCCATGTCAAAAATTATTGACGTGTCAAAATGACACATCAATTTTTTGACACATCAATAAAAAAGTGATGTGTCATTTTAACATGTCAATAATTATTGACGGATCAAAATGGCACATCAATAAAGAGTAACATGTCATTTTGACATGTCAATAATTGTTGACGTGTGAAAATGACGCGTTAACCCGTTATTGACGTGCCATTATTCACATGTCAAAAATTAATTAATTAGTAATATTAATTACTAATTAATTAATATTGTAGTTTAGGGGTTTTTTTCTCTCTCTCTATATATAATGATTATTTTAATTAGATTTTTTTTTCTAAGCTATTTTAATTCGAATTAAATGTCATATATATAGGGTTTTTCTGTAAGAGATATATTCAAACCCATTAACCAATATTGAATATGATTTTTGTTTATTTATTTGGATTACAACACGTGCTTTAATTTGTTCAACGATATGTTCCGACTTAATACCAAGTTTCTTATGAAAAAAAGAGTGATATAGCAAATTCAAATCTAGTCAGTTGAAAAAACTACAACCAACACTTAAACAAAATCCTACTTATTTAGACCTTTCACATCTAGGGTAGGAATTTAGCTTAGGTGTTGAAATAATTACAATACATGCATGCTCTTGCACATCTATTAATGTCTATCTTTTTGCAAATTCACCATTTAATCTATAAGACTCACATGCAGAGTCCCACATATTCAATGGTGGATTAATTGCCCATCTTGTGCACCGAGATAGACAAGAGAATGACAAAAAATGTAAACGAAATATTTCTCAAATTTTTTTAAATCATCTAATTACCCAAATCCGGCTAGTTGGAGCAAAACTTGTCACTAGTTAATGCATAAGAGTGTTAACACTCTTATGCATTATTGACAGTAACATTTGTAAATGTATAAGATCAATATTTAATTAGTAATGCGATTCCATGACAATTCAAATACATGTGTGTGTGTGTATATATATATATAACGTTTTTTTATTTAGAGATCTTTTTTTGTTTTTGTTTTTACGTGCCCGCACACAAGGGACTTGGATCCCTTCCCTTTCAAATTTAATTTGAAATGGAGGGGATCCATTTAGTTATTTTTAGGGGGGCAATTTTGTCATTTTATATTTTTTTGGACAAAAATACCCTTAAAAGTAACTAAATGGATCTTCTCTTGTGTGCAAGAAGGGGGGAAAGGAATTCAAACTAGTAATCACTTAGATACCATGCTAAGTTATCAGTTGTCCTAAAAGCTTAAGCTTATAGGAAGAGATAAATTTAATCACTTAATCATTAATTTAACACTAGTGACCTCTGCTTCATTAGGCGTGGTCCCAGCCGATTGAGCTACATCTTGGAGACTTTATATGTCTTTTTTTATTATCGGATGTGAGATATATTTTTATATGTATTTTTTTATTAATAAAGATGCATTTAAATTTTAAAATTAAATTATAATGAAAAATCTTGTGCACAGTGCAAATGTTATGAGCTAGTTTATATAATAGAAAAACCTTAAAAATTCAAGAAGACACTGATTCAAAGAAAAGAATTTGGCTTAATTAGCTGCTGCTGCTTCAAAATAATAATAATAATAATATTTTGAATGGTCGATATTAATTAATTTTAGATATTCTTAGATTTCGTATAGTTCGAACATGCAGGCATGCATGTAAATATCACGTGGATGTGTACACGCATTAATGCAACGTGATTGGAATGAGGTTACAGATGTTCAAGAATTGATTACACTACAATTAACCCATTTGACTATTTCTTCTCTGACCGATTATACTCCAATTTTCACGTCAAAACTATAATATATATATAGCAAGAAGAAGAAAAAAAAACAAAAAACAAAAAAAAACTCTGTTCTCTCTGTTTTCTTAGAAACCAAGAACTTGGCATTGTATCACCAGAAGATGGCTGACTCCGCACAAAGAAATATATGGGACAGAGTGATAGAACTGACCAAAGAGGCTCAAGAAAAGGGTAGCGACCCTCTTCTCTGGGCAATGCAGTTGTCTTCATACTTGAACTCGGCGGAAGTGTGTGTAAGTCTTCCCTCTATAGAGCTGGCGGATGTGTTGGTTTCCTATATTTGCTGGGACAACAACGTTCCCATCGTGTGGAAGTTCCTAGACAGGGCCTTGGTGCTCAACATTGTGCCGCCTATGCTTGTTCTTGCTTTGCTTTCTTCAAGGTTTGAACTTTTCTGTTTTTATTTTGTTTTGGATGCCATCCAAATCTTGCCTTCTTGGGTTCTTGGAAGTGGGTCTTTGTGGAAATCGCATTGATTGGAAATTATATCAAGCAAGTTGTTTCTTGTTTTCGTAAATCATACAATATATATCCTCCAAAGTTCTATTAATTACTAGGTTGTTGGAATATGAAATTCAATGGAAATCTTTATTAATTAACTTGAAACTCTAAGTTCTTAGCTATTTGATGTAAATGTAAATGTAAAAAATGGTCCTTTTTAAAATTTAAAAATGACTGCTGCATGTGAAAAATAGAACCTGATAATTTATGTCGCTTGTCAGCTAATGTAAAACTGTTATTTTCTGGCGTAATTTTTGTAAAGTGGCAGCTCATTCTGCCAAAAACTTCACTCTTTGTTTTTTTTTTTAATTTTTTATCTTTGTTGTTTCCTAGTGGATTAATTGCACGTACAGTTTCATGTCAAAGTCCTGGTCATTCATTTACAGGGTTATCCCAAGTCGACTTGTCCAGCCAGCAGCGTATAGGCTTTTCATGGAGCTCCTCAAGAGACATGTTTTTTCTCTTAAATCCCAATTAAATGGGATGAATTATCAAAGGTTGGATATAATTTTTGTTTTGTATACCATGTGAGAATGACTGGCCGGGTTATTTTAAATAGTGTCTAAGTTAGTGTTATGTTGCTTGTATCTTGCTTTATAGAACAATTCTGAAGAGAGGAAACACAAAATGCTTGAATCCTTCAAGGATATATATCTAATATGAAGATTTTACAGTATAGTAAGAAATGTTGATAGAGTTCTGCTAAAAAAACCACCAGAGGCTGCCATCTTTTGAATAATTATAAATGATTAAAGGCCATATATGTTAAAAGTGTTGATTAAATGATTAAATTTAACTCCGTCATTTACTCCTCCATTTTAATTAAATATTATACGTATTGGGTATCACCTATTTAATGGAACTTTGAGCCCACATATGAAGGGAAGTGTTGATTAAACGATTTAATTTACCTCTTCTTATCGGTTTAAGTTTTTGAAATAAGTGGTGATTTAATAATATCTGCCAAATAACAACTGAAGAGGTAGCAACAATGACTAAGAGGATATCAAAGTTTACCAAATTAGGCTGGATTTCATTTTACACCTAAGGACAATGTATTTTGCATGCCACCAGCACTAAAGATCATCTCATTGCAATTTAACCTCTTCTTAAATATGGATTAATCAAGTTTCTCGAACAATTCATCTTCTTCTTAAATATGGATTTCATAAAAATTTTAATGTTATTTAAAATAAAGTACTCTACAACCTAGTCTAGATTAACATACAAGCAATTATTTCCGTGTAAATAAACTTGTTTGCAATTAATTAGTATATTTTTCTCCTCTCTCTATTCTCTACTAGAATTGCTTTAATATGAAGTTGATCTTGTTGAGATGATTGCTGTTGTTCCATTCCATAAATTATTCCACTTATTGTGGTTCTCATTGACAATTGCTCGTGTATACACAGGGTTATGCAATCAATAGATACTGTTCTTCAGCTTTCCCAGATATTTGGTATGCAAACAAGTCAATCTGGGGCTATTGTGGTTGAGTTCATCTTTGCAATTGTGTGGCAGTTGCTTGATGCATCATTAGATGATGAAGGGTTGCTGGCAAATACCTCAGAAAAGAAGCCTAGATGGGTAACTAATCCTCATGATATGGAAATAGATAACTATGGCGAGAAGCAGACTGAACATCATGAGAGGATGCAGAAATTTAACACTGTAATGGCAATTGAACTAATTGGCCAATTTCTGCAAAATAAAGTAACTTCCGGGATTCTCAACTTGGCGCGCCAAAACATGTACATGATTTCTTCACTTCAATGTGTGATTTTGGCTTGATAGCAGATTTTTGGTTGAGATTCACTGCCACTTTGTCAGGTCCACGCATTGGGAGGGTTTTACCCAGTTATTACAGCTGCTTGCAACAAACTCATCAGCATTGAGAGATACAAAAGTTGTAACTCCCGAGGCACTTCTGCAGTTTGCTTCTTGTACTCTCATGGTCTCTCGAAAATGCAAATTAAAGTCAATGCAAAAGTTCCATGACACTGTAGCTATTGGACCTTTGGCTTCTTCTGCTGCTCTGTGCAATGTGGCTAGTCATTCTTCTCTTTGGCTCCCTCTTGATCTGGTTTTAGAAGATGCTATGGATTCATCAGAGATCAATTCCAGAAGTGCTATTGAAACTATCACCTGTAAAGAATATGTTACTCTAAACAAATTTTTGTTTTTGGTTTTTTTTTTTTTTTTTTTTTTTTTAAAAAAATGGTATAATTTTGTGCTTATAAATCTGGTATGTATCTGTAAGATATTGAGGTGTCATTTTGTGCAGGTTTCATTAAGGTCCTTCGAGCCATACATTGCACCACCTGGCACAACACCTTTTTGCTCCTGTGGATTGCAGCTCTTCGTCTTGTTCAAAGGGTTAGAAGTTTTTGTGGTTGAACTCCAATTTCTCTTTTGTCTAGGATTTTGTTTTTTTGGCTTTTTAAGTTTTTCCCTCAACTCTCTGGAACCAGAAAAATGAAGCTTTCTTGAAGCATTCATTTTGGGGATCCTAACACCTTATGATGCTCAACAATTTTAGTTTGGGAGGACCAACAATGGGGTAATTCCTTTTAAAATGGTAATGATGATGATAATAATAATAACAGCAATAGCAACATCAGCAGCCGAATAACTCCTTTATGTGGTAGATGTTTTGACTTTTGGTGAAGAAGTTCATGCTTGGGTGATAAGTTTCCTAGTAGTCTGAATTATATTTTATTAGCATTGAACTGTTAAAGTTTCTTGTTACTGAATTGATCAAGTGGAGCACCGGTGTCGGTGAACAGAGTTTTATATTTTGCATTTCGAATGGGTGTCGTCATATAGTTTTTTGCCTTTCTAAAAACTTCACTAATTCCTTTTTCCATTTTAATTTTTCATGAATTGTTAGGAAAGGAATCCCACTGAGGCCCCTAGGCCTCGTCTAGATTCTCGCTTATCCATGTTACTGTCTATCACAACTCTAGTGGTTGCCGATCTTATTGAGGACGAGGAAAGTGCAGCACTTGACGAAACAGAATATGGCTCCACCAATCACTGGGAAGAGAAAAGAGTTCCAGGAAAGTGTCGGATTGATTTGGTCTCCAGCTTACAATTGCTGGGTGATTACAAGGGCTTGCTGATTCCACCCCAATCCACTGCTTCTGCAGCAAACCAGGCTGCTGCAAAAGCGATGTTCTTTATTTCAGGCATCAATGCTGGAAATGCCTACTTAGAATGCGTCAGTGTGAAAGATATGCCAACTAATTGTTGTGAGTTTTAACAGATTCTCATCCATTGTCTAAGATTTTTGCAAAGCTTTCTGTAGGGCTAAATTTCAAACTTGTGTAGCATTGTGATACTCCGCATTCCTATTGAAGTCATCCAAAAGATATATCTATGCTTCTCATCTTCTATCATATTCTTGTATGAAGTGTTTGATATCTGATGATTTCATGAAAGTGATCTCAAGGAAAAAAGGAATGAAGGAAGATAGCTATGGTTTGCTTTGCAGTGGTGTAAAAACCTACTAAACCTACTCGTATTTTTTTGTTACCGATATATCAAGAACAAGAGAGAAAATCTCAGGTAGTCAAACTATATGTTTACAGTTAAATTAGACAAAGTTATAGTTTGATGCATCCACTTAACAACAATTGATTAGTAGAGACCAAAAATATTTCCCAATGTACATCTTTATGTATTTTTGTGTTGGCAGCATTCCTTTTTGACTAAACTGCAGCCTTAATTCCAATTTACCAAGAAATCTACATCCATGGTCCAAGGACATGGCTATTTTGTGTCTTTATGTTCTGCAAATTATTGCTTGAACATGTTCATTTCTATTTTTCCTGTGGGACCTCTGTTTGTCTTTGTATTATATATGTAATGCTTTCTAATATTAGTTACATGCGCGCCCTTGGTTTCAGCTGGAAACATGCACCATCTAATAGTTGAGGCTTGTATAGCTAGAAATCTACTGGACACATCAGCATATTTCTGGCCAGGTTATGTGAACGGAAAAATCAATCATATACCTCATAGTGTGCCTGCTGAGGTGCCTGGTTGGTCATCATTAATGCAGGGGGCTTCGCTTACTCCAGTAATGATAAATGCACTGGTTTCAAGTCCTGCTTCAAGGTATATTCACGCTTATTCCTAAGTTCAACTCAACCAAAATGAAATTAACACGAATAATTGTAATTAGCTACATGATTCCTTCCTTTATCCAACTTATTTGGTCCTCTGTATGAAAGAGAACTCCCTGATTCGTTTCTCTAAACAATTTATTCTCATAAGATGTGACAAAGTCTTTTTCTGGCATCAACCTACTGCAGCCCTATTCTTTTAAATTTTGCTTAAGTGTATTTAGTAATGGGGGCAGTCCAAGAAATGATCTTGGGAACCTTTGAGTTTTGACACCCTAAACAAGATTCATCCCACTTGACTCATGTGACATTCCACACTTTCACCGTTCATAACAACAATGCGTTTTAAAGTCATGATGACAATGAACCTATCATAACTCTGCAGTTAAGTGTGCTTCTGCAAGAGTAGTACCAGAATAGGTGATCTCCTAAGAAGTCTGGTTCGGGAGAGCCAAAAGCGGACAATATTGTGTGTCAATAGGGTGGGGTGTTACAACTCATCTGCTCTTTCTTGGTATAGTTACCATCAAAATAACCCTATCACAATTAGTTTGTTTTGCCGTCTTAGTATTGCCATAATGTTAGTGTAGGATTCTAGAATCTTATTGTTCCAGTAGAGATCTTGGAGGTTAGGAGCATAGGATTGTTTGAGTAGTCCAACTTTGATGTTACATTTAGAGGGGGAGGGGGGGCAACAAATGGTCCATCCAACTTCTGTGGTCTTGAACATGTAGAAGACAAAGGTATTTATGGAGGTTGAACTGAATTTAGGCTCATGGGTTTGGTGGAAGCTTAATGGAGCTCGAGAAAATATTCGAGATTGCTGTCAATGGATCAAATGAAGAGAAGATATCAGTAGCGATGATTCTTTGTGGGGCCTCACTAATTCGGGGTTGGAATCTACAGGTATGGATATTTATCAAATTAAAAAAAGAAAATCACATTCATTTTCTTTAGAACTGTTGGTTCTTCCTAATTATTTGGTTATCTTTTCGTTTTCACTTCATAATTTTTGTTTTCATGCAGGAGCACACTGCTGATTTGATTGTTAGATTACTGTCTCCTCCAGCTCCTGCAGAGTACTCTGGGAGTGAAAGCCATTTGATAGCTTATGCTCCATTGCTGAATGGACTTATTCTCGGAATAGCAACCTCCGATAATCTTGAGATTTTCTCACTACATGGCTTGGTAAATGTGGCTTGCTCTGACCCCAAACCTCTTCATCACATGGATAAGAAATGAAACTAATTAAGGTTGTTTTGTTTTTCCACTTATATTGCCAGGTTCCAACACTAGCGTGTTCATTGATGTCAATCTGTGAGGTTTTTGGGTCATGTGTGTCCAGTGTGCTGTGCACTATTGCAACAGGGGAAATAATCTCTGCTCGTAATGTGTTTTCAAATGCATTTATTGTTCTATTGAGGCTATGGAAGTTTGATCATCGTCCTCTTGAAAGGCGAGTTGGAGACCCAGCTGCATTGAGACCAACTCCCGAATATCTCCTACTATGCCATAATTCCCACCTGGAATCTCCTGGAAATGTCCACCAGGGTCGAAATAAAAGGAGGCTCTCAGCAGTTGCAAGTTCATCAAGTGTACACCCCATATTTTTTTATTCATTTCCAAAACTAAAAGCTTGGTATCAGCAGCATCTTGCATGCGTAGCTTCCCCCCTCTCCAGACTTGAAGAGACCCCTCTTCATCAGATTGTTGATGAGCTTCTTAAAATTATGTTTTCAAATATTTGCAAAGGAAGTCAGTCTTCTGTGCACTCTGTTACTTCTGGAAGTAGTGATTTCTCTGGAACTAAAGATGAAGATGCCTTACTAAGACTCAAATTACCCGCATGGGATATACTTGAAGCCGTTCCTTTTGTAGTTGATGTTGTTTTAACAGCTTGTGATAATGGAAAACTTTCACCGCGTGAAGTAGCTACAGGTGAATTTACTTGTTCCTGATAATCTATGCTCCTGTCAGCAATCTCTTTGAAACCCCATCTGATGGGATATTATATTATTGAACCAAATATATATGTAGTGTACGTTGTAACATATATAAATCTTTTAATATCTCAGGGCTTAAAAATTTATCTGATATTCTCCTTGCGTCTTTGGCATCCGTTATAAGCTACTTCTCTGCTGAAGTAACCAGGGGTATTTGGAAACCAGTTTGTATGAATGGAACGGATTGGCCCAGCCCTGATGCAAATCTATCTAAGGTTGAAGAAAAGATGAAGAAAATCATAGCTACCACTGGTGTTGACTTCCCAAGCAATATTGCTTCAGGTAAATTAGTAGTATTTACCAAAAAAGATAAGTTGAAAGCTTTAGGAATATATCAGAATTCTGAAATGAGCATCAGCAATAAATGGTTATTATCAATGGTTTTTAATTTCTTACATTTTGATTTATCTAATTGATGATCATATATATTCTGACTTCCACGTACAGGTGGAAGCTCTACAGATACACTTCCACTGCCCCTGGCTGCCTTTGTAAGCCTTACCATAACCTATAAAGCCTCTGAACATTTTCTCAATTTAGCTGGCCCCGCCTTGGAGTCCCTTGCAGCAGGTTGTCCGTGGCCTTGCATGCTAATTGTGGCTTCCCTGTGGACCCAAAAGGCAAAGCGCTGGAGTGACTTCCTTATCTTTTCTGCATCTCGAACTGCCTTCCTCCAGAACAATGATGCAGTGATTCAGCTCCTTAAAAGCTGCTTTGCAGCCACACTTGGTCTGAATGCTATGTCTATCTCAAGCAGTGGTGGTGGTGTTGGAGCACTTCTTGGGCATGGACTTGGATCCCATTTGTGTGGTGGGATTTCTCCTGTTGCCCCGGGTATTCATTATCTACGCGTTTATCGATCCATTAAAGATATTGTGTTCATAACAAAAGAGATTGTTTCTCTCTTGATGCATTCTGTCAGAGAAATAGCATCTAGTACTAGTGGGCTAATTCCTAGAGAGAGATTAAACAAGAAGTTAAGGATGAGTAGGATTGGAATGGTGAGATACACACAGCTTTCGCTTGCTGCAGCAATGACTCGTGTCAAACTCGCAGCCACCCTTGGGGCTTCTTTCGTATGGTTATCCGGCGGCTTCAGTCTGGTTCAATCCTTGATAAAAGAGACTTTGCCTTCTTGGTTTATATCTGAGCACAAGGAAGGTTCTGATTCTGAAGGGATGGTTGCAATGCTTGGGGGGTATGCCCTTGCCTACTTTGCACTACTTTGTGGAGCTTTTGCTTGGGGTGTTGACTCAACATCGTCTACATCAATATGGCGTCCAAAAATCCTTGGAATCCACATGGACTTTCTTGCAAGTGCACTTGATGGGAAAATATCACTTGGTTGTGATTGGTCTACTTGGCGTGCTTATGTCTCTGGATTCCTCACCATAATGGTGGCTTGCACGCCAAATTGGGTGCTAGAGGTTGATGTACATGTGTTGAAGAGAGTAAGTAACAGGCTGAGACAATGGAACGAGGAGGAGCTTGCTGTGGCTTTGCTGGGGATTGGTGGGGTTGGTACCATGGGTGCGGCTGCCGAGCTCATAATTGAAAATGACGTGTAAATTAATTACTTCTTCCTCTCTTTTCATTATTCACTACTCTTTTAGCTCTACTATATATATATATATATATATATACAATTTAACTGTGCATTAATCCCTCGTCTCGTAGGGAAGCTTTAATTTGCAGTAAGAAACTTCCATTTCTATAGCAAAAGGTTCTCAAGTTAATTTGGATAATGGAAAACTTTACCCTCAAGACTGGCCGACTGGGGAATATTATCCAAAAGAGGTTGACTCTATGTTTGTCTTTGTTAAATATATTGAAAATTATGTTAAAAGAGAGTGAAGAGAGAGGGAGAAGCATATGCAAGGACTACATGTTATATATATATATATATATGAAGTATTACAAAGACGTTATGAGTAATTAGTAAGTAATCCTAAACTAATTAAGGTAAGAAATAAACCCTAATAAGAAATACAATAAACTCTAGAGAATAATGTAAAATATATTAACAAAACTCTTCAACCATAACTTAATGTTGTGAAGTGATCTCTGACATCAATAAGAATAATAAAAAAAAAAAAACTTTTGAGATTTAAAGAAATTTATATGTATTAGAAAACCTTAAAAACTCTAGAACATACTGATTCAAAGAAACGAATTTGTCTTAGGTGCTATTAAAAAAAAAAAAAAAAATTATGGGAGAAGAGATTTACTGTAGCTTTTTCAATCATCAGATTTAATTCTATATGTTATGGTACGGGTCCAACAAACAAGGATGTAAGTAAATATCACGTGGATATATACATGTAACGTGACTGGAATGGCATGCTTGCCAAATTCAGAGTAAATAAACCAATGAAGTTATGTTCTAAATTTGATCACACTACAATTAACCCATTTGACCATTTCTTCTCTCACCGATTATACTCCAAATTTCACGTCAAAACCAAGAATATATATATATATATGAAAAGAAAGAAAAAGACACTCTGTTTTCTCTGTTTTCTTTGAAACCAAGAACTTGGCATTGTATCACCGGAAAATGGCCGAGGCCGCACAAAGAAGTATATGGGGGAGCGTGATAGAGCTGACCAAAGAGGCCCAAGAAAAGGGTAGCGACCCTCTTCTCTGGGCAATGCAGTTGTCCTCGTACTTGAACTCGAAGGAAGTGTGTGTAAGTCTTCCCTCTATAGAGCTGGCGGATGTGTTGGTTTCCTATATTTGCTGGGACAACAACGTTCCCATCATGTGGAAGTTCCTAGACAGGGCCTTGGTGCTCAACATTGTGCCGCCTATGCTTGTTCTTGCTTTGCTTTCTACAAGGTTTGAACTTTTCTGTTTTTATTTTGTTTTGGATGCTTTCCAAATCTTGCCTTCTTGGGTTCTTGGAAGTGGGTCTTTGTGGAATGCTCACTTGGTTGTGTGGTGTTGTTTTTGCAGAGTAGAAAACATCTATCTCTATCAGAAGTAACTTTTTGACCTTTAAATCTGGGTATTTGGAAATTATGGTGAAAAGGGTTGTATTATATCAAGCAAGTTGTTTCTTATATTTGTAAATCATACATTCATGAAAGTTGTACTACTAGGTTGTTTGAATATGAAATTCAATGGAAATCTCTTTAATTAACTTGAACTTTAAATTCCTTGCTATTTAATGTAAATGTAACACCGGGAAGAAAATGGTCTATTTAAATATTTATAATTGACTGCTGAAAAAGAAAAGAACCTGATACTTTTATGTAGCTTGCCAGCTAATGTGAAATTGTTAATTTTCGGCCGTAATTATTGTAAAGTAGCAGCTCATTCTGCCCAAATTTCACATTTTGTTTTTTGCTTCTTTTTTATTTGCCGACATAATTTAATTCTATCTTAAAAGAATTGTTGTTTCCTAGTGGATTAATTCTGCAGTTTCATGTCATAGTCCTGGTAATTCATTTACAGGGTTATTCCAAGTCGACTTGTCCAGCCAGCAGCGTATAGGCTTTTCATGGAGCTCCTCAAGAGACATGTTTTTTCTCTTAAATCCCAATTAAATGGGATGAATTATCAAAGGTATGATATAATTTTTGTTTTGTATACCATGTGAGACTAACTGAGTTTTTTATGGTTTTTTTATTTTTTTTTATTTTTTTTATTATTATTTTTTTTAAATAATGTATAAGTTAGTGTTATGTTGCTTGTATCTTGCTTTATGGAACAATTCTGAAGATAGGAAACACAAAATGCTTAAAACTTTCAAGGATATGGGATATATATATATATATGAAGATTTTCCAGTAAAGTAAGAAATGTTGGTCAAGTTCTACTAAGAAAACCAGAGGATGCCCTCTTTTGAATAATTATAAATTCTGTCAAAGTTTACCAAATTAGGCTGGATTTCATTTGACACTGTTCTTCAGCTTAAGATCATCTCGTTGGAATTTAACTTCTTAGATATGGCTCCCAGATTAAGAATAAGTTTCTTGAAAATACTTCATGTGCCCATAAAAATCCTAATGTTATTTAGTGTAGTTTTCTCCTCTCTCTATTTCTCTACTAGAATTGCTAAAGTGAAGTTGATCTTGTTGAGATTCCATAAATTATTCCCACTTAATGTGGGTTTTCATTGACAATAGCTAGTGTATCTTCTTTACACAGGGTTATGCAATCAATAGATACTGTTCTTCAGCTTTCCCAGATATTTGGTATGCAAACAAGTGAAGCTGGGGCTATTGTGGTTGAGTTCATTTTTGCAACTGTGTGGCAGTTGCTTGATGCATCATTAGATGATGAAGGGTTGCTGGCAAATACCTCTGAGAAGAAGCCTAGATGGGTAACTAATCCTCATGATATGGAAATACATAACTATGGCGAGAAGCAGACCGAACATCATGAGAGGATGCAGAAATTTAACACTGTGATGGCTATTGAGCTAATTGGGCAATTTCTGCAAAATAAAGTAACTTCTGGGATTCTTGACTTGGCGCGCCAAAACATGTACATGATTTCTTCTCTTTGTAATCGGGGTTCTCCACACTTGATTTACTGTGATTTGGCTATTTTGTGTGAGTGAAAAAAGCAGACAAAAGTCCAACAGAAGTTCACCATGGACACAGTTTTCTCCTACTTATTTGTGTCAGCTACATAAATTAGATATTTCGATTTTACATCATTTAGGATCACAGCTCTTTCTATATTATTTTCCATATATTTTCTTTTTCTACTCATTGCGTTCTATCCCTCCTTAAGCCCATAAGATTGATCTGCTATAATTTGATCCATGTATGAAATTTCAGATTGATTTTTTGAACAAAATTAACATATGATATCTGAAATCCCTTGTATGATGATGATAGCAGGGATCACCATTCAATTATCATTAAGTTCTTTGGGAGAATTTATTTAAGTACAGATTCAGATTCTATTGAAGAAACCCCATATTATTTCCAAAAGAGAAAAATAAAATAAAATAAAAAAACACGTCTTTTCACAAGTAGATTACTTAGTTTCTTGCTTGGACATAGTCTTGAATGCGTGATTTTTGCTTTAACATTGACTGCCACTTTGTCAGGTCCAAGCATTGGGAAGGTTTTACAAAGTGCTTACAGATGCTTGCAGCAAACTCATCAGCATTGAGAGATACAAAAGTTATAACTCCAGAGGCACTTCTGCAGTTTGCTTCTTGTACTCACATGGTCTCTCGAAAATGCAAATTAAAGTCAATGCAAAAGTTCCATGACACTGTAGCTATTGGACCTTTAGCTTCTTCTGATGTTCTGTGCAATGAGGCTAGTCATTCTTCTCTTTGGCTCCCTCTTGATGTGGTTTTAGAAGATGCTGTGGATTCAACAGAGATTAATGCCAAAAGTGCTATTGAAACTATCACCGGTAAAGAATATTACTCCAAATAATTTTTTAAAAATGGTATAATTTTGTGCTTATAAAGCTGGTATTTGTGAGGTATTGAGGTGTCATTTTGTGCAGGTTTCATTAAGGTCCTTCGAGCCATAAATTGCACCACCTGGCACAACACCTTTTTGCACCTGTGGATTGCAGCTCTTCGTCTTGTTCAAAGGGTGAGAAGTTGTTGTGGTTAAACTCCAATTTCTCTTTTGTCTAGGAATTTTTTTGGCTTTTTAAGCTTTTCCCTCAACTCTCTGGAACCAGAAAAATGAAGCATTCATTTTGGGGATCCTAATGCCTTATGATGTTCAATAATTTTAGTTTGGGAAAACCAACAATGGGGTAATTCCTTTTAAAATGGTGATGATGATGATAACAACAACAACAACAGAATAACTCCTTTTTATGGTGGATGCTTCAACTTTTGGGGAAGAAGATTGTCCAATGTTAATATTTTCCCTAGAGTTGCTGTCCACACAATGAATGTTACTCTCGAGGAAACCTTAACTTTCCAAATATTCTTCCAAGGACAAGTGGACTGTGCCGGAGTAGACAATACCTGATAGAAGACTTCACTTCAAATGTCTTCCTTTTTGATGGAATGCAACAAATTGTATCCTTGCCTCCATACCTAACTTTTTGGGAGTACAAAAACTCAAAGAATCAAGAGACCTAGTCCACTTCCCCATCATGCACATGTCAAATATACAAAACATTCCAATGAGTTTTTCACAATCACCAAAACTTCAAGCATTTCACTCTCGCCGAAGACACCACATCACACACAACTGAGCCATCCTCCAAATGTGCAACGCAAGAAGGTTGCCCAACTGTCCCCTCCAACTTCCCAAACACTTGCTCACCCTGTGAGGCATAACCCAAGCCACACTAAAAAGCTGAAGAAGTGCACTACATATCTTTGTTGCAACCTCACAATGCATGAATAAATGGTTGATAGATTTTCCACAATGCTTACACATACAGCACTTTGCGCGTTGTTTGAATATACATTATCTATTAAAAAAAAAGTTTCCTATTGGTCTGAATTATATTCTATTACCATTGAACCATCAAAGTTTCTTGTTACTGAATTGATCAACTGGAGCACCAGAGTCGGTAAAGAGAGTTTATTTTTTGCATTTCAAATGGGCATCATATAGATTTTTACCTTTCTAAAAACTACACTAATTTTTATTTCCATTTTAATTTTTCATGAATTGCTAGGAAAGGGATCCCATTGAGGCCCCCATGCCTCGTCTTGATTCTCGCTTATGCTTGTTACTGTCTATCGCAACTCTAGTGGTTGCTGATCTTATTGAGGAAGAAGAAAGTGCTACATTTGATGAAACAGAATATGGCTCCTCCAATCCCTGGGAAGAGAAAAGAGTTCCAGGAAAGTGTCGCATTGATTTGGTCTTCAGCTTACAGATGCTGGCCGATTACAAGGGCTTGCTGATTCCACCCCAATCCATTGTTTCTGCAGCAAACCAGGCTGCTGCAAAAGCGATGTTCTTTATTTCAGGCATCGATGATGGAAATGCATACTTAGAATGCATTAGTGTGAAAGATACGCCAACTAATTGTTGTAAGTTTTAACAAATTCGCATCATTTATCTAAGATTTTTACAAAGCTTTCCATAGATGTAAATTTCAAATTGGCGTAGCATTGTGATACTTTTGGTATAGGGGCACAGTAGTTAACTCACTCGTCTGAAAAATATACCTATGCTTATGTTCAGTCATATTCTTGTATGATGTGTTTGATATCTGGTGATTTGATGAAAGTGGTCTCAATGAAAAAAGGAATAGAGGAAGATAGCCAAGGTTTGCCTTGCAGTGGTGTAAAACCCGACTAAACCTACTCCTAGTTTTTTTGTTGCCAATATATCAAGAGCAAGAGAGAGAAAATCTCAGGCAGTCAAACTATACAGTTACAGTAAAATTAGACAGTTATTTTGATGCATCACAGTCACACTTAACAGCAATTGATTTCTAGAGAGCAAAAATATTTCAAAATGTAGTTCTTTTTGTATTTTTATGTTGCCGACATTCCTTTTTTTTTTTAACTAAAATGCCTCCTTAATTCCCTAAGCTTGAAACTTATGATTTGTAAATGCAGATAAAAGTGTAATGTTTTGACACAAAGATGCAAATTTGGACCTGACCACTCCAAAAAATCTACATGCAAGGACATGGCTATTTTGTGTCTTTGTCAAATTACATATTTGAGTGTCATACAAATGCAAAACAACCATAGATAGTAAAAAATTTAAGAATTGGGTATTACTTGACAGATAATGTGTAACACATCCTTGAGTTCTCTGAATTTCCTGTGTGAATGAATTTCAATCCATTTATAATTCTCATTGTTCAAGACAAAGGGACATGAGTGTTATGTCATCAAGTGTTCAACACGTCAGTTTTTTTAAAAAGTATTCTACAGATTATAGCTACCCATCACTTTTCGTGTAACAGTGTTCTACAAATTATAGCTTGAACATAGTGCTCAATTCTATTTTTCCTGTGGGACCTCTGTTTGTCTTTGTATTATATATGTAATGGTTTCTAATATTAGTCACATGCCCTTGGTTTCAGCTGGAAACATGCACCATCTAATAGTTGAGGCTTGTATAGCTAGAAATCTACTGGACACATCAGCATATTTCTGGCCAGGTTATGTGAACGGAAACATCATTCAAATACCTCATAGTGTGCCTACTGAGGTACCTGGTTGGTCATCATTGATGCAGGGAGCATCGCTTACGCCAGTAATGATAAATGCATTGGTTTCAAGGCCTGCTTCAAGGTATATTCACACTTATTCCTAAGTTCATCTCAACCAAAATGAAATTAACACAAATAATTGAAATTTGCTACATGATTTCTTTATCCAACTTATTTGGTCCTCTGCATGAAAGAGAACTCCCCGATTCATTTCTCTAAACAATTGATTCTCATAAGATGTGACAAAGTCTTTTTTCTGGCCATCAACCTACTGCGACTGCTTTAAAAACTGGTTGGTTGGACGCAATGTCGAGGTCAATAAAAGACTTGAGTTTGTCTCCCTTAACACCAATTGGTTTTGTTATGGAGAGAAGCACCAAGGGAGTCAAACAAGAGTAAGTTAATATACATATTAGGACAACACTTTTAGCCCAAAAGCCTAAGCTAATAGGCTTGGGTTCACTTAGCTATATTAACCACTAACTCTCTTTATACTTTACTAATATAGGACACAAACCTCATAAGTGTACTCACAACAAATCTCTGCTTCACTTGTGATTACACGAGTGTCACACGTACTTCAAGTGCCATCACACACTTTTTACTGGATTCAAATCAAGACACATATATTAGCAGCGGAAGCTAGCAGCAGAAGCTAACCATGAATCTGATACCAATTGTTAAGGGAGTTAAACAAGAGTAAGTTAATATACATATTACGGCACCACTTCTAGCCCAAAAGTCTAAGCTAATGGGCTTAGGTCCACTTAGGTATGTTGACCACTCACTCTTTTTATACTTTACCAATGTGGGATACAAACCTCACAAATACACTCACAACATGTTTAAGGTGGAATAGCAGAACACAGACTGATAAGGTCAGGGTTAATTGATTCTAGAATCTTATTGTTCCAGCAGAGATCTTGGAGGTCAGGAGCATAGGATTGATTGACAAGGCCAACTTGGATGTGACATTTAGGGGGGGCTCCAACAAATGCTCCATCCAACTTTTGTGGTCTTGAACATGTAAAAGACAATGGTAGTTATGGAGGTTGGACCTTATAATTTGTGAAGTCAAAACAAAAACAAATCTCAATTGTTTTTCCTTTGGCTGTTGACACTGTGACACGCAATACATTAATGGTGTTTCTGTTCAGTATATGGATGCATAACTATTAGATTACCTAGTTTCTACAAATATGGCCTGGTCTTCAGTTACACCATTTTCTTTCCTGAAGCCAGGTATATAAAATGCTATTTTTAGTAAATCTACCCAGGGTAAAGCAACTGAATTTAGGCTCATGGGTTTGGTGGAAGCTTAGCAGAACTCAAGAAAATATTCGAGATTGCTATCAATGGATCAAACGATGAGAAGATATCAGTAGCGATGATTCTTTGTGGGGCCTCACTAATTTGGGGTTGGAATCTACAGGTATGGTATCAAATTAAACAACTTTTAAATTCATGTTCTTTAGAACTGTTGGTTCTTCCTAATTATTTGGTTATCTTTTTGTTTTCACTTCATAATTTTAGTTTTCACTGGATTAAGAGTGTCTCCATTTACATATTTACATGAAAGGTCTACATGTCATGCAGGAGCACACTGCTGATTTTATTATTAGATTATTGTCTCCTCCAGCTCCTGCAGAGTACTCTGGTAGTGAAAGTCATTTGATAGCTTATGCTCCATTGCTGAATGAACTTGTTCTTGGAATAGCATCCTCGGATAATCTTCTGATTTTTTCACTACATGGCTTGGTAAATTCCACTCCCTCTGACCCAAACATCTTCATCACATGGATAAGAAATGAAACTAATGTTGGTTTAATAGATTTTTTGATTAAGTACAAAATGAATACTACCTAAACAGTTAATTTATCTCTCCTCATATTCTGTCTTCAAAGAATACTACCCTAAATGCTAAACTTTGCTGCGAAGATGCTGTCATGTACGAGTATCAATGGATGCACCAATGTGATATGGCTTGATGGTGCTTTAGGGATAGCCAGACAGCCAGAAAAAATGTAGATTAAAAAACTGATAGAAAACAAGAGGGTCATGCTTTAACTCGATTCTAGCTTCCTGGTGAAGCAGAATAGTTGCAAGCTGTTCTTGCAGCCAGACGGTTGAAATAATGTTTATAAGGGTTTTGTTTGAAATGAGCATCTTTCACTACCGGATAAGAAATGATGGAGTTGAATATATTTTGAGCTTTAACCCAGTAGCTTTATTAAGAAGAAAAAGGAAAGAGCTGTGAACTAAGGTTGTTTTGTTTTTCCACTTCTATTGCCAGATTCCACAACTTGCATGTTCATTGATGTCAATCTGTGAGGTTTTTGGGTCATGTATGCCCAATGTGTTGTGGACTATTGCAACAGAGGAAAGAATCTCTGCTCACAATGTGTTTTCAAATGCATTTACTGTTCTTTTGAGGCTATGGAGGTTTAATCATCCTCCTCTTGAAAGGCGAGTAGGAGATGCAGTCGAATCCCGACCAACTCCGGAATACCTCCTACTATTCCGTAATTCCCACCTGGAATCTCCTAGAAATGTCCACCAGGGTCAAAATAAAAGGAGACTCTCAGCAATTGCAAGTTCATCTACTCTACACCCCATATTTGTTGATTCATTTCCAAAACTAAGAGTTTGGTATCAGCGGCATCTTGCATGCATAGCTTCACCCCTCTCCAGACTTGAAGAGACCCCTGTACATCAGACTGTTGATGAGCTTCTTAAAATTATGTTTTCAAATATTTGCAAAGGAAGTCAGTCTGTGCACTCTGTTACTTCTGGAAGTAGTGGTTTCTCTGGAACTAAAAATAAAGATGCCTTACTGACACCCAAATTACCCGCATGGGATATACTTGAAGCTGTTCCTTTTGTAGTTGATGCTGTTTTAACAGCCTGTGATAATGGAAAACTTTCACCACGTGAACTAGCTACAGGTCAGTCTGATGCATGTCCTTGTTCGATTTGTGTTGGTGAGTTCATCTTTTTATATAGGTGCTACAGGTGAACAAGTTAACTGGTTATAGATTTACTTCTTTGAAAACCTTCCCCTGATAATCTATGCCGCTGTCAGCAATCTCATTGAAAGCCTATCTGATGGGATATTCTTAGACTTTCAGAATCCGCTGTTATTCATTTTACCTTGGAATTCAAATTAGTTAAATGTACTTTTTTCCCAATAAGTTGATGTGACAACCAATTTTGGTTGAAAGAATTACTATTCAGTATAGCTTGAACCAAATATGTAGTGTTGTAACCTAAATCTTTTTATATTTCAGGGCTTAAAAATTTATCTGATATTCTTCCTGCGTCTTTTGCATCCGTTATAAGCTACTTCTCTGCTGAAGTAACCAGGGGTATTTGGAAACCAGTTTCTATGAATGGAACAGATTGGCCCAGCCCTAATGCAAATCTATCTAAGGTTGAAGAACAGATGAAGAAAATCATAGCTGCCACTGGTGTTGACATCCCAAGCATTGCTTCAGGTTCGTTTTAACACTATGTGCTTATACGTGTGTTTGAAAACAACCTTAGGCCACATTGTTAGGCCTCCAACTTTCAACTAAACTTCCCAAACCTTGAATTATACAAGTCATTTGATCCTGGGACCTTCTCCACGGGTATTATACATGTATAAGCAAGAAAAATAAATAAATTGTATTGCCCAATTAGCGGTATTTACCCAAAAAGATGTGGTTCTGGTTGATGGTGTCTAGAGTCGAAAGCTTTATAAGACTCATTTGCAAAACCAGACACTACCATCACGTCTATGTTGTATACTTTGGCTCAAGTTTTATGAATCAGAATTCTTCTCATAAATGTTTAGTAAACGTTCAGAAATGAGCATCAGCATTAAATTGTTATCAATGGTTTCTCTTACATTTTTCTTGAAATTGGTACTTCATATTCTGACTGTCTTGTGATTCCCACAGGTGGAAGCTCTACAGCTACACTTCCACTGCCCCTGGCTGCCTTTGTAAGCCTTACCTTAACCTATAAAGCCTCTGAGTGTTTTCTCCGTTTGGCTACCCCGGCCTTGGAATACCTTGCTGCAGGATGCTTATGGCCTTGCATGCCAATTGTGGCTTCCCTTTGGACCCAAAAGGCAAAACGTTGGAGTGACTACTTTGTATTCTCTGCATCTCGTACTGTCTTTCTCCAAAACCATAATGCTTTGTTTAAACTTCTCCAAAGCTGCTTTACTGCCACACTTGGCTTAAATGCCACCCCTATCTCAAGCAATGGTGGTGTTGGGGTCCTTTTTGGCCATGGACTTAGATCCCCTGGTGCCCCTGGAATTCTCTTTCTACACGTGTACCGGTACTTCAAAGGAGCTATCTTCATGACAGAAAATATTATGTCCCTCTTGATGGATTCTGTGAGAGAGATAGCAAGTAGAGGACTTCCTAATGAGAGATTGGAGAAGTTGAAGACAACCAAGAACACAGTGAGATCTGGAGAGGTTTCACTTGCTGTAGCATTGCCACAGGTGAATCTAGTGGCTTCCCTTGGGGCTTCTTTAGTATGGTTATGCGGAGGCTTAGGTTTGGTTCGGTCATTGTTCGAAGAACTTTTGCCTTCTTTGTTTATTTCTCACAGTTCAAAGTTGGAAGGAAGGTCAGAAGGGAAGGTTGAAATGCTACAGGGATATGCTCTCGCATACTTTGCCTTACAATGTGGAGCTTTTGTTTGGGGAGTTGACTCATCATCAATGGCATCAAGCTGTCATCGAAAAATCCTTTCGGGCCACATGGAATTCATAGCAGGAGCACTTGATGGGAAGATATCACTCTGTTGCGATTCGGCGACTTGGCGTGCCTATGTTTCACGGTTTCTGAGCTTGATGATAGATTGTGCACCAACTTGGATGCGGGAGGCAGATGTAGATGTCCTGAAGAGACTAAGCAGGGGTTTGGGGCGGTGGAACAAGGGAGAGCTTGCACTGGCTTTGCTTAGTATTCGTGGGTTTGGTACTATGGGTGCAGTTGCTGAGCTGATAATTGAAAACGAGTTGTAATTTCCATATAATTTTTTATTATTATTATTTATTCGTTTGTTTTTCCTTCCCTCTTTCATCTAAAATTGTTTTAAGAAGAGAGTTGTATAACAGAGAATGCAGTGACATACTACTTCCCATGCAGCAAAGTTCAGCAGTAATAAGCTTTTGCTATTAGTGAATATTCTGAATTTTGTTTGAATGAAAGAGTTTCACTCTGGAAGAGGATACATAGATACCAAAATGGCTCATTTTAGACAATGTCATCTTCTCAACATTTTTGACAAGTTATAATATCATACAACACCACTGCACCCTGGCGATTTCTTCATTCTCTGGATTTGCATTGCTCTCCTTATCGAAAATGCATCCTCCCACCTTCCTGCATCTGCATATATGTTGGACAGAAGAACCCTACCAGCCCCGTGAGATGGTTCCAACATTGCCAAACTCTTTGCAGCCCTCTCTCCTATTTCCACGTTCCCGTGAGTCCTACATGCTGCCAATAATGTGCCCCATATCACAATATCTGCCTTCATGGGCATGCCTCTTACTAATTCCTCAGCCTCTTCTAATCGCCCAGCTCTGCCGAGGAGATCAACCATACAACCATAATGCTTGATATTTGGTTCTAGATTATACACATTCTTCATTATCTTGAAATATCTCTTCCCTAGCTCCACCAATCCAGCATGGCAACACGCAGTTAGGACTCCAATGAATGTAATTGAATTAAGCTTAATTCGACGGATTTGAAGGTCAGAAAATACTTCAAGAGACAAATTGGCATGTCCATGCATTGCCAACCCGCATATGATTGCGTTCCATGGGGAGACATTAGAGGTTTTTTCTTGAATTTGATAGAACACTCTAAAGGCACTATCGATGCTCCCACATTTGGCATACATGTCAATGACAGCTGCACTTAAATTGTCATTGAGAGGGATGGAGTTATTGTATATATATTCATGGGCCCATCTTCCTTCCTTCAATGAGCCTAAAGTGGCAATTGCAGAGAAAACGCTCACCATAGTAATTTCATTCGGTTGGATCCCACAAGCTACCATTCGATGGAAGAGCTCTAAAGCCATAGTAGGTTGCTCGCTCTGTGCATAACCAGAAATCATGGCGCTACATGAATAAACATCCCTTTCCGGCATCTCATTGAATATCTGCCTCGCCTCATCAATCATCTCATTTCTTATAAATCCTGCAATGAGGGCATTCCAAGATGCAAGATGATCTTTGATGCCCACTTCAAACTGCAAACGAGCAAGAGTCATCCTGCCGCAAGCTGCATAAAAATGAATAATTGTTGCCTGCATAAAATCATGAGAGTCGAAACTTGTCTTTACAGTTATACCATGAAACTGCTGACCTTCCCCTAATGCCATTAATCGCCCACATGCTGAAATCAAATCCACAATCATAACATCATTGGGTCTTACTCCAGTACGTAACATTGCGCGATAAATCATCAAAGCTTCACCTAACAATTCTACTTGCACATAGCCATCAATCATCGTACCCCACGAAACCACATCTTTTGCAGGAATCCTCTCGAACAATTCCCTGGCCCGGTCAACAAGTCCTGCTTTTGCATACCCATTTAACATTACATTCCACGACACTGTATTCCGCTCAGGCATCTCCTCAAACAAATTTATAGCCTCTGCTACACTCAAACAAAGGCAATACATGTGCAACAAATTTGTTGAAATAAGAACCAAACCCGCAAGCTGCAGCTTAATTACCAAGACATGAAGCATCCGGCAATTCCAAATCCCACCTAAATGCGCACAAGCCGATATGACACTTGCCATTGTAACATCAGTCGGGACCACGCCTGCAACCCTCATATCCTTAAAAACCTCAACAGCCTCACGCCAACAACCATTTTGGGCCAGACCCATTATCATAGTCGTGTACGAGATACAACCTTTACGGGGCATTTTCTCAAACAGCCGGCGAGCATTATCCAACTGCCCGATTTTCACATACCCAGCAATCATAATATTACAAGACACGGGATCCAGCTTAGACAAAGAATCAAACAAAGATCGTGCATCATAGACAAACCCACATTTCGCATACATGTTGATCAAACTATTCCGGATAAAATTGTTGGAACCGAGCCCCGATTTCAAGACCAAACAATGGATTTGTTGGCCTTGAGAGATGGCCAAAAGGGACGAACAAGACTTTAACGCCGAGACCAACGAGAGCTCGTAGTCCGAGTTGTTGTGATTGGTTTTGGCATCGAAGAAGAGACCAGCATGACCTTCTGGATGGTCTTGGGGAAGCTGAGCCCTTTTGGAGGTTATGGTGGAGACCCATTTGAGATTTGGGGTTGGAAATCGAACAGAGAGTGATTTGGGTCGGAGAGAAATGATCATGAGACGAGATCATGAGACCCAACGCATGCAAAAGAACTCGCAAAAGTTGCGTTCTATTTGTTACTCCTGGGCTTGTCTTTGTAACACGTCCGTATATTTATAGGGCGGTAACAGAGGGGAAGCTGAGTTAATTTAGTGAATTTGAGCTTATAATCAACTTGTTTAAACTCATTTTATTTATTTTTCAAACGAACTTGAACTTATTTAATCAATTTATTTATTTAAATATTGTGATTGTTTATATTGTGTTTTTAAAATCCACACTAATAATTAATTACTTAATTATTATTAAGATTTTGTCATTTTAATTAATTAAATAAATTAACTTGAATATTAAACATTATTTTACACACAAATATATTAATATCTATATCAAAACTCGCAATCACAATAATGTAAACTATATTTATCACATTAGGAAGATAAATAATACTATAAACAAATAAAGATGTATGAGCTTACATGAGTCGAATCAAATTTAAATAATACTGAAATATTGTTGGGCATTTCAAAATTGAAGAGACGCAATTGGAGATGAAGAGTTGAAGTACCTCTGAAGGATGGAGGTGGTGGACAGATTAACTGTTTACCACCTACTAACCACTACCAAATTGTCACCGACCGACAACTGACTTTCAGCGGTCGGTAGGTGGAATAAAAATATTATTTCAACATTGAATCGGTTCGGTAAGTGGTATACATTTTTTTTTTGTCGCTTAACCAATAATTAACCGACTTAACCAATTTTTCAAGTGACTTTTGAATTTTATCGGGTAGGTTTGCTTATTGGGTTTGTCTAGCTAATTTGTAGTTGTCTTTTTGGTCTATGTTTCATGAATTTATTATTATTTTTTCATTTATAAAGCATATTACTGATTCTATAGTTACAAAGAAATTGATAAATTTTAACATAAAAACTTGTAACCAACAATTAGCTGACTTAACCAACCACATATTAACCGACTAACCGAAAAAGTCAAAACTATTCATTATCAATATGAAGTTAGTTAATTAACCAACTTAACTGACTTTCATGAATCGGTATGTGAAAATGTTCCTAGTGACACTGACTGAACCGATACTCACCCCTACTAAAGAGTCGTCTGCTCGGTGACCGAATGAAAGAGGTTTTTTGAGAAGTTTACAAACATTTCAGTTCATTTACGGTCATACTTATCAACAAACAAACAAGGGAAAATCCTGTACACATAATCAACTCGGTGTTTGAACAATCCAAGAATTCAATTCTGAATCAACAATGTGGAGAGTATACTTATTTAGTCATTTATCAGTCGAAATGATCTCATATTGCGAATATTGTAATAAAATCATAAATTGACTAACTTGACTTTGCGCATTATGTAACATTAATCATTATTTTGATGAACAAAAAAATACCACATTGATCACCAGTATCATCTTATTGACATAATCTAGTCAGATTGTAATAAGAATAATAATAATAAAAAAATTACAACACCAATAGATAATCACTAAATTGTCACATATGAGTTTCAGCACTCGACCTGCATCAATTTGAGCTTTGGCAATAACGTTTTTTGCTTTAATTCTAAATTGAATTGTTTAATTGCACAAAATATCAAGTCATGTGGCACAACAGTTATCAACTATGCGACAAGTAATAAAAGTTTTGTTTTGGGAAAATGCCAAGTAAAAATATATATATTTTTTTCTTTTTTCTCTTTGTTCTTCTACTCTGTCCAGTTTCTGTACTCACACCAGACCAATCTGTAAACCAATCCGATTTATATAAAAGGCGGATGGTGGTTTGAAATTTCAAGCCAAACTGGTTTAACAGCAACGGACACCAAAACTACCCAAGCTACCATTTAAAGTGAGAAAAATATCCATTTGCCATTTTTCATATATTTATTTGCATTAAATTTGGTATATCCTTCCACAAATCAGAGACAATCTTCCAAGGTAGAAAGGTTGTTTCAGACCTATTTAGCAGGGCCATCGGATTATAGGACTAAAAAAAAAAATATATTGTTTCCATAGTGAGTTAAAAGTCTTTGAGAAAGAACATACAAATCTTAGGAGAAAGGTAAATATATAAGGTCGATCTCGATGACGCATCAGTCATCATAAACAATCAGCGATGATCACCTCCTCCCCCATTAACTGCCAGACTGGCCAAAGCCCTGCAAGAACCGGCAAATCTAGAGATTAGATCATTAACAAAATAAAATTTTGATATTCCACATGTCATAGAGAGCATAAAGTAGAAGTTGTCCTGAATAGAAAATATCATTTAGACATTGAAAGGAGTTATTTGCTAGAGAACTGACTAAATTCTTTTTGATAGGGCAACCCATGACCTCAACACCTTGTTCCAAAGACCATTGGCCTAGAGAATTAATTGATGCAGCAATGAAGTTGAAATATGAGCAGAACGCAACAATATGGCATAAATATTTAGCAAGCAGAGTTCCATATTACAAAAGGACTAGAATGGAAAAGGGCTTTCCATCTTCATTAATCAACTGGCAAAATAGCCAAAAGCAACTTCAATTTTAATCAGCAAAAACATAGCAAAGAACCTAAATTGTAAGGGGATGGGGAAGGGGAAGGGCAGCAGTTTCTATTAATCAACTGAATACTAGCCAAATAAAACTTAATTTAGAAAGCAAAAAAATTATGGAAAAAAGGATCAAAGCTAAGCACACACAACCAAACCAGTGAACCTAGTAATCAGGGTAATTGCTGTATCTTTCTAAGATCCAAGAAGGGACTAAACACCATGTGAGGGCATTAAACACGGCTTTTAGAAATTGGACCTATCCTGAATGCGGAGACACGATGAAATGAAGCAAAACAGCCAATAAGTTTTCATCTTTTCCAACTGTGAACCTGGTCTTTAGAAAGTGGCTGAATCATACATATAGGCATAACCCAACCTTTCCACAACAAAACCAAAACATAGAGACATTTGCACACACTGCTAACCACATTATCCTAGTGCTAGAATATGGAATTCGCAACTGGGACTTGATGGCCAATATAAGCATAGTAGATAGGAGCTCGGACACATAACGATGGAAAATTTCCTACAATCTAGTGTTTGATCAATGTCCAGGCATCCAGATCAATCTATAAATTCACTAAGTCAAACAGCAAATTTGCACATTTGACCCTCCTTTCTCTTGGAAGAGTATTTGGCAGACCAAGGCCCCCTCAAAAGTGGCTTTCTTTGCCTGATCGTCAGCAATGGGAAAGATTCTCACCATGGACAATCTTAGGAGAAGACATCTCATCGTAGTCAATAGGTGCTGCTTGTGTAAACTGATTGGGGAGTCTGTCGATCACCTCCTCCTCCACTGTGAGACCGCCAGAGCCTTATGGAACGCCATTTTCAATCGCTTTGGACTATCTTGGGTTATGCCTTATAGCATGATGGACTTGTTCTCATGCTGGTGGTCAGGGGGTCGCTCTCAGAGGGCGATGGTGTGGAAGATGGTTCCTCTTTGCCTTATGTGGAGCCTATGGAGGGAAAGAAATGATAGGATCTTCAATGACCTAGAGAGGACTTTAGAGGAACTCTTGTCCTTGTTTTTTTTTTTTTTTTTTCTCTCTTTACTTGGACTGGTACTTGTTTAGCTCCATTAGTTATTAGCTTTTCTGATTTTCTTGCTCTCTTTTCTCTTTCTAGTTATACTTTATGTGTACTAAGGTTGCGCCTCTATGCGCTTTTTGGTATATACAACATTACTTATAAAAAAATAAATAAATAAATAAATAAACAGCAGATTTGACCATTATATGAAAACATTCTCCATTTTCCCCTTTAATAGAAATCCAAAGGTTATGCGCAGGAGGTGATTCAAACGCCCTCCATAGAGTTTCAATGTGTCACCTCCAGACCACCATCTCAAGCTACTCCTTACATTACAGGTGCTTTAATTTATAAGCACACACATGCATGATACACAAACACCCTTAGCCATTCTTGAGACACTGGACTACATAAAATTTTGAATGGATGTCGCACTTTGGGTGAAGTTCCAACTCTCAACCTCACTTGACACTCTTGGCACTCGTTGGTCAAGTGTTTAACAAGGCAGAAATTAATTCCCATTATCAATCCCCAAATGCATTAGGAATATATTATATGAGAGTTCCCTCCTGTGCTGGTGCCAAATACTACTGGTTGCTCAAAGAAAGAACTAGAACCTGCAGTGGTTTGGGGACTTTATGTGGGATTTCCCCAATTTCTTACTTTTTTTTGTAAAGTTGACACTGTCAATAACATCAGGGTGGAGCTACGTAAAGGCCACACATCCTCATTAGCTTCAAATACAGGCCTCATATATCAAGTTTTGGTGGATGATAAAGTTTGAGCATATGCAATTATCTATAACCATCAAGGATATACTTGGCTCCAATTTGTATGTATGTTCCAAAACACTTGAGGAACATCCCTTTTTCTTTTTCAAATAGCTCACAAAAATTGGCATTTTGTAGGATACAACAGTGGAGCTCTCAGAAGAGTTACCACAAAAAAAATTTAAATTGGGCTCTTGGAAATCACATAATTCAAAACTTCTTAGGATACTTTATAACAGTCACATTTTACTTATATATATATATATATATATATATATATATATATATATATATATATATATATATTCTTAGGATACTTTATAACAGTCACATTTTACTTATATATATAAATAAAACAAATAAATCAAAAAACATGCAATAGAAGAGTCAATTAGTTAATTAAATGTGCAAAGATCTAGTGCATGATTATATGTTGTAAAATCATACTGCCCAAAACAAATCCAGGAAGCTGGATGATTTTACATGTATACGACATAATACACAATATTATCGAACTCTATTATCACAACTTGCCCTTGTACAAACATTGCTTAGACTAGACATGCATGTCATAAAAATTGAAGATCAGATATGTAATAACTACGTGATCAAACAAAGTCAAAGGTACAGCAGCACGATAAGGCCACTAGCCACTAAAGTTGGGGAATTATATTCAATTAGGAAGTTTAGATTCCTCAGCCATAAAAGGAATGTTGGGACCCTAAATAAATAACTTGAAGATTGTCATAGATTGAGGCACAAGAAAATCAAGAGGCACCATAGAAAAAGTTCAGGTTTTCATAAAGGTTAAAGGTCAATTTGGTATGAACTAAGAAATGAGAAGTAGTCATTAAAAGGATTTAAACACTTCAAAAAAAAAAAAAGTGGTAACACTTAGAACTACCATGACTAGTCTTCAAGGACCTCCAAGTAATTTCAATAAACTGAAGTTAGATAGGAGGAGCTCATGGAAAACATTAGTTCCAATTCTAAATCAAACAAAGTTGAGAGAGAGAGAGAGAGATGTGTTCCACTAGATTAACTGATAAAAAATTTTGACATTTACTTGCTGACACCAATATTATATGCAAGCATTGGGAATCAACTTAATTCAGAAGTTACTTGAGTTTTGACTCCTTAATCTTTCACTGCACAAATTATTTGCATGTGGCTCTACCTGCATATCTTGTGGAAGATGGTTTCGGACCACTTGATGTGATGTATTTGGAGAGAAAGAAACGATCGTAACTTTGAAGACCATAAGAGAACAGTGATGGAATTAAAAGCTTTCTTTTATCCTCAATACCCCCTATCACTGGACAAATGCCATTGATTGTTTTCATTTTTCTAGCTTTCATGATTTTTTAGACTTTTGTTCTTTTTCTAGTTAGGTGTTTATTTTATATACTTCATGCGTACTTGAGTTGCACCTTTGCGCTTTTTAATGAATTTCTTTTACTTATAAAAACAAAATCTACCTAAGTTTTATGTAGCTGCAAGCAACAACATAATATAGATCATACAGGAATGATGAAGCTCCTGATTCCAACAGCTATAAATATGACACTTTTTGGAAGATACATGCAGATTTCCATATAAACCTTACAAAAAAAAAAAAAAAAAAAAAAAAAAAAACATGAAGTGGTATCTCCACAGGAGATCTAGGGAGAACCAAGTAAAAGGATATATATTTTAAGTTCCTAAGGCGGTAATGCATGAGCTCAAAAACTAGTTCCATGTTATGATTGCATTAAAGGTATTGCATGCAAATCTCACAACTAAGCATCAGAAATTGAAGCAAAATATTGACTTTTAAAAAAATTACATAAGACCAAAGTACAAGAGATGGCACTCTGATACACTCTGATAAACAATAACCATTTAACTAAAAGAAGAACCTACAAGCGTTTTGTGCTTCAGAACATCATTGCTTTGACTTAAGCATATAATCACATCTTATGCAGTCCTTACGAGGTTCAAAATCATTGATAATATGCCAAATTATTGTCCCATTTCCTCACATTTTGGGAGATCGCCATCAATACTGAGGAACCTCTTTTGACAATGTGTGTGCACTAATTTAACATTGATTCCCCAAATACAAACAAAGCTTCTTGCAACCTATTTTGCATAGAAAATGCCACATCCAAGATGCAATAGATATATTATGGCAACAAAAATACGTTCCTTTAGTAACTGCTTATGACTGTTTTGTGGGAGGTGGGTGCGTATTCTGCCACCCAGCTTCAACCTCTTGTGACAAAGTTTCCTTACCTGCTTGCCTTCAACTATCCCTCTTTTTCTAAACGGTTCACTTATCTTATCGACTAGAACTTGGACCCAACTCTAAGAATTAAATTCTGTCTGCTAAACTCAAATGGAGATTTCTGTAGGATTATTATGGATCAAAAGAGGGAAATAAAAAGTAAATAGAAACACATTCAGCAACAGGAATTGGCCATTCAACTGAGTTAAAATAACAGATCAAGATCCATATCAAACCCTCCATTTCAATATTTTCAAATGGAACAATCCTCAATCTTCCGAGACCAACACAAACTACACACGCATTGGAGTTTACTCATTTCCACAATCAATGATCAATGCATGTATAAGAAAGAAGAAAACTCCACATTCATACACCACACAAACAAAACCGCATTCCATCGAATCGCATTCAACTTCCACTTCAATTCCAACGAATCCAAAAGCAAACAGAAAGACAAACACACTCACTTCTTATGGCGCTTCCCACGCTTGGGCCCCCAGCCCTCGAGCTTCGCGACGGGGCACCCGCACCGCGCGCGGAAGAGCAGCACGGCGCGGCCGTTCGGCGGCGCCATCTTTCTGAGTTCCGATCGGAGGCACTCGTAGTCAGGGTTGGCCTCGCTCCCTCCCTTCCACGGCAAGCCGTCGATCTCCTTGGACTTCGAAGCGGACTTGACGCATTCCTCGGTCTGCACCTGCAGATCAAACTCCATGGCCTTCTTCAAGCCCTTGCAGCCCGGATTCCTGCAGCGGCGCGAGCGCGCGCCGCAACATAGGTCTGCGAAAGCGGCAGATGCGGCGAAGAAGAGAATGAAGGACAGAAGGTAGGGGAGGGAGAGGTGGCGGAGGAGGAGAGGAGAGGAATGGGAGAGGAGGAGAGAGAGGTATGAGAGGTAGGAAGAGACGAGGAAGGAGCCGGCGAAGAGGACGAGGATTAGGATAAGGAGGTCGAGAGTGGCGGAGGGGCTGTGCTTGCAGAGGGTGGGGTTAGGGTTAGGGTTTGAGGAGGATTTGGGGGGTTTGGGCAATGAGGGCATGGCGGTGGTGGTGGAGGAGAAGAGGAGGTGGCACATGTTAGAGAGGAATGTGAGAGAGTGAGTGCGTGTTTGCCGTGATGGCAGAGGTGGAAGGGTGGTAGTGGGAGGAGAGGCAAAGAGGGGGCAGATTGTTCGTCGATGGTGCACGCGCCTCGGATGCGAGTGGGAGAGCTTCAAGGTTCTTTTCTTCGGGGCTTGGAGTTTAATTGCATCTCGCGCGCGCGCGTGTTGTTTTTTCTTGAATATAATAATAATTCATTTTATAATTAGCAAGATTGAAGCTGAGTTGGACGGAATAGAATTTAGGGATTGATAATTAATTTTTCAACAAATCAACAAAAATAATTATTCATAATTAATAAATTTATTTTGTGAAATTTTTTTTATCATGGAAGAGGGGTGTTGTGTTTTTAAATAAACTTACAAATCTATTTTAATCTTGATGGAGATATTTTAGAGTACACAAGAGACCTCGTAATAATTTTCTTGACAAAATTCAGTACTGTGCCTTGTTGTAAATCTCGTAAATTAACTATTGTTTACCATACTTGTAATGAAGATAAGTCATTTTATTGGTGTTGCATCGAATTGTGTAAATTATGCCAGATCATTTAAATTTTTTAAATGAGGTGTCAACATATTTATCACGTGACATCATCTATTCAGTTAAATATAACCATAATTTTATGACTATTTTCATTTTACTTAAAATAAAAAGAACCCTATTCTAATTCATATATACAAGGAAAAAAAAAAGAAAAGAAAAAAAAAAGGCAATTCCTTTAAAACATGATCTAATTTATTTTTGAAAGAAGTGACAAGAAGATCTAATCTAATCTAATCGATGGGTAAATGAAGAAGCCAAATTAATGAACCCCATTGACAACAAGAGCGTGGAATTCACGACTCCTAAATGGATAAGCGATGTTTGAACTTCCTGATTAACACAAGATTACGTAATGATTTACAACATTGACCCAAAAACGGAAAAAAAGAAAAAATGAAAATGACATCAATAGAAAATCTAGGAGCTCAAAGCCAACACATGCGGGTCATGGTTTTTTTCGACATTTTGATTTCTGAGAGATAGGATTATGTCGTGTCGGCTATCTATTCCACAAATTCAAAAGTTGATAACTATTAATCCCAAGGGAGAAGAGTTTAATAATTACATTCCTGCCATCATCGATCGACGTAATCGGACCGATTATATGTGTATATTAAATTGATATGTGTTTAAAATGTGTCTGTTAAATTGATACGTGTTTAAAATGTGTCGGTTTAAAAAAAAAAAAAAAAAAAAAAGAGGAAAAATGCAAGTTGGGGTTCATATAGAAATCATATTCTGCCATGGAGAGGTAGTTTTAATCGTGCCATAACTAGGAGCCTCACATGTTATTCTCAAGTCGGTTGATGGTGACTCGAATTTCTCCGCGTATTGCAGCCTGTGTTGGTTGAATGGCCCACAAAATTGACTGGGAATCGATGTAAAATAGAATGAATTTGGTCCATTCAATCTGATGAATTGTCAATTGTTAAACAGGATGATAGCTTTGCAGGAGACCCATTAAATCCACTGATTTATAGTACCAACCATAACAAAGGAAACATCAATATAACCTTTTACATATGATGTGAAATGAAGGGTTATTCAATCATTTCAAACTTGACACTGGAACCAAGTTTAAAGAAGAAGAAGAAGAAGAAGAAGAAGAAGAAGAAGGAAAAAAGAAGTTTTGACACTAGAATTCGCATGGCAGACACTGATTTCTCAGCAAAATGTGTTCCATAATTGTGTATATCATATATGCAAACCTAAGTACAATAAAGATACAACACTTGACATCCCTAGCACCACTTCTCCCTCTCCTCGTCTCTTTATTCATTTTCCAACCCCCAAAAAGGAAAAAAAATCAGATACTGGATGCTAGATATATCATGAACAGGAAGACTAAAAGAACTCGCGATCATGGCAAACCAGAGGAGCAACAAGAGACCAGATATATAGCACGGCGGTAACCCACTCTGTGCAGATCCGAACCCAAACTGATGTCCAGCCAACATCTATCAGGTCAGAGCTCTCAGATGAGTCGGTCCACCCAGAGAGAAGCATAGCTGAGTACATGCTGGCTAAAGCAAATATCAGATGGAAAAAGGTATAGGAATAACTAACTGGACGTGCTTCTGTTTCCTTCTTCTTTTCCTTTCCTTCTTCCAACTCTTCTGCTTCGAGAAGAGGTTTCTTCTCACCTGCAACAGGATTAAACAATAATAGAAAGCCCACCACATGTAATAAATAGGTACTATTAGAATACTAACTCAAGGACAATATCTTATCATAATTTTCATTAAAGTTCACAAGAATTTTATAAGTCATCCTGTAAGTGATAGATAATGTAAAATGTACTAAGAGACACTTCTAGGAACATGGGGGAATTCATTATCAGTTGTAAAATGTACTATGAGACACTTCTCGTTTCTGTGTGCCTGTCATTCAATTTGAAGAGTTACCAGCAAAGGTAGGTAATAGGGAATTCAAAAAAAAAAAAAAAAAAAAACTCTCTGCTCAACATGTTTCAACGTAGCCAGCATTCAAAACGTGCAGCAGGAGGTGAGACCAAAAGCTACAGGATCAAGACCTTCAAAATCCTAATACCATACAAGAATGTTTTGGCCTTTACTACCCTATCAGACACATGCTATGGATGGCCAGAGGAGCAAAGTGCATACTTAAGTACATAGAGCACATTTAAATAATGGTGACAACTATACCAGAATGGTTCCAATTTAGTAATCTCAATATGAACCTTGTCTAAAGGCAGGAAACATCCAAAACTTTATTCTACAATGAGGTAGAACAAAGATTTACTATAATTGGATTTTCCTTTGTGAACATCCATTTTTTCAAGTTGCTAAGGAAACAATATTAAAATTTGCATTGAAAAGGTAAAAAAAACTAAAAAGGATTCCATATAACTATGAGCACCTGACTTGGGTGAAGATGGTGGTGATAGAAATGTTGTCGAAGATCCAGCACGAAGAGCAGAGTATAGAACAGACAGAACTGTTGTGAGCATCCCGAGTATAAGAGTGCTTGTGGTGACGGCTTTTGATTTACTATGCAGACCATTGCATACATAGTCACGAGGTTCACTGGCGAGACCCGTGTAGCACACGTAAGCACAATAAAGAGATATCACAGAAGCAGGCAAGAGACTGCCATTCACCTGTTTGAAATATCTAATCAATATCCTATTGCAAGTTGAAAAAAGCAATTTTCTACTGTTAACATTCAGTAAAGGGGTCACACCCTCTGGTACATGCCTACCAAGTTTCGAGTTTGTCAAGACATGAATTACAGTGCACGGCAATAGGTATCTGTGCGATTCCGCTAACGAGGGAATATTGCTAGTTAGCATCGAAAAATAATCATGGACTCTCCATATGACAGGTCTACTATAGTAGACATGTGCCTACAATACTTTCATGGCTTGAAGATTGCAACCACTGGATGCCAATCTAATACTACAAAACATAATGAACATAGCTCCACTCTGAAGCCAAACTCACAATATAGAAATCCTTAGTACTGCAAATTTCTATTTGTAAAGTCTAATTAAATGGGTATACTGTTAGAGACGCCAGCTTATCCATTTAGGCTGTACAGATTGGAAATTTAGTTTCATTTTTATCTGTCTCATACCCATATCAATGTAGATCCCTTTCATTGTCTGGAAGATAGCTGAGAGAAGTTTGACATTTTAAAATTTTCTATAAATCACACAGAAAGATGGTTGCCAATGGTGTGATTATTTAAATCATAAATAATAGTTAATTCCTGCACATGCAATAGGACAGCCATCTTATTTAGAGAATTCACCAAGTATAGAGGATGCAAGTAATGCCTGATGACAAAATGAGGATGATGAACACAATTACATCAAAGGCATAAAACCATATGAGGAGGAATCATCTTCTATCTGTGAGAAAGGGAGTGCTACCCCCAAGTAAAAATATAAATATTATGCTTACCGTAGGATGCAATGCAATAATACCAAATACAAACGCCAGAATCATGGTCATGACAATGAAGAAGACATTGAGGCCACAGTCATCGCCAGAAGGATTGAACCAAATGAACAGAATTCCTGAGAATGCAAATGCTGCAATGTAGCATACAACTGACACCGAAAGTAAAGCAATATACCTAAAAACATGCCAAATATAAGGTTAGAAGCCAAAAGAAAGCAGTGAAAGAAAGTTTGATAAGATCTAAAAACTTGAACCGACCACTTCTGCTCGTCTTTCTCAACCCATGCGTCATTCCATGAGTGTGTACAGTCTAGTAAGATAATCACTTGAACCAATAAAAATAACCCTGCTCCAAATTTTGATACAATTCCTGCAAGTACAGAAAGTTTGCACAGAGAAATTGAGGCACCATCTCTCAGAAAAGAATGAACAGTCTGAATCATTATAAATTAAAGTAGAGAAATGGAGGCAAATCAAGCAACCCTGGGGAACACCATTATGACTACAGAATGAAAGTAGACATGTAACGCCCTCAGCCCCCTTCCCGCTCTCCTTTTTACCACTTGTGTGCTACCTCCACTCTCAAGTCAACATATGTGGTGCACAATTCGCCAACATATAGCCACTTAATTAATCCCATCAAAGCCGGGAAAAGTAATCCATGTACAACAATTTTTCAACATCATCAGATGGATCCACATTTCTTCTTTATCACAACACAGTATCACATTACCGGGCCATCTTACAGCTCAAGGAGGAAAGCAATTTTTCATTCGCTTTAGTGGAATTCTAATCAACCTAGAGCCTAGAACTATGAGAGATCCCTAGGTAAATATGGGAATGGTAATGTCAAGAAACCCATGCATCCCACGTATGTTGTACAGGCTGAAAAGTAGTATAATGACTTTACAGCATGCATGAAAGTCATAAAACCCAAGCGTGAAAAATTCCTTAATTTTCTAGCTTTTACAGACATTTCATACATAGCAGAAAAAAGACTCTTGCCAGGTTAATTTTAGCTGCTATGCAAGCAATTTATTGACACTCATTCAACTATCTCACTCCAAAAATTGCTAAAAGTAGCCAAAAAAACCTGTGACAATTGTCCTCCGTATGGCATATCTGAAGCATACAAATATTCCAAGACGAGGTTTATACAATCCTCCATCAACCTTGGCTAAACAAAAGCAGCATAAGATAACAATCCATTTAATGTGAAATAAAAACTTACCATAGATTGAAATGACGACATTAGGAAGAAAAAACATGAGGACTACAAGCAAAAGCCAGATTACCATCTTGGCAACCCATCCACCATGGTGCCATGAATCACGTCTGTCATTTTGGTCCTTTACACCGATCATTATAACAGCAAATACTGCAAAAAACAGGAAATTCCCAAAGCTCACACGAAGAACTGCTTGTATTTGAAACCATTCCTTTGATTCAGTGGCAGAAGTGTTTATCCCTGTTAACACAAAAGTCGGGAAAAAGTTCTAAAAAATCAGAACAGATATTTTTGTCATTGCTCAAGTAAGCCAATCTTTAAATTCGAAAATAAATCTCCATTTAGTGACACTACTAGTGTCATCAGAAAAGCTCCCTTTGGCCCCATTGTACCATGCATAAATTGGTAAACCTACAACCAATCTTCTCAAACCCTGTATGTCTTCAACTTACTCATTATCAGTCAAACTCACCAAACTTCTACTGGATTTCCAATATAATGCAGAAAAAAAAAACAATCAATTAAGCTTGGTCGTTTCGACTAGTCACAAAATCTGAAAAACATGCACCTTATTAGACATGCTTCAATAATAAATGAAAGCAAAACAAACCCAATTTAGGAAATTTAAAATTAAATGCAAAGGAACTAAAACATGGCAGTCCCATCATAAGAACCACGAACTACCAACATACTTACAATACAAGAGCTAACCCACCATAGCAAATCAAAGTCAAAAAAAAAAAAAAAAAAAAAAAAAACCAATAAGAACATCTCAAGTCTCAACTAAGCAACAACCAACCCAACTGGCAAACCCAATTTGTTACATAACATGCCCCACTAGGAAACAACGTTCGAAACCGGGCAAACCCAATTCGTATATTCAACAATTTTACATACCCAAATGAAAATAAGCTCGAAAACGGAAATGGGCTGTGGAGATTCGAACTCACATGGGATTTTCTCCAAGAGAGGAGCTGCGACTTCCCGGAGAATCCAGGAAACGATTAGCGATAGACCGAAGAGACCACAGTAAGCAAGCCTGGCCGAGCGCTTGGTGATCCCAGAGGCCACTGAGGAGCAGAGTCCGCAGGTCAAAGTTGCACAGCACGACGCCAAGCACGACATCTCCTACTCTCTCCCTCTCTCTCTCGAAACCTCTCGGGTTTATGCTCTTGTGACTGGTGAAAGTCGTTGGTGTTGTGTCCTGCGTACGTAACTTAAGATTTGAATGGTAATTTCTCTCTCTCTCTCTTTAGCGTTTGATCTGAATCTGATCAGGTTTATCAGTATGCAACCTGTGTAGTTTGGGCCAAAACTGAAATTTTGTCTTGCCTTCCCTGTCGTTTTGGGTATAGAAGAAAGTCGAAACCTCCCGTCTATTCATCCAATGATCCAATGTCTAAATTCTAATCTTTCTATTATCGAGATAAAAATGTCTCAAAAATAACAAAAATATTAACAAATTAAATTATTAAAATAAATAAAAAAAAATAATATAAAAAAAAAAAACCCACGGCCACGGCTACTCAATTGGTTTTCTAAATTTTTTTTAGGATTTTTTTTTTTTTTTTTTTTTTGTCACGATGACATTAAGATTTAATACCATGGTTTTAGGCTTTTAGCGTTGAATAATATTACATAGTCATCTTATATCTCATTTCTATATTATTGATGTGACAGCGTCCATCAACTTTTATTTAAAAAAAAACAATAATAATAAAAATAAGGACTGAGTATAAGAGTGAAATGAGAGATGAGTATTTAAAATTACTCTTCAACATAATAGTTGAGAAAGTTCCTTAAACTTTGAGGAGGGCCGTAACGGATCTTGGTATGAATTCTTGTCCATGCCACCCATTAAGCCGATGGTGGCTTAGGGCTCGACATCATCGTTCGTAGCCCCGTGTTTAATAAAAAACAGTTTCCCTCTCCAACTATTTCGGATTAAGAAGATGTGAAAACATTTCTCTCCAGAAGAATAAGCCCAGTAGTGGCTGTTGGTCTAGCTTGGTAGGTAGGCCCCGTTTATTGTTTTTTGAGCTCGGTTGCCAAACCAAAAGGCTTGTAGGCTTTTTGTTTGTGGCCCAATGGGTATCAAATACTAATAAACATCCATTTTAACCCAATATGATGAGCACTTTGAATATACTTCCCACAAGTAAAATTATGTAACGATGTAAAATGTAAGTGCATTTTTAGCTAATTAAAATTTAAAAATTATATATATATATATATATATATATATACTTACTACTTTTTCAATATAAACTCTACGGAATTTGTAATTTTTTTTAGTATTTTTTTGTTTTTATTGTTTTCTTACATCACCAAGAGAGAAGAAAGAGAAATGATTGTAGCAAAAGAAAGAGAATAGGCAGGAATAATTGAAAAAAGAATACATAAGCTATAGTGCTTACTCAAAAGTAGTTAATTAAAAAGTAAAATAAATTTTTTTAGATAAGTACGTTATAAAGTGATTTTTGCCTCATACTAGCTAAAATATACCCAATTTATAGATTTTATAGCATCTACCGGAGATGCTCGATCTTACACCGACTGACCCGCATAAACCCAAATCGCAGAGTCTCTAGGCTAGGTGGCAAGAGTATAACACATGTTACAAGGGCTCCATTTTTTTGGGTCCAACTTTGTGATACTGATCACCCTGCCAAACATTATTTGGTTGGAGTTGTCATCCTGTACATGATTTATGCTCAAAAGGGGCATGATTTGTGCTAAAAGGGCCCCCATTATATAGTTTTACTTTACACAAATCTCTCCATGATGTTCCTTTACAGGGAATGTTGTGACTGTGGTGTCTCAGTTAGTCACATCTTGAACTGCACTGATCAGCAACTTCCACATATATAATTGTACTTTCCCAAACGCCCCGAACATGACCCAACAAAAGAAATGGCTCCCCACCATTTAAGCTTGGAAAAGCACAACATTTGTAACGGTCCAAGCTGGCTTTAAACCTAGCTCCCATAATCTGGACTAAGACTCGGTCATCGAGAGGAACAAGATTAGCTGGATATCAGCACATTAATCCAACAGGTCCACATTGATTTTATCGTGCCATATAATCTTATCTTCATATATACCTTTTCTTTTCTTTTTCTTTTTTTGTGCTTGGAAGATAAGGTTTGAGAGCCTTTCCATGCCAATCTTCTACATGGCGATTCAACATGATTGGACAGGGGAAGGCGACACACACGTTTAGTTTTTTTTCAAAAAAGAAAAATCTTTTATTTAATTATATAACTTTACTGTAATTTGATATATATATATATATATGGACTGTGACTGACATAACTAGTGAGTTACATATCCAGATACTTCCATTTTATCACCTTATCACGTAATTCCAGTACTTGTTAAAATATCTCCAGAATATCATCGTACCCTCGGGATTTCTCACCATGTTTATTGTCTGCATATCCGTAGTATTTTTCTCATCATATTTTTGTAGGATTGAAAAATGAGTCGGGTTAATTAGGATTGATTTATTATACAGTTTTAATATTTTATACACATATTTCGACACAATTTGATCCTTACATGCAATATAAAGGCTAGTAATTTTTGACATTACCTACGAAATCAACACAAACTCAATAGGCTAGGGTTGAAGAGTATAACTCATTTAATTAAATAGATTGAGCTAAGGTTTTTTTATATAGTCTTATACACATACTTTGACACGACCTAAAACCCGACACGTAACATTAGGGTTTCCATTTTTTTACACGAGCTAATGTAGACCAGAAAGCTAGGGATTTCTAAAGAGGAAGAGACAATCCCAGGAAGTCACCATAGTAATTCCCAATGCATCGAGTTGAATTCTAGAGAGGTTCATCTGAAACCGTACGGATGAGAGAAGACTGATTTGACTTCCCAAGAGCTTCGTTTACAATGTTGTCTGCAGCCGTCCGGATGAGATTAGTCACACAAATTTCAAAGAGCTTCATCTGAAGTCTCGTCTGCAAGCCGTCCGGACGCGCCATGCTAGAGAATTAGGGTTTAGTGGTTTTAACCTAGTTTTGTCCTAACGAGCCTGTACCTCGCCTGGACGACCAGTGGTTTTTATGTACTTTAATTTCAATTATTTAGTAACCGTCCAGACAGAGGTATGTTCCGTTTGGATGGTCATCGTAGAGGTCTAAACCGACTTAATCTCTTCTTACTACTAGGGTTAGGAGTTTGGGGCTATAAATACATGTTTATAGCGTCCAGTAACTTTTGATTATTATTCAGTTTTTTTTTCAATAAGTATGTTCAGAGTTGAGTTTCTTCATTATTTTCCTTCAAACCTTATATAAACTATAGTGTTTTGAAAAGATTTCTTGAGATCTAAGCGATATTTATCTATTCTTCTTGTTCTTGGCACCCACGACATCACGTACCCGACACAAAATTAACATTGAATATATCATAATCATATATTTAGTAGTATATATGGAGTCTTTAATTTCCTATTCACTCTTAACTTCACTCACCTACGCACGTAGGTACTAACTTTTTGGGACGTCACAATATTTACTGAAAAACTCTAAACAGATAAATATCACAATTTTATGCGGAATTAATGAATATTTAAATCTAAGCAAACAACCACAAAAAACAAGTAAAATCAAACATAAAGATTTTGGTGATGAAGAGGAAACCTTTTAGAAAACGTTCTAAAAGTAAAACATTTCCGGAGCAGCCAAACTTAGGAAATCACTATTAAAAGATTATCCAGAGATTAGAGATACTAAGAACACTTACAACCCTTTGCAAGACCTTGACTCTGTAAGATCGACAAGCCTCCAACTTATCTCCTCGCTCACAATCTTCTTCAACGTGATTTTCCTTTATCGGACCCTTCCGATAGACTTCAATTAAGCACACAATCAAAACTAACAAAAATCCTCTAAGAGGAATCAATTTGCCTCACAACAAAATAATCACTCAAGCACAGCCTCACATGAACTCTCTGGGGGTGAAAATTTGTTATTCTCTCTTCTATAATGATGTATATATACCCCCGACAAAACCATAGACCTAACCCACTTAAAATCACGTTTTTGGGCCTAAAACTTACGGGGTGTCCGGACAAGTTAATGGGTTGTCCGGACAGGGCATGCAATGGGTGAAACAGCATTCTGGAAATGCTGTCCAGTCTTGATCAATAGCTCCGATCGATGGGTTTTTGTGGTCCGATTGAGCTGAAATTTTGCAGGGACGTTCATAACACATGAATCTACATTATGAACGGTGGAGATTGGATTCTAAGCATTCTATACCAATGTTTAAGCCCATAAACAGTAGCTTCTGCATTTTGGAACTGAATTAAACCAACACAAGAACTAACATTTTCAAATGACCCGATAAACGAATTAATGTCACACAATATATGCATGTCATACGTACTACAACAAATAGTAACATTGGTCTGCAATTAAATAACAAAACCATGTTTCACGATCACTTGGCAAAGCAATGTGTTGCATTAATTGTCGACCCATTAATTTGAAGCCAAAGAGGGCTCAACAAGTACATGGCCGATATCCGACATCCGATATTGTAGAGGTCATGTGAAGTTATTGTAAATGTAACAGTGCGGTGAAGCTAATAAAGGTTGCTTCTTTGTGTCATTTAGTTGAAGGGAAAAGACAATGATCTCTATAAAAGGCTAATCATGCAACTGTTGATGAAGATTGAAGATAACTAGATAAGATTCATGTTTTTGTACTTTGGAACTGCTTTAGCGAGGGCCACAATGGTCAATGGCCGGCAGGATTGATTTTAAGAAGACGCTTAAGCTCGCTGAGTCTTGACTCTTGAGAGAGGAAGTGCACGTGACATCCATGCACTATGTAGGTACAAGTGGACCCTAGCTATGACGTGGCCTTAATTGAAGTGCACATGTGGCCCCAATCTCTCTGTTTTGGTAGAATCCTATGCATGCCACATGGGATGATCAATCTCAATAAATATTCGCACCAAGTCTGATCAGCAGACAAATTATAATTAGTATCAAACAATGGGAAGGCCGAGATTTGCCAAGTGGAAGAGAATGGTGAGACAGCAGAGGGGGAAGCTCTATATCATGCGGGTCTGCATCTCCATGCTACTTGGTTGGCACAAGTACTCTTAGACCCTCAAGCGCATCATCTTGTCGATCGTTTTAAGGAAGCTAGCTAGCATTAATTACATTTTTTGCTTTTTTCTTTTTTCTTTTTTAGCTATTTTTGTCTAAAATCCTCAGATCGATCATGTAAAGGGTAAATAGAGCATATTTATATATATAAAATGACTTGCTGATGAATCCTATGTACCATCCTTGATCCCTGCATGCATGCATTCATTCATCTTCTATATATATATATATATATATATATATGATATGATATGATATGATATGATATAGATGTGGTGTACAAGAAAGATATATTTTTGTGGCAGTGAACGAGGAATAAGGCTTAAAACTAGATGGAAAAAGTGACATGTAGCAGAATTATTCGTGGCTGTTTGTTTGGTAGCTTTTAACATGTTCATAGCATCCGAAGGCATCCGGAAATGCAGGCAGCACTGCTGCAGTGGGTTTCGTTTGGGTATATATATATATATACACTCGCTATATATATAGATGTACAGTGGGGGACAAAATAAAGCCCTGTAGAGACAGGGATGGCCTTCAAATCAAAATAGGATAAATTATGACGAGTCCTTTTCCAGGTGAATTGGCAGGGGAGACAAGCTGATGGGTTTGCTTTGTCATCTTTGCTTAGCTGGGACCCTGCCATGTCAACCCCACTCAGGGCTCAACACCTGTCACCCACATTTCACTTTCTCTCCGTCTTTAAAAGCCTATGTTTTCGTATGCTTTCTAGTTACCAAAGTTTTAGCTTTTCTTAATTTTTCTGTCGAAGACGTCGTCGTCGGGATCTATATACATTCAATGCGACTCCCGAAGCTCCGGTCGTGGCAGCGGTGTTCGCGGCAAATCCGGGAGCAGCGGGCACGGCTGTATATTATATGGAAGTGCACCGTGATTCTTCTGAGCTGGGACGGGCGTCATTGATGCGCGATAATTGTAACCAGGAAAAGAGTTTTTGGGAGTTGAGCTTTTGAGGCTAAGTTCTGCTTCTGCAGCAGCTGTACGTTTTTCAAATGCTGGGCTGATCATGAACTCAAAAGCGACTTGAAATTGTGCATGCAGGAGCTAGAAGGAGGTTTATTTATGGCCGGAATGATCAGTACTAGATATTCGTGTAAGAAATATGTACAGGATGATCAATTATTGTGTTTTAGCAAATGCATAATATATAGTTTATTTTCCACTTACTTTCTTCTTTATTTTTAATTAAGGGTTGGCAATATAATTTAAACCATTAAGTTAAACTTTAAAAAAAAAAAAAAAAAAATTATCTGCTTAAGTATAATTCAACATAGTATTAGGTCTTGATCCCGAATATTGCCTTTGTTATTCATTTTCAATTTCAGTTAGAAATTCTACTTGTTAAATCTTATTTGTTGAATGAGAGTTTGAGTGTGAGGGAAAATGTTATAATATAATTTAAATGATTAAGTCTTTTTTTTTTTTTTTTTTTCAATTTTTTTGGTATCTTAATGGCTCGATCAAACTTACGACCCTAATCCATTCCATGCTTGCCGGAGGCTTGGGGATATGTATCCTGGGCACATGGTTAATCCCTTATCTCTCACAGAGTCGTACACCATGGGCTCTCGTTCAAACAACTCAAAATAAAAGAAAAAGTTAAAATGATCGAATTGCAACAATTTGAAAGTTTTGGGAGTCAAGTGTATTTTTTAAACATTGAAGGTCAAAGTGCAAATGTGTGGATAGTTCAGGAAACTAAAATATATTTTCCTCTTTTTTTAGTTTTTTTTTTCAATTTTTTTGGCACCTTAATGGCTCGATCAAACTTACAACCACAATACCATTCCATGATTACCAGAGGCTTGGGGATATGTATCCTGGTCACCTGGTCAATCCCTCTCTTTCACATAGTCATACACCATAGGCACTCATTCAACCAAATCAGAAGAAAAGAAAAATAAGTTATTTTGTGTTGATTGCACACTATCTTAACAACAGAGAATCTATTCAAAGCATCTTTTATTTTTTTTCAAATTAAAAAGGCAAGCAAGAGAAACCAACTACGACTATTTCACTTGTGTATACTATTAGCACCTATTTCCCGGAAGTTACAGATGAGGGGCATAGACATGAAAATTGCAATCATTCCTTTAAGTCCAACTAAATCATAGCCTAATTCAGTCCATTAGGACATCAATGAAAACCAAGTTCCATATTCAAAATATCTTTAATAGCACCCACAGCTTTCTCCTTCTTTAAATAACAAATTTCCATATGGTTTCCCTTCTTCCACAAAATTCCCTGCTCGCCTTTTCGCTTATTCCAATTTTCAGTCAATAGAGTGGCTCCCATTGGGCATTTAGTATATAACACATACTTCGAAGACAAAGCACAATGAAGTCAAAGCTCAACAATAAAATATCATATGCTCCCGAAAAAAGAAAGAAGGGTAAAGTCAACATACCCCCTCAAACTACCACCCAACTGACAATGTCCCCCCCAAACTTTCAATTGCAACAATGTACCCCCCAAACTACTAAAATATTGTCAATATCCCCCCCAAAGCTAGCAAAAAGATCAAAATGCCCCTATATATTTATCAATATGACAAAAATACCCCTAAAATTCGAAAAAAATAAAAATAAAACGAAAATTTTAATTTTTAAACTTTTTTTAAAAAAAAAACCGAAAATTTTATTTTTTTAAAAAAATCAATTTTTATTTTTTTAGATTTTTTTAAAATATGTTTTAAAAAAAACGAAAATTTTATTTTTTTAAAACTAAAATATTTTAATTTTTTTTTAAAACGGAAATTTTTTACTTAAAAATTATAAAAGAAAACTTTTTAAAAAAAAAAAAAAAAGAAAAAGAAAAATTTTCAATTTTTATAAAAAAAAAAATCGAAATTTTTTAATTTTTTTTCTAATAAAAAGATTTTTTTTTTTATTTTAGATTTTTCCAGAAATTTTAGTATTTTTTTTTTTAAAATTTACTAAGGGTAGTTTCGCCAATGAGGGGGACATTGACAATGTTTTGGTAGTTTTGGGGGTACATTGTCGCAATTTAAAGTTTGGGGGGGACATTGTCAATTGGGTGGTAGTTTGAGGGAGGTATGTGAACTTTCTCCAAGAAAGAAAGAAAGAAGAGAACAACAACGATAGAAATTTTTTCCCGCATCGATCGTCTCAAAACTAAATTGAACCTTTGCCCAAGAGGTTCATAGTCCTGATATCAAGTAGATTCATCTCTGTGTACACATACTAATATCAGCCAATGTGGATATTAGCAGAGAACCACATAGCATCTTCTGATTAAACAAACAAATCTACAAAATATTGCACCATTTTATTGTTCTCCCTCTCTCCCTCCCTCCTTCCCACCAACCAGCAACGCCATCTTTTCCTTTTTCTGTGGGACTAGTATACAGTTCGTCTCTTATTGCAGTGTCCATCTCTTATTCCGATGAAGAGAGTTCACCAGAAGTCCCTTGTGACCTTCTGAAAATTAAAACATCCTCCGCTGATTACTTCGGGGTTTGGCCTTGCTTGCTTTGGCTTCCCTGGGGAATTATAGCAAGAAAAGACGATAAGATTTAGCTTCAAAACTGAGAAAACTTGGGTATGGGGAAAGTAATGATGTTTTGCAATCACTATGTTGCAGAAGTAAACAAAATTAAAACTTCTTAATATTTCTGTTTAAACAGTTAGTACAAAAACTTTGCAAAGAGTTCAATGCCAACTCTTATACATTTATAGGCACATTATACAATTATTTGAAAGTGAAGTTCTGTATTTTTTGCATCAAGTGCACTCTTTGTTTCATGAATGTAAAGAGAAAATCTACTTAGTGACAGTTTCCTTTTAATCAGCCATTAACATGTTTGTTGGAGCTAAACCACAATTTTTTTTCTTCTTCTGATAATCGGGGTATCTAGGACTTTGCTCTGACTAGATCTCCAAGACATTGTGCAAAGCGCCCTCTCTACACAGGTCGGGTAAAGCTTGAGCTTTCGCCTACAGACGTAGCCCCAAGGAATTGTTTGCACTTAAAGGGGTCAAAGCTTAGACCTGATGCATCATAGATTCATGAGGCACCAAGGCCAAGTAACTTATTACTCGAGCCAACTCCTTGGGTGTATACCACTTGGGTGTATACCACAAATTAATAGCACATTATAAGGTCTATAATGGCTAACAACCCGCAGCCCATTATAAAGGTATTAACTTCTTCTTTTCAAGTTAAGAAACTCATTTATTTATATAATATTTGATCAGTTGAAAATTACAGTTCAAATATTTCAAAAATATGGTTAAAAAAATCACTACACTATAACAAGCACGCCTCAGCTGTCTTAAAGCCATTACAGCAACCCAGATAACTAGTTCATCATTTCAACCCATCGGTCTACCATAATACACTCCAGCTGGATGCATAATATGATTCGAAGAAGTGTTTATGAATTGCTTGTGCTGAAAACATGCGTTATGGGATATTTTTTTTCTTTTTTTCCCCTTATTTTCTGCAAGTACCATCTTAATAGAAACCTGGGTCTAAACACTTAAATGTTCTAAATTTATGTTGACTTCTTTACATCGGGCATAGCTTATTTTATTTTACTAAGCTGATAGATAAGAAGCGCAATATGAAAAAAGACCAAAATGGGAGTAATAAGCACTTACTAATCCCTTATTTATTAGCCTCCGAGATGATGGAGCTCGTGCCACTGATGAAGCAGCTGCAGCTGCAGCCACACGGATTCTGCAAAAGGGAAGTCAGGAAGACATCAAATCATTTTCAATTTCTTTTTGACAATCCTGTATCTTACTGCAATTGAATCTTTGTAGTCAAAAACTCTATACTACCGTTTATGCACATCAACATATTCATCTGTCTCATCCACAATTTCCTCCTGCATTGATTGACGAAATCATCACCATTGAGTCTATTGCCAACTGAAGAAATGCGCCAACTGAAAAGGAATAGATAAATGAGGGGATGTGCTTTACCTGCAGAAGTTCTTCAAATACATCTTCAAGGGTGATTATACCAATGACTTCACCATCTTCGATATCATCAAATGAATGAGGCAAACCAGTTGTTGCTGTGCCATTATGTTGTAAAGAGGGTGGCCTATTCAACTTGGTAGGCCTCGAAGGCCGGTCAATCTCAATAATGACACGGTCTAATGCTTCGTCCTGCTTTGATAGCAAAGGAGTTGTCAGTTGGGAGTTCTCACCACTGGCTTTGTTTGCTTCAGATTTTTCTCCCTCAACTGTTGGAGGAAGAGTCTTGCCTTTCCCCTTAGCTTTCACTACAGCTGCCATATGACTGCTACCTTTTTGAAATTCATTCAATATATCATACAGAGGCATATCTGCTGGAACCCTGGGGACATCCCGCACATCAACAGTTAATATCCATACTTAGTTCTGAAAGAGAGATTATAAACATATCTAAATATAAATAAGCACCGTGGGATTCTGCGGATGGAAACAGCACTAACAGGGGTCTCTGTTTCAGGTCGTACAGTGAGTAGACTCTTCACCTAATCCCAAAGTAAAAAAGCAAGAAGAGAGAAATCAGCAAACCTCAAAATTGGGAATTAAATATGTAACGAGAAATTTTGTCAACAGCTTAAATTTCCAACCCACCAGTAGAAGTCCAATTACATTCTTTGGACTCCCAGAATAGACAGGAACTCGACTATGACCACGGGCAAGAACTTTTCCCATTGCTTCCCTGGGTTATAAAATTGAGAAAAGAAAATACAAATATATTTAAAGAATAAATTGTGTACTAGTATTCTAAAATTTCCACTAAGCATGGACAAATTAATGTAGTGGTAATGACTGGAATTTCAAATTTTCCCAACATATACCAAAGCTTAAATAGTACAAGTAATGCGTTAAACCAACTTCAACGAGTCTCAGTCATATGCATTTATCACAATCTTTGTTTTTTTTTACAGAACGCAGAACAATGATCTCCATCAAAATAAATGTTGACATGTTCTAACAAGTTTCTGAAGCAGGAAACTAATTATAAAAGAATGAATTTAACTCTTGGCAGTAATGTGAAAAAGAAATTTAGAAAGTAAATTGTACTCTTGGCGTCTCAAAAGTGAAGATGGATCTAGAAGAAGAAAACTAATCACAACAAAACTTAGTCAGGTGTAGAAGTTACCAATCCAACTTTGAATTCACATCCAAGGAAAAGGTTGATTCAATGGGTGTCATAGCCTCCTCAGCAGTCTGATTAAAAAAAAAAAAAAGAGTGACTTTGAGACGCTGACCACAAATAATATCAAGGGTCTAGGTTATATAAAAGACATTATATAGAAACAACAAACCAAAGCCATTGGAGAATATGTGCACAGAGATGAACTTTGAAGAACTCAGAAATGATAATTTCTGTGAAGTCATAGCTAGATGGTCATATTTGAATGAAGAGAGTGAAGTATATAGATGCATTTTAAAAAAGTGTACATAACACTGCAAAGTACTCTTAACCATTAAAGCATGCAATCCCTCCCCCCTGCGCCCCAATAACTTGAATACAAAAATTAATAAGAGATAAAAGGTTAATGCAAGAAATTTTGTCATCTGCATTCCAGAACCTTTCATGTTCTGAAAATTATTTGTTGAAGCCAGAAACTTCTAAAAATGCTCAAAAGACAAGCAAAATAGCAATAGATAAACAGCTTCTAAAATACCAGTTCAAGTCACATTGTTTACCTTTTCAGTTAAGTCTAGTGCTCCACTAATAATTGTCGTCTCATCGTGTGTAAGTTCACCTCCCTTCCCGGCCTAAGCATAACAAGAAAAACATGATATAGTATGAAGAAGAAAGCCAAGACATATTTAGGAAGTTTCAGCACTCTTAGACACAATATCATGGTTTTACCAAGTGATCGCAGTGCTTTACGTATATTAACTCCAAAGAGCTTTACCTCCATGCCGTGGATCGAGACAAGGGCTTTTAGCTGAGCCCGCCTAAATAACGCTTCATTATGTCCCAATACCCAATCCAGAACCTGAAACGCACATATTTAAAGTGTTAAGGAGTAACATCAATGAACAAACTGCAGCCGTAGAGAATTAAGAAGATGATTTTAGCTGTAATTTCAGTGAAAGGGTGCTAGATATTATATGGAATATGTACACCACAATTAGCCCATTTCATGATGCATAAATACACCACTATTTCGTGACGCATAAAACGAAGGAAGCTAATTATACTAAAGCTTCATTCTGAAACTCGGTTTTAAATAAATTGTGAGACAACTTTTCCTACTTGTAGAGAAAAAACTAAGGACCCGCACGTTTCTTGTGAACCACCCCTAGTGTGCAACAACCACGTAAATCCCATGTTCACAAAACATGATAAAAATTCTGTCTTCAATGTTACCTTTCCAATGGGATAGGCAATTGGATAGCAAATTATCATCAAAATTCTCACAAGCCATACGAAATTGGCCCCTACAGCAAGTCCATATCTCGTGCATATAGCTTGCGGAATGACCTGACAAGTGAAACAAAACAGAATAATCAATCACATTTAAAGCAATAAAATGTAGATTTAAACATCGCAGCTAAACCAGTGAAAGCAGGACACTTAGTAGAACAGCATACATACCTCTCCAAAAGCCAGAACAAAAGTTACGGAGAGAATTATCGCGACATACTGATTGAAAAGTTTATCCAGGTATATAGGAAGGGCCTGCAGATTACAAATATCAAAGCCAGTAACTTTTACAGAACTAAGCATAGTCCAAATAGCAAAATGAAGTTGACTAACATCTATCTCAAGAAGGAAATATCTAGCTAGAAAGAGCAAAAAAATAAGCAAATCACTATAACTAATCATCAAAGGAGACACTAAGCAGCTGCCCATGGATACAAAGTTTTGAAGAATAAGGATTTAATCTCCTCCAATGTCCTCTCCCGGTCCTCAAAACTTCCGCCATTTTTCTCTCTTCATAAACACCATAAAAGGCACGTAGGCACCATCTTTCACACGGCGACACTGTGAACTACCAAATGTCCACCAACAAGCATACAAATCGACTACACGTCTAGGCATAACCCAAGACAATTCATAACGATTGAAAAAGGCAATCCAAATAACAAAAGCCACGTCACAATGAAGAAGAAGATAGTCCACGAACTCCTCATTTCTCTTACACATGCAACATATATCCACCACAATGACATGCCACTTCCTAAGGTTATCCACGGTAAGTTCTTAACTAGAGCCGCCAACCAAACAAAAAAAGGCCGCCCTCAAAGGAGCCTTAGTCCGCTACACACTCTTCCAAGGGAAGCGGCATCCTTCACTACATACCAAGGAGCAATAAAATGATTTAACCTTGAACAACCCTCTTTTGTACCCACTATAGTTTTTTTTCTCTTCCTCGTCTCACTCTACCTGAATACAACACCTAGAAGAATGAGGTAAAAAGTCCACCATCCAATCATGAGCCGCTCTAGCAAAGTTCACGTTCCATTAATTGGAATCATCATAAAACTCCAAGTAAGCCACAATAGAGCCATCCTTTGCACAAGCAATACCAAATAAACTGGAAATGCCTCCTTTAGGGCCACATCTCCACACCACTGATCATGGCAAAATATAATCTTGGAGCCATCTCCTACCTTAAATCTAGTATGACACGAAAATTTCCCCTAAACCTTTCTTATATTCTTCCATAACCCTACCCCAAACACTCCAGAAGGCCCAGAAGAACACCACCAACCCCATGAATTCTCAAATTTAGAGTCCATCACCACTCTTCACCAAAACTCTCTTTCATGCCCATAGCGCCACAGTCATTTATCTAAGAAAGCATGATTGAACATCTGCAAGTTCTGAATACCCAACCGTCCCTACGAGAGCGGCAAACAAACCTTAGACCAACTCACCAAGTGATATTTGAACTCTTCACCTAGCTCATCCCATAAGAAATCAAATTGGAGCTTCTCAATATAGTTTGCAACACTCATCGGGAGAGGAAAGAAGGACATCAAATACGTTGACAAATTGGCAAGGATGCTCTTAATAAGGGTAACCCTATCTCCGTTGGACAAGTATATTTTGTGTACTTAGAGGCACATTATGCTTTTAATAATATATGTCGATTACTTATCAAAAAAACAAAAAATAACAATATCATTATCTTCAATGCTCCACCATTGATGTAAACACCAAAGCTTTTTTTTTCTTTAATTATTCTCCTTTATTAATATAAAGTTCTCGTACTCCCGGTATAATTTCCTCCTTAAAATCACATGCTTATCAATGTTCAATAATTTCCCAACTTATCCAAATACTTTGTCACGACCTAAGAAAGAATTAGACATATCTATGTTACTACTCTAAAAGAACTAGTCAATATTACAATTGGAGCTCTCAAGAGTCACTTATATAGCATAATCTTAAATAGTAAGAAACTAACGTGAGACTTAGTACCCATGCGATGCCTTGATAATCCACTCATATAATGTGGGACTAACTTTGTAGGATGTCACAATTTTTCCTTTCAAATCCCTGGCGTCTTCATCAAGGTCCACGTCACACTAAATTAAAATAACTCCATGTGATGTTACTAGATTGACTCTGATTCCATTTGCTACAACTCAAGGAAAGCGGTAGTCACAATTGCGCTAAAACCCAAAAGAACTAATCAAAATTAAAATTGAAGCTCCTTAGTCACTTATACAGCCCAAGCTCAGCCAGTAAGAAACCAATATGAGACTTAGCAGTCATGCAACACCTTCACAATCTATCCACCCGATATGAAACTTAACTTCCCATGATGTCAAGTATTTCTTGCTAGATAATGTTAGACTATTAATTAAATGATTAAATTCATTAGCTCCTATAAAACTTAACCCTTTTTTTGATAAGTTAAAACTTAAAATTTTGGAACAACTAGTGATTTGACAAGGTAAAAAACAGTGGTATTAAGTTCAAACCCTAACTCCACGCTATACCTCCCATTTCACTTAAATAACTTACGAATTTAACTTCACTAATTGAAGGAGAGTTTAGGCCTACATGCGAGGAAAGATGTTAGAATATCAATTAAATAATTTAATGTGAGAAAAGATGTTAGAATATCAATTGAATGAATAATTGACTTCTTATGAGTTAAAGTTAACTGATGATTGTCACTTATCAAAAAAAAAGTTAATTGATGATTGAACATATTACAGTGACAAATGTGCACAAATATGACATACACGGGTACAAAGTATATTCAAACATGCTATCGCATTTTCAAAACTTGAATCATATTCACTGTAATTCCAAATAGAGAAATTCCAATTCAAAACCAAATTCATCAATCCAGTTACCTCCATGGAAACGGCATTGCACAAAAGCAAAGTGACGAGGAGCTGGTGCTGCTTCTGTACCACCGGAAGTATAGTAGCTGCACACAATCCCGAAACAACAAACACACGTATAAAGAAATCCAAAACCGAAACGAAACCAGTACGACCTGGAATCGGAGCGAAAGTTAGAAATGGTGGAATAGGGGACCATACCGGCCTGCTTTTTCTCGGAGGAGGTGCCGCTGCGCTCGAGGATCTCGAGGTCGACGCGGCCGAGGGACATGAGGCCGAGGGTGAGCCCGGACATGATTCCGGCGAATAGGACCAGGAAGCACGATATCCCCGCGTACACGAAAAACCACACCGATCCAAAAGCTATGCTGGACCCGACCGCCTCCGATTCGTGGTTTCGGGTGAGCATCCGGGTCGCCATCACGGCATTTAACAGGTGCATCGCGCCCGCTTGCTCTCTCTCTCTCTCTCTGCTCTTCCTGATGATCTTCTTCTTCAGAGTTCAGAGTATGTAATCGTCAGTTGTTTGCATCATTGAATGGTAATTGACTGGTCTAAATAAGTTACCGTGATATGTACACGTGGCGGGATCAGGAAAGCTTACACCAGGATCCGACGGCGGGGTGGTGTACACGAGTCGAGTCTATTAAGGCTCCTGGAGTGATGTGCGGCTGTTTGTATGTTTGTCCGTACTGAACAGGTATGAGCCCAATTAATAGTGATATGGGATTCTGGCACAAAATGCCGTGGAAAGTTAGTTATGTAAAGCAAATTTTGTTTAAGAGAAATGTCAGGAGGGTTCAATAAATTTTTTATATTTTGTCAATTTTTTTTTATAATTGACTATTAAATATGTAGATTTATGTAAATTTCATGTAAGTTAATAATGGATCCCACAAATTTAATGATTAATTATAATAAAATATAAAGAATTTATTAACTCCTAACATTTCTTTTTTTTTTTTAAAGGAAAAAAAATTGTTTGCAAGGTACAATCTGCATTGCATAGAAACAAATTGAACTAAAGCAGTGCCGCTGCAAATTGCAATAGTAATTGGTAGGGACCTTGCATTCTTTTTTCCCTCTCGAAATCTCTCTTTTCTCTCCTCAAACAAAACCTTTTTCCCTTCCTTTGAGTCGCGGGGGGGGGAGTTACGATTCCCTCATCCTTCCTCTTTTCTCCTCATTTTTTGACCTTTTTGGAGGTCATATTCGTCTCTGTGGAGGTCCTATTTGCCTCTTTTTGGACCTTATCTTTGTCCACTAGTACTTTCAGCCCCTCCTCCACCACTAGTCATCCAATTGTAGCCTCCTTCCAACTTTTGTTGTTCTCAGCCCTAGATCCTCAATCTTTTTGAGGTTTTCGGATTTGAATTTTTTTTTTAAAATTAGATCTGTCAATTTTAGGAAGCCACACACATAGACTCACCACTCTACCATGATCATGGGTCCCTCCATTGCCAGCGGCCACCAGTCATGCCTCCATCCAACCTCCACATGCCCGACAGTAGATCTCATAGGCGTCGACGCGTGGAGCGCCCTACATAGCACATGCCACCTTCCTCTACCCATCACCATTGCCGCCGACCTCTTTTGACGTTCCCCCGTCAACCACTGCCAACGCGTGGCCCTCACGTGCCTACGAGTGGCTTCCATGCACCAGGCCAGGCTGCCTTCCTCCTCCTTGTCTAGTGCTGGTGGTGTTGTCCTGTTATTTTATTTTTTGTCTCTTTATTTTTCCCTATATATTTATGTTCTTTGTGTTTCATTTTTTTGCTAGTTTTTTGTACTAGCCTCCTTTTCCATTTCTGACATAGTGTTTCTTCTCCTTTCCGACTATTGATGGTTGACTTTGTTCTTTTTTACCAACTACTGATGGTCGTTTGGGGTTTTGTTCCGTTTATGGAAGGTTGCCATATTTAACAGCCTCCTTTGGCCTTTTCAGTTAGCTTGATGGGTCAAGTCATTTATTTGATTCATTTTCGACTGTTTTTAGGAAATTTCTGTTGCATTTGTCGTTTGTTTTCTTGTAATTTCCCTCTTCGCTCTCTTCACATTGAACCAAAAAAAGAAGCATTTTCTGCAAGACCCCACATCACAAGTCATACAAGCGAAGGGAAGATGATAGAATTAAACACACTCATATCTAACTACTTGAGGAAATGGTTCATATGTAACTCTTTGAATGTTATTGTCCTAATCAATTTTCAGATCCACACTATATTCTGACAAATCACGTCCCTCTCCAGTCTCCACTACTCGATTCATTAAAACTTTCTCAACTAGACAATGATTATCTTTATTTTCCATTTCCAAAATGCGTTCTCAATCGCAATCCTCTTCACTTTCTCTGTCATCATGAATGACAAATTCTTCCGGTGTTTGATAATTTCTTCGCAATCTATTAGTTATTTGCTTCCAAAAAAATGTCACATCACATTTTAAAATACCTTAAAAAAAATTTAATTCTCTTTATATCATTTATAATATAAAACAAACCTTAGCAACAAAAAGTCAAATCGCCAACAATCTTATTGTCAAAAATAATATACAGGGTGTCTTGATCAGATGATGTTTATAATGACTACGGGTTGTACGAAATAAATTAATTTGTAATACAAAAATTTATGTGTAGAATTTCTTTAATTTTAATTTATTGTTTTGGAAATATAATAAATATTATATTAATAAAATATCAACTATAGTCTTAATTGATATTTAAAACATTCTATTTTAAAAATTATATATATAAAAAAAAAAAAAGACTTTTATAAGACAACATGAAACCATTTTTCTTATTTTACTTAGAAGATATTAAAAAAAAAAAAAAAAAGAAAAAAAAAAAGGGAGTTGGGAGGTTTGATGCTTGTTTGGATGACACTTTTTTTGGATTTGTTTTGAAATTAGGCTTTTTCGATTTTGTAAAAATTTTTGGTTCAAATTTCTGGAATGCAAAAATTTGCATGTTGACCATGAAGTACAATTTTCATTTTGAAATCCTCATTTTATGTGAATTCCAAAATTGTAGGTAACATTAAATGTCAATTATTGGGTCCTGATTTTCACCCAAGTGTTCAATTATGTTGTCCTAATATGTTTCAAAGAAATGATTACCGAAGATCAACTTCGGCTTTGAAAAACTAGCAAACCATTACTTCATGCATGCTGTTGAGTGAGAAATTGGTTTTTTTTTTTTTTTAAGCAAAAATGTAAACTATCAAGCAAATAAAATGTGCATGCATACGTTTTGATATATTTTTGTTTTTTTCTAACAATGACTAATAAATGCATTTTGCTTTCAATTGGGTGAGGTTAGGAAAGATTGCATTTGATAACGATCTATTTTGAGGCAAGTTTTTGCTATGTCATGTATTTTGCTCTCCAAAAAGGTAGCTCAATCGGTTGGGACCACACTTAATAAAGTGGAGATCACTAGTTCAAATCCTTCTCCCCCCTCTTGTTAAGACATGTCAAAAAAAAAACAAAAAAAAAAAATACTAAGGGGTAATTACCTTTTGCCCCATTAACTATAGCGTCATAAAAATTTCTATTTCATCAGTCAAAGGGGTTAAAATTGACGGTCAACAATCATGTGCAAGTCATGTGCAATTCTAATTTTTTTTTCCCACTTTTGCCCTTATTTTAAATAATAGGTAACTTTTTCAATAATTATTTTGCCTATTTTACTTAGATATGGCATGGAGCGGATATGGGGTTACTTGTGCAGCCAGATTTGAATAGGTGGTCATCTTCTTCGATTGCATTATCACCACCATTCCAGTAGTTTTATTGTTCCATGTCAAGTGGAGTAAAAAAGTTGGTCATAGATTTGACAAGTGAGATTTGGAGTAAAACAGTAAAGAATATTGGAGTAAAAAAGGTTGGTCTGAGCTGAGATGGGATTTGATTTGATTCATTTATTGTGAATTGTCCCATTTGATGCCAGAAATCAGATCAAATCTTCATGCAGGGAGCATTGAAATTGCCATCCATTTCGAGTCTTTAATGGGTAAAGCTTCCACTTCCGTCAGGTTTTGATATTCTCCAAATTGGTGTAAACTCATCACATTCTTCAATGCTTTATTGATTGATGATCTTGACAATCCGCAAAAGCAGGAAAATGTGTAAACTCATAATCTTATATTTTAAATAAATAAATAATTCCTCCCTCATTATATTGTTCAACTTGATATGTTGGTTGATTTTTTATAAATTCAGTATTGAATCTGAAACTTCTATGTCTCATATTGCTTGGCGTAATGTCATAGTTATTATTATTTTTTTCAAATCTACATGCAAGCTTAATGAAAACAAAAAAAATCAACCAAAAAAAAAAAAAACCAATTGTAGCACAACTACATCAATCATATTGAGACACATTTCAATTACAATTAAAAATTAAATTATAAAAACAGCCAAATAAAAACAAAGGGGTGGTCCCTTCCTTGTTTGGCAAGCATTTTTTTTTTTTTTTTTCCCTTTTTCAAATCCAAATTTTATGATTTCATAAATTATTCTGTTTAATATTTCTAAGTAAAAATAAGTTTACAATGCGCTTGGTCATGGTGACTCCCACTACACGTTACACTAACGGTCAAAAACCATTCCCCTTATTTTTTCGTTAAGGAGCTAACATTGTGGAAATAGATATACACATAATACAACAAATAGGCAACCATCTTCAATAGATTTTCAAACAATGGTGCGCCCGAGCTACATATAATATCAAACCATGCATTACCGTGATCCTACTAAAAAGAGATCAATTACCAAAAAAAAAGAAATTATCCTTCCAGCAAATTTAACAGCAAACGACATATAAGTTTAACAGCAAAAGACTAGCAACAACCAGTTCCCATTAATGCAATGCCACCAAAACGCACTTCAAGCAAATAAGAGCACTAATATTAGGAGTACTCCTAGGCAACATAAACAGCACAAGATCGAACCAACACAGCATCGTACTGCAGTATTGAGCCACTGGTTGCCCAATGCACCGCTATTACCATGTTCACCCTCTTCTAAGACATCAGCCGACGGTGTTGATACATTTTCCAACTCATCTTCCCAATCTACTCGCCCTTACTGGGACGTGGGTGGCGGCAAATTTTGTAGTAGCTCATCTTCCCAATGGAAACTACCTCGATGATTCTGCAAGAACACCAATTGAGCATGGATATAATACCAATGTATTAAAAAAATAAATACAAGCATATTAATAGTTGAAGCAAAAACATTGCATACCTTGTAAAGGGGACACTTGTAAAATCGCCTCATGTAGTTTCTGTCGGTCCTAGAAACGAGTAGTTTCATCAGTCCAGCACCACATGGACATTGCATCTCAAGCTCCATAACTAATTTATTTAACACATTCATAAAGCCAACCAAAATGACATACATGTACAATATAAGGAGTACGACCAGATTGCGGAATACAAGAACAATTATTAAAATGGCATAGATATAGGTATGAGACCACAAGTTTTGATAATTATACATAGCAATCACCAAAATGACATAGTCATATATGCGTCCACAGCTGACATAATTATACATAGCAAATACCAAAATAACGTATGCCATCCATAGCGAGCATGTTGGCACACACAAAAGTAGTTTAGCACAAGTAAATGTGCTATAATGGCGAGTCATACAAAGAAATAGTCCCATTACACAACACATACCATAAACTAATAAACGGTACTGTAGGTACCGTAACAAAACATGAACTATATCACCATAGTTCCATTGCAATACCCAACACCACGTCAATTCGGCCCAAGCCTATTATCCCACATCAACTGCGCAATTTGGTCCCTAGTGTTTGTCATGTTCAAAGCAGAAGCATCAGAGAAGTCATAGTGGTTGGGGTAATCAGCACCATCGCCAAGAATCACAGGAGGGGCATGTTCAAAGAACATATCATTCCGGTCAGCATGTCGGATGAAGTTGTGTAGTGTGCAGCATGCATTGACTACAAGGGGCTGGCGACAGACTTTGTACTTAGGCATGCCGTTCAAAACATGGAAGCGTGTTTTCAGCACTCCAAAGCATCGTTCAATCACCATACGGAGTGAGGAATGACGGTAGTTGAACAATTCCTTGAACCCCTACAGGTCCCCACCATTACGGAAATCTTGTAGGTGATATCTCTCCCCATGATAGGGCGGAAGATAACCCATATAGCATGGAAACCCCGAATCAACCAAGTAGTAGTGATCTGAAAATTACCATGCAATACGTGTCATGATTGAGACCAAAGTTTAAAACATAAACATAGTTAATAGAGTTGGTTCGTGTAGTGAAGAATGCTCACCTTCAGGCGCTGTAGGAAATTCATTTTCAGGTCTCGTTATAGCATCGTAGAAGACCCTCGAGTCATTAGCGGTTCCCTCCCACCCGGTATACACGAATGTGAACATCATGTCGAAGTCACATGCGCACACCACATTTTGAGACACGACCCCCTTCCTCCCCCTGAAGGCATTTTGTTTCTGCGCCGGGACCCAAGCTTTGATATGGGTGCCATCAATAGCTCAAACACAATTCTACCATACCAGTAATTGTCAATCAATGTAATGATAAAGTATGGCCCAAAAGTCAAGCATATAATTGAAATTACATATTACTATTGTTTCATACCTGAAACCAGGGGTAATATTTCGGATTTTCTTGGATGTATGGGTGCACACCGTCAACATTCCTAGGCCTTATAATGCTCTTGCCCAAGTTGCATAAAGCCCTCATGACACACTTGAAATGGCGTGAAATGGTCTCGGTGGAGTGTTGGAACCTGTCTGCCGCAACCCTCATCCCTTGGCGGTGCCCAACTATCAAGCAAAATATGGCTAGCGATTCTTCCACACTAACGGTGCGAGTATCTTGTATGTAGTTCTCCTTAAGGACATCTGCTAAGGAGATAAAAGTATCTCTTTTCATGCGAAATAGCTTGTAGCAAGTGTCCGGATGCCCATGTAATACCTCATGCACGAATGCAGCACCCGTGAGGGCTGACGTGCGCTGGGGTATCCTGTCCACTTCGTTTTCTTCATCACACAAAGACTCAATGTGAAGCAAATTCAAGAACATCTCCTCAAACCAGTCATCGTCATCCATGACATGGTCAACAGCACCATAGAAAACAAAATTTGGGACATTTGGGTTCATCCTGTTTGGAAAATGTATAAAATGGCAACGTCAAACACAAATGATTGTAATTACATGGTCATTACCAAATATTTTGCCATTTTTAATATTGTTGTTATCTCTCTTTTTTTGTTTTTTTTTTTCCCCTCTGCACAGTAAGGAGATAGAACAATTTATTAGTGCAAGTATGGTTCTTTCAAATACAACAAACGATCGGTGTTCCCTTTTGATTGGTGGTATGTCATGGATTTGTGTTAGTCGGTACTGTTATATCTATCAAGTGACCCACAATTAAATTAAATTATTAAATAATAATATGTAGTAAGTCATAATGTGACTTGTAACATTAATTTTTGAAAAATATATAATAAGTTATTATTTTATGAATAAATTAATACATAAAAAATTTCTTGAACCGAATTCTTAGACAAAACAGTTGTATGCTCGTCAAATGATCAGTGTAAGTATTGATTATTCAATATTGGGTACAGATGGTTTAACCCATTTTACACAATTTCTTAACTATTCTCATTTTAACACGAGTTAAGGTAATTACAACAATTAAATAAAGTAAAAAAACCAAAAAAATTGAATTAGGTTTTGTAGTGCGAATATAATCGTTAACTTTTTGTTCTTGAACAATTTTTTTAGGTAAAAAGTAATCCTAACAAATGAATATCAAAATAAATTTTTTGATATTGTTATAATATTAATATTAATTAAATAACTTAATTTATTATTTGTTTAGTATTTTTTTTTTGTGGGGGGGGGGGGGGGGGGGGGGTGGTGAACATTGATTTCATGCTATTAACACGTGTTGGGCTTTACGGGTTTAGACGATAATTTTTTTTCCCATCTTGTAAAATGGGCAATTTAAACACAAGGTGAAGTATACTTTTCCTACTCCTATGAACTTCAACTATTGTGTGGTCATTTCTACCTACTAAAATAGAAGCATACAACAAAATCTATTGCAAAGTAGAACTCAAAACAATTACAATCAAAAGCTTTTAATTTCAAACCACGTATTTATATTAGTTTTGGTACTTGGATATTCAACAAGTGTTAATTAGATAAATTTTTTAAAGTGTTTTGCATATCTTTTATTATATATTGTCAATTTTCGTTTTTAAAAATCACAAATTTTTTTTTTTCGGGTTTTTTAAACGAAGGTAGCAAATCTTTCTTTTTCTGTTTTTAAGAATTTCTATAAAATTTAAGATATTTTAACATATATACACTTAAGATTATTGATACATTACTCCGTAGCTACAGTCTTAAACTAACGCTTATATTGTTTTAAGCATAAATTAACTAACTCTAGAAATTGAGATACAAAACACTTTAAAAAATCAAATAGGCAAAGTAAACACAAGGTGAAGTATACTTTTCCTACTCCTATGAACTTCAACTATTGTGTGGTCATTTCTACCTACTAAAATAGAAGCATACAACAAAATTTAATGCAAAGTAGAACTCAAAACAATTACAATCAAAAGCTTTTAATTTCAAACCACGTATTTATATTAATTTTGGTACTTGGATATTCAATAAGTGTTAATTAGATAAATTTTTTAAAGTGTTTTGCATATCTTTTATTATATATTGTCAATTTTCGTTTTTAAAAATCACAAATATTTTTTTTTTTTTTGGGTTTTTTAAACGAAGGTAGCAAATCTTTCTTTTTTCTGTTTTTAAGAATTTCTATAAAATTTAAGATATTTTAACATATATACACTTAAGATTATTGATACATTACTCCGTAGCTAAAGTCTTAATATAACTCTTATATTGTTTTAGATAACTCTTATATTGTTTTAAGCATAAATTAACTAACTCTAGAAATTGAGATACAAGGGATAAAATAAAATGAGAAATTTAAACACAAAGTGAAGTATATTTTGCTATTCCTATGAACTTCAACTATTTGGGTGGTAATTTGTGTTTAGCTCTTATATTGTTAAATAGGCATAATTCCTATGAACTTGACCTATTCCTAATTTGTGCTTAACTCTTACATTGTTTTAAGCATAAACTAAGTCTAGAAATTGAGATACAAAGGATAAAATAATCATTACCAGACAACAATGTTCATTCTAATATTAATATAATGTACTAGAAGATAGAAGGATACAAGTATTATTAACATTAATCATAGGATTTCCAACCAGACAAACTAGCAAACCATAACAAATGCAGAAAGTTGAAGATAAAACAGGAGGTAAACAAGAAGCAGGGTATAGAAGATAAATCAAACATGTCACATTAGTTAAGTGCCAGAAGTTCAAGCAAATATAAAAAAGGTGCCAGTGGCACTAATATTACATGCCAATTGTTCTTGGAAATAAGCAAATATAAAGGTGCCAGTGGCACTAATATTACATGCCAATTGTTCTTGGAAATAAGCAAATATAAAAAAGTGCCAGTGGCACTAATATTACATGCGAATTGTTCTTGAAAAATAACATAATTAAACAAGCCGACAAACCCATAGAAACATGCTGAAAAAACAAACAATGCCATAAGTAGCATTAGAAACGGTCCAACACTGGACTATGCAGTCAGCATGCATACAAACTTAAACCACAAGCCCAACAACATAGTTACAGCTTCTCAATCCAAGCCTTCTTCCTTTGTGGAGGTAGTGCAATAAAACCATTACGGACATTCTCATACCTAAAGAGCTCAAATGCCCTAAAATACCTATCATCATCTAGGTTGGGGGCAATCTCATCCAACATGCCAATGGCCCTACTCATGCCATTGGAAAAAGATGCACCACTACCCCCAGCACCTGCACTACCTTCCCCACTACTCATTCGCAGTTGATCTTGTAACAAGATTTCTTTCTTCAAACGGCTAACCTCGGTAAACTCTTTTAATGCATCACTTCGAAGAGAATCTATATGAGATTTACCCTTACCTTTCCTCTTGTTTTCTGTGCTAGGCCCAGAACTATCAACTGGACGCTTACCACGTCCGTTACCCCCAATGACTATACCCCTATTTTGAGGAGGAGGTTGGCCACACCCCTGACTCGAACCACCCACAGAACCAAGAAAATCCCCACTCACACTGTTATCAACAGCCGCATTGGTTGCTTGACTAACATGCATTCCAAACCGTAAGAGTTGCTCATTCAACTCGTCCTCTTCGTCACTACTCGGTGGTGTCCTAGCGGATGAATGGCGGAGGACCCCAGTGGCTGTTGAGCCATTGAAGAGTAGACCCAAAATTTCGTAGTTTGGACAGCCCTTCCTTCGAAAACGACTAGCCTTCGGCTTGATCTAGGACAGACGAAAAAATAAAAAATAAGAACGCTTCTGTGTGACCTAAAATTAGAGTGTGGGAACTGATATATTAGGCAAGGGTTACCGAACTTTACCCTAAGATACTGCTGCCACTGGGTCTCCGTCCCCTGGACTGTGTTTGATACTGGGTCCCAACGAAATCCAGTTATGTGCTGGAGGAGGTCAAAGAAGTCACGGTGGTTCATCCTAAGTCTGGAAAATTTAGTCCGACACTGTACGGCAGTGTAGGTCCGACCGGTCATTGTAGAAAGCTGGGAAGCTATAGGCGACCACAAGTTCATATTAACTGACCCATTCACTATTCTCCCCGTATTGGACAATTCGACCAACATTTGCACAAACATACGTTCAAACTCAGGAGACCAAAGTGATGGGTCCTCGCCTTCAGCGGGTTCCATCTATGCATAAATATACCAACGTAAAAAAAAAAAATGTTCATGTCAACATCTTATGAAGAATTGCATTTCACTGCCAAACAACAAAAAAAAAAACCCGAATAGCTCGTGTGAGGCATACCTTACGCCTTTTGTAGGAGATGGGTGTCTCTGGATCCCGAGATCGCTTGCTACTCCTTGTCCAATACGCCTGCACAAATATAGGTCACAGTGTGTGTAAATGATATAGAAACTAAACAAATTGAACGAAAAAGAGCATAGAAATTGAGAGGGAGTGCGATTATAACCTTCCAAGACCGTGTCTTCGAAGGGGTGCCCGTGTCCGTAGATGCTGAAATGATACAGGGTCGCCGTTGCTTACGAGGTGACTGGGGAATAGTTGTAACGGAGTAGCTATTGGAGGATTTCACAGACCCCTCTGAAGAAAGGTCTATGAAGATGGGCTTCTGCATGTCGTTGTGGAGGAGGATTATATGGACGGGTGATTACTATTCACATATCAGCTCAGCTCCAGGGAAAGTGTACTAGGTAATGATGAGGACTCCATTAGCGCGTGGCTTGGGGTGGAAGAAGTTGAGGGCATACGTACTGCAGAGGACGCTGGAAAAGACGGGTGTAATTGCCCATTGAAAAAATGCATCGCAGCTCTCGTTTGTGGAGATAAGCCAAAATGGTTCAAACAATAAACAGATCAACGATGAGTGAAAGGGCACGTTGTGCTCACATATCAAGTATGGACGGCCCACATTTGTTCAAAAAAAAATGGACGGTCTGATGAGCATGCACAAATCAAGATGCCACTAGACATACGCGGTTCGCAATTCACACAATAGGTGTGATTCGGTGTGGTGTAGGTGCATGGCAAAAGTCTGCGCGAATAGATCACATACGTTTGTTAGACACAGGTTACATGATGGGTGAGGTGGCGTCCATCCACGAGTCGATGGTCAAGAATTTCATCCCTTTACCGTGAGTGCAAGTCCATCCTAAAATTCTCTAACTTTGAAAACGGACGGTCAGATGAGGTTTGAAAGAAATCAGACGATGCTCAGCTAATGTTGGAATTCCCGCACATCAGTTTTGCTTTTCGTTGGATTCGCCAGCTTTCACGGCAACCAATGCATGGAGAACGTGCGTTGGTTGCCGTTGTAAATCTTGCAGTGGATTTTGTTCCTTCTTAATAGTATTTTGACAGCAGTGGCGCATGATTCCGTGGGTCGCGGATTTGAATGGAATTACAGGGACCTGCCACATGTCATCCTTAGCATTACAGAATACCGACTGACGGTTAGGATTAAAGCACCTTATTTCTTACAGATGCATCTCGTCTCCCAAGCCGAGTTCAGCGTGACATTGGGTACAAGTGGTTTTAATTCATTGTTGCAGAGCCGCCTGACTTCAGTTGATCTTCACGCCAAGTAGTAAATCCGCTGCAGTGGGTTGGTATGTCGGTGCGTGTGAGTCGGTGGGCAGTAATTACCAAGGCCTTGTTTGTGAACCCTTGTAGGTACTGTAGAACACTGGCCTTAAAATCAGGGCTGGTCGTGCTGGGGGTTCGAGTGTGCGAACGGGCCAGTTTTGGAATTTGAACCTGGATCACATTTCGGAATTAAATTCCAGTTGGGTTTTGTGACGAACGGGCCAAACACCAAATCTACATGGGTTTTTTAAAATATCCAAAACAAAAACAAAATCTGGCCCATCCAAACAAGGCCTTGGGGTTTGCGAACCACCCCCAAACCACCCTTTTTAGAGGTGGTCAAACGAACGGTGCACCCTTTTTTTTTTTCTTCTTATTTGCATTGTTGTCATTGTCTATACCATTCATTTAAAATGTACCATTCACATTACACATTATGTTTTTTTAAGAAAAGTGGTGCTACCATTGTTATAGCCAGGGCCACCAAATCAACACCATAGTGGCGGTGCCATCACCGTGGTGCATCACTTTTAAAATTATTTATTTATTTTCTTTTATTTTATAAAAATATTTTCAAATTTACTTTTTACAAAACTTTTTCAAAATTTTACCAAACCAATTTTCAAATTGTCTCAAATATGACTTCAACCAAATCAATTCTCTCAATTTTTACATTTTCAAAACTGAAAATCCAAAATGCTTTTCAAAATTTGACCAAACATGCCACTGCTTTTATAACCGCTTAACCACACTAACCATTAACCGCTTTGAACTGCTTTTATAACCGCACTAACCACTAACTGCTTTTAAAAGCGGTTAGTAAAAACTGCTAACCGCTAGGTAGTTAGCGGTTAGCAGTTATTAGGTTTTTGAAAACCATTAACCACTAACCGCTTTTTTTAAAATATAATATATATTTATATTATATATATATATTTCATATAATAGGAGTCATGCTATCCGGCATCCTAGAGGCAGCCCAGCGTCATCCAATGCTGACGTGGCTGCCTCTACAAATTCGGTTGTTTTTTTTTTTTTTTTTCATAAAAAAAAAATTATTTTTTATATAAAAAACACGTGTATATGAGAAGAAAGATTTTTGTTGGTTTGCTTTTTTTTTTTTTCGTCCTTGGTGTTTATGTTTATGTTTTTGCATTCTATATATTTGATGAAATTTCCATGGAAAGAGCAAGTTTTTTGGGTTGTACTTTGAGATATTTGAGCACTACAAAAAGAATCAATAATTTAGTAACCAACCATTAGTGATGTGTCAAGCATGTTGACATGTCACTAAAGTTTAGTGATGTGCCGTTAGTTACATGTGTGGCAGGTTAATAAATTGGAAGTCACTAATAGGAATTTAGTAACATGTCAAGTTTGACATGTCACCAAAGGGTGACATGTCAAACTTGACATATTACTAAAGTTTAAAAAATTAGTAGTAAAAAAAAAATTTCAAATTGATTTCCGAATTTTTTTTTTTTCAAATAATATCATGGAATCTGATTTTCAAAAATCCTAACCCAACAGCAAATCAAAATTTAATTGAAAAAAAAAAAAATTAATTGAACATGGAATAGATCAATAGATTCAAACCCAGTAGCAAAAATTAATTTAAGCAAAATTTTTCAAAAGTTTTGAACTTTGAATCTAATTTTACTACTCACTCACTGTGTGGAGTTGGAGAGTACCCAAAATCAAAAACCTGCAACACAAAAGAACCACAAAAATCAATTCGTTTAAAAGCTAAGACAAACGACAGAAAAATTAGAAAAATTACCCATTAGAGTATACGATGTCCGTTCCCCAAGTGGATTTAACCTGAAAAATCAAACCAAACCAAACCAACCAAAAAAAATTAGACCCATAAAAATTTCAAACACCCAAACCCAGCAGCAAAAAAAAAAAAAAAAATCAAAATCTCAAACCCAGCAAAAAAAACAAAATAAAAAATAAAAAAAATCAGATCTTCTCTTCTCTTTTTCATTTTCTTCTTATCTTCTCTTATTTTTCTCTTCTCCTTTTCTTTTTCTTATTCCCATACGAGAGAAGAGAGAGCTGCCATGGGGGGTATACTGAGCATGAGAGCAAAAGAGAGAAGAAGAAAGAAGAGAGGGAAGAAGACACAAAAAGAGGGAAGCAGCTGGTGCACGTTTCCAATGCCCATTGGTGACGTGTGTCCAGCTGGCACGTCACCAATGGGGTGACGTGACACTTATGTCACGTCATTAGTATCTTAATTCAGGAAAAAAAAATTGACAACTTTAGTATCGTGTCAAAGTTCAGTTTTTGAAATGGTGACGTGTCAACTTTGACACGTTACTAAAGTTGTCAAATTGTTATTTATTTTATTTTATTCAGTTTTTGAAAATGGTGACATGTCAAATTTGACACATCACCATTTCGAAAACTGAAAAAGAAAAAAATAAAAATGTGACAACTTTAGTAACATGTCAAATTTGACATGTTACTAAATGGTGACGTGTCAACTTTGACACGTTACCAAAGATTTTGGTAACATGTGAGAAACTGCCACATCACCAAATGGTGATGTGCGAAAAAAATCATGTACCATAGACACGTCACTAATAACACTTTCTTTTGTAGTGGAGTGATATTAGCTAAATTTTTATGAGCTAATATTTGGGTTCTAATGCCTCAAAACTTTTTTCTGGATTTAAAACTAAAATCTCGGGGTGAAAGGTTAACCATTTTGGGATGGTATCACCCTAAAGGGATTCGCTCATCCTAAATTTGATGCTAATGCCTCAAAATGCTATCTCGGTATTATATACTTTTGCAGATACCAATTTATGATCAGTGATTCATGGGAGTCGGTGAATTTGATATATAATTTGGTTAATTTCTGATAAATGATTATCGATTTTAAATTTGGCAAGCGCTTCCCCCCTTGTAACATCTTTCCTCTTCAATTAGAGAGAGAGAGAGAGAGAGAGAGAGAAAAAAAAAATGGCAGACGCTTGGCTGGCTCAATTTGGCAGCCAAAAATCTCTACTCTATAATATATGACAATAAGTCGTTGTAGTATAGTGAGCCAAAAAATGGTATATAGCAATTTTTAATGCTTAAATGGCCATGAAAATAAATAAAAAATGTTTGAAGTGAGCCAAAAAAAAACCCCAATTCTCAAAACCGGTCCAAAAAATCTGGCAAAAAAAAAAGCCCAAAAAAAAGGGTTAGCTGGATGTGGTTAACCGCCTAGGTGGTTGCGGTTAGCGGTTTTCACCACTAACCGCTAACCGCAACCACCTTTTCACTAAATTATAACTTATAAGCTTATTAAACCCATTTTATTTTATTAGTTAATGAGAAAATAATTTCCTATTAAACAATTCCTTGACGGAAATAAGAGTTATAATTGAATAATATATAAATCGGTCTTCTCTCAATCCTATAAATTTACTTGACTTCCATTAATTTTTGTTCTTAAGCGCAAAAAAATCAAGTGAGAAAAAACGTTTCTCTAACATCTATGCATGAATTCTTAAAATTTTATAATTATGGATTCTGATATGTGTTATTTAGATACTTATTTTATGTATTAGATGATTGTAAAAATCAAAATGGTTACTTGGGATTTAATGAATTTATCAGTAATCACTACAAAAAAAAAAAAAAAAAAAAAGTTTTTTTTGAGGTGGCAAACATTAACCCACTTTTTGCCACGTCAGTAATTAGTGACATGGCAAAAGTGCCACGTCAATAAAAATTTTATTAACGGGTAAAATGTGCCATGTCACTAATTAGTGACATGATACATCCCACACGTCAATAAATAATGTGTCAAAAATTACCACGTTGCTAAATTTAAATTCAATTTAATTTTTTTAAAAAAAATTATATTTAAATTAGGGGAAAGTCCACATAACCCCCTCAAACTACCATTTAATTGACAATGTCCCCCTAAACTTTCAATTGTGACAATGTCCCCCCTAAATTACCAAAAATTATCAATGTTCCCCCCAATAACGAAATTACCCTCAGTAAAATAAAAATAAAAAACTAAAACTTCTAGAAAAAAACCTAAAACTAACAAAAACTAAAACCATTTTTTTAAAAAATCAATTTTATAAGAAAAAAAATTTAAAAAATTTCGATTTTTTTTTTTAAATTGAAAATTTTAGTTTTTTTTTTTTTTGTTTTATAATTTTATTTAAATAAAAATTTACGTTTAAAAAAAATAAAATTTTTCGTTTAATAAAATGAAATTTTTTGTTTTTTAAAACTAAATAAAAAAATAGTTTTCTTTTTTTTTTTAAATAAAAATTTCCGTTTAAAAATAATAATAAAAATTTTTTTTAAAAAAAAAATTGTTTTTTTTTTAAATATTATTTTTAAAATAAAATTTTTCGTTTTTTTAAAAAATCAATTTTTTTTTTTTGAATTTATAGGGGTATTTTTGTCTTATTGCTAGTATTGGAGGGATATTGACAATGTTTTGGTAGTTTAGAGGGGATATTGTCACAATTGAAAGTTTGGAGGGAACATTGTCAATTAAGTGGTAGTTTGAGGGGAGTACGTGAACTTTACCCTTTAAATTATATACAATAGTGGTTTGGCAAAATATCACACAACAATAATTATTGACGTGCATTTTGACACTCAACATGTCATGTGAAGTAATTTACAGAAAAAGGAACAAAAAAACTATTTTTTTAGTGATTTTTGGGCTAGACAAACGAAGCTTAAGGCCATTTGCCTATTCAGACTAGAACTTGTACGTTGTTGCCCTGACTTTTTGGGCGATACTGGCTTTCAAAAATCTACTGAGAATGTGAAAACATATATATATATATATGAAGATGAACACCTTTCCATTCATCTTTTTCATGGCCAATTCAGCAGAGTCGGGAGATGACGTTAAATATTGTTGGGAATAAAACTACTCCAAATCTGGTCTAATAGTCCTACTCCAAGTTGAATTGAAGTAGGAGACCTAATCCAGGCCTTACACTAACTCAAACAGACTGAAATATTGTGATTTGTGCATAATATATATTGCTCTTCTCTAAGAAATTAACTTAGGCATTGAACTGACGGATCTTTTCACGCTCTTGCTATTTCCAATTTCCTAAAAAAATTCTTCTCTCTCCCCGTGATTTTTTCGTTCTACAGAGCACCGGCCCTTTCCCCTGTCTTCTCTTCGTTTGGTTTCCTCCACCTCCTAGTCGGTGGATGACTCAACTGCTTTGACCTCGGAGGTGCTTTTGTTGGTTAAGGCGGCAAGCCTTCAGCCCCTTAACTCTCCATGGGAGTTCTTTCATGGAATTGTAGGGGGTTATCTCGTGCCCCGACTATTCGCACACTTCGAGCTCTTAACATGCTTCATCGGCCAGAGTTTATTTTTTTGTCTGTGACGAAGGTGCAAGCTCAAAGAGTCCGATTTGCCTTAAATCACATTGGATTCCCTTTTTGGTTACAAATTCATCCAGTTGGCTCCAAAGGTGGTCTCTGTATAGCTTGGAAGCATGGAGTGGAAATTGAGCCCATTCAGCAAGATTCAAATCATATCTCTTGTCTTGTTTACTCGGATCCTCCACATAGCCCTTGAATACTTACATGTGTTTATGCGCCTCATACATACCAGAGGCGTAGTGATTTTTGGGATTTCCTTTCAGATATGCGGAATTCTTTTGGAGGCCCTTGGCTTCTTTTGGGTGATTTCAACTCAATTCTCTCTCCTGTGGACAAATTTGGTGGGCGTCCGTTTGGCTCTCTTTCTCACAAGCATTTTGAAGATTTTGTCCATTCGAATGCTTTGATTCATTTGGGTTTCAATGGCAACAAATTTACCTGGAGCAATCATACGCAAGGTAATGTGAATATTAGGGAGCGTCTGGATAGGGGTTTAGCTAAAAAGGACTGGGTGCATCTCTTCCCCAATTCTCTTATCAGCATTATCCTTGCCTCCAACTCTGATCATTGTCCCCTTCTCTTATCCACGGCTGGCACTTATCAAGACCTCTCAAAGCCTTTCAGGTTTGAGGCTTTTGGACAAGAGATCATACCAGCCACGAAGTTGTTGCTAGCACTTGTTTGATGGATGTTCCTGGCTCTTCGGCTTTCTCCCTTAGCATAAAATGGAAAAGCACAAAATATGCTCTCAAAGAGTGGAACCATCATCATTTTGGAAGAATTCAGTCCTGCATTAAGAAGTTAATGTCTTAAATTAACGTTATTCAGAGCAGGCCTCATTCCATCTCTAATGCTTCTTTATAGCATAATCTCCAAACTAAGCTTCAAGAACAATTTCTAAGAGAAGAAATTTTGTGGAAACAGAAGTCTAGAGAGCTCTGGCTCACCTACACTGATTTGAATACAAAGTTTTTTCATGCTTCTACTGCCTGTCGAAGAAGGTATAACTCCCTAACTTTCCTTAAAGCTTATGATGGTTCTGTTCTTAATAGCAGGGAAACATTGGTGCTTATATTGTTGATCATTTTTCTAAGTTGTTTACTTCAACTGGTCCTATTTTGGATGATTCTTTGAGTAATCTGTTTATGCCTGTTATCATTGATGAGGAAAATTCTGACTTGTCTAATATTTCAGATGAAAGAGAGATTTATGATGCCATTGTGAATCTAGGGCTTAACAAAGATCCTGGCCCTGATGGGATGACTGGGTTATTCTACAAATCCTACTAGCCTATTTTTAAACTCTCTGTGATTGCCTCAGTTCAATCTTTCTTTAGAGGGGGTTTTCTTCTGAAAGAATTTAATCATTCTAACATTGCCCTTATTCCAAAGATTGACAACCCTTCTCAGGTTCATCATTACAGGCCTATCAATCTCATCAATTTCAACTATAAAATTATTTCCAAGATACTTTCCAACAGATTTAAGCCCCTGCTTCACAAGATTATTTCTCCTACTCAATCAGCTTTTCTGAAGGGAAGATTTATTCATGACAATACAGTTTTGGCTCATGAGCTTTTTCGTTCCATGAAATAGAAAAAGGGTAATGGTGGCCTCATGGCCTTGAAGTTGGATATGAAAAAAGCTTTTGATTGTATGGAATGAGATTTTCTTATCCGGATCTTAATTCTTTTGGGTTTTAATTCCACCTGGACTCACTGGATCAAGCAATGCATCTCCATTTCCTCTTTTTCTATTATGATGGATGGGTCCCCGTATGGCAATTTTTCTCCTTCAAGAGGTCTTAGGCAAGGAGATCCCCTATCTCTTTTCCTATTTATTCTGGATTCAGAAGCCTTCTCCAAGATCATCTTCAAAGAGGAGAATTTGGGTAATCGTCTTGGCATCAAAATAGCTAGGCGCAGTCATGTTGTCTCCTATCTTTTATTTGCTGATGACTTGATTATCTTCTCCAAAGCTAATGTTTCTGAAGCTAGAGTGATCCAAGAATGTCTTTCCACTTATTCTAGATGGTCTGGGCAGAAGATAAACTATTCCAAGTCTTCTATCTTCTTTAGCAAAAATTGCAAGCCTTCGATTAGAGGTTCTATTAAGAGCATGCTAGATCTTCCTCATATTTCAGCAAAGGCTAAATGTCTTGGGATCCCTCTATTTTTTCATAGAACCAAGAAGAGATCCTCGGTTGATTTAAAAGACAAGATGTTATATAAGATTGTTGGTTGGAAATCAAAGTTGTTGTCTCAGGCAGCTATAACCACTCTCCTTAAATCAGTTGCCAATGCCATTCCTTCTTATATTATGTCTTTGTTCTTGCTGCTCAAGGGTTTTTGTAAAGAGCTCAACTCTTTATTAAGGAAATTTTGGTGGGGATTCCCTCAGGACAAGAATCACAATCTTTCCTTTTTGGCTTGGGACATTTGTAAACCTAAGGCTCTGGGTGGTTTGGGTATTCGTACTATGGAGACTTTGAACTTATCTCTGCTTGCTAAATTGGGTTGGAAAATTATTACAAAACCTTCTCTTTTGTGCGTGGCAGCTTTGTCTGGGAAATATCTTCAAAGTGGAGTCTCATTCCTCAATGCTTTTCTTCGCCCTTCGGCTTCTTGGCTATGGAAGGGTATTCTAAAGGCAAGGCAAGTTGTGGAATTAGGTGCTTGTATGGCAGTTTCTTCTGGTCAAGATATCAATATATGGAAGTCTCCTTGGATTCCTTCCATTCAGCTCTTCAAGCCTTCTCCTAATCCAAATCTAGTTGATCTTCCAGATTTTGAGGTTGCTGATTTGTTGATTGAAGGTGGCAGGTCATGGAATGTGTCTCTCTTGGCTGATTTGTTTGACTCTAATTCAGCGCAGCACATTCAAAACATTCACTTATCTCATGAAGTTTCCAGTGATAGGTGGACTTGGGCTGCTTCTTCGAAGGGGCTATTTTCTGTTAGGTGAGCTCATGAGTTAGCCTTTCAGGATTTGGCTTCCTGTTCTTCTACTCTCTCTCCTGAAGATTGGTCATGTCTTTAGGGGTTGAAATTGCAGCATAGGCTAAAACATCTTCCTTGGAAGATGGCGTGGAATATTCTTCCTGTGCGTGCTTCTTTGGCCAAATTTGTTAACTCTATTGATCTAGATCCTTGGTGTTGCCTGTTCTGCAAAGGCCCTCAAGAATCTCTCTCTCACATTATGCTTGAGTGCTCCTTTGCTAAGATTTTATAGAGGAGCTCTCCTTTGCCCCTTCTTACTGATGTTTTTTGTGAACAGCCTTTTACAGATTGGATTGTGGCTATTTTGAGGCCTCATTTGAAGCTTACTATTCCCATTCAGGAAGTCCGCAAGTTCCAACTTCATACAACCATCACCATGGACCATATATGGTTTTCCAGGAACCAACTTGTCCATCATGCTCTTAATCCCTCCCCTATGTAGTCCCTCTTTCAGATTGCTTCTACCACGGCGGATCATTGTAAAGCTTGGACTGATTCCACTTTGTCTTCCATTTGGTCTCCTCCTCTGCCAGGTACCACCAAGGCAAATTTTGATGTGGCTTTGTCTTCAGATTTTGCAATGGCTGCCACGGTAGTAAGTGATTCAAATGGTAACATCATTGGTGCTGCTACTAAGAAAATTCTTACTAAGGATGTCGCCTTAGGTGAAGCTCAAGCGGCCCTTTTAGCGGTTCATACTACGGCTTCTTGTGGTGCTCACTCTCTCATCCTTAAAGGGGTTGCCCTCAATGTTATTCTTGCTATTCAACAGCCTCAGCTGTTTGCGGGTTGAAATTTTTCTAATGTTGTTTCAGATATTTCCTTGTATTTGCATTCTTTCTTTAGTTGGAATGCAGAGAAAGTTTATAGGAGTGCTTACTTTAGAGCACATTGTTTGGCTAAATGGACTGCTTTCCACCTAGTGTTTGGAAGCATTCTCATAGGATCGTCCATTCGAATCAAGAGTGGAAAAGATCCCCCTTGTATCCTTTCCCCCCTTTCAATTAGAAAAGAAAAAAAAAAAGAAAAAAAAAAAAAGCCCTCTTTGATTCTTTGAATCTCTTCAATTGCCTCATGGGGCATGTATATATTAGGCATTTTGTACTCTTCGCTATCTGAACCCATGTCCAAACAATGCCATATCTGATTGTGCTACAAGAGCACTGCAAGCATGCAACCTGGCTTCATGTGCTTAAATTGGTGCATGCATACCCCATATACACAGTCTTATATACACCTAAGATGACTAAGCTTTTCCTTAAACAAATCAAGCAAATACAACTCTTCAACCTATCAGCTGAAATTTAAAGAGACTATGAGCGTGTTTGAGATTGCGTTTGAAAAATAGAGCTTTTAAGGAAAAAGCGATTTTTACCAAAATTGCGTTTTGGTTATTTTTAGGCTTTTTAGACCCTTAAAAGCGCTTTTAATTTTTTTACCAAACGAATACTTTTTTATTCAAACGGACTTTTTGAGTGTTAAACGCACTTTTAGGCTCCTCAAACGCAATTCCAAACAGGCCCTACATATAGTAAACAACCACCATCCTAACAATTACTAGTTATATAACCATGCACCTTGTACAAAAAGCATCAAAAAACATGGCACCCATTAGTAAAAACTGGCAACAAGCAAAACAAACTGGCGACAAGCAGTAAAATGTTACTCATTCCTTCTTGCCAGATTCTTTCACATAAGCTACATTTGAAAAATAGGTGAACTCTGTTTTTAGTTCAATTTCTGCAGAAAAATACAACTGATTTCACCCTTATAACCCCATTTAGCGAATCTATCCCTCGTAGTTAGACAATCTTAAGCTGATAGAAGGAGGTAAATTTAATCACTTAATTATTACTTTAACACTCCACTTTATATGTGGGTTCAAACTCATTTTTAATAGGTGAATTCCAACACATTGAATATTTAATTGAATAAAAGGTAAATGACCGAGTCAAAGTTCGTATTTAAGTTTGTAGAATAAATGGTAATTTAACAAATTAAAATCATCTGACTTACAAACACATTCAGGTACATGGGCCTTCAAAAGAAAAATGAATACAACTTGGATGCTTCTTCAATACTTACAAACTGGATCTCTAAGCCCATTTCATTAAAAGAAAAGTCCAACCCCCGGTAGCTCCCTTACAAATTCATATTCCTACAAATCTTGAGTAATTCTAAAAGTCATTCTTGTGTTATTTTTGTATCATTATATGAATTATGGCTTTTAAAATCACAATTTAATCAAAATTCAATAATAATCAATCACAAGTCCAATGAAAATTTTAGAAGCCATATCATTTTTAGAGTGACACAAGAATGACATAAGAGTAACTTCTGTTAAATTACCAGTTATTTCAAAAGCTTAAGCTTATAGGAAGACGTAAATTTAATCACGTAATCAATATTTTAACACTCTTCCTCACGTGTGGCCTCAAACTTCTTTTTAATAGGTGAGGCCTAACACGTGAAATATTTAATTTAAATGGGGGTGAATTGACGGAGTTAATATTCGACCTTTGTCTCTGATACTATGTTTGCAAGCTTCAGAAGTCCATCTATGGATTCAAGCAGGCACCTAGGACCTGGTTTACAAAATTTGCTGCCACCCTACTTACATTTGGTTTCACAGAATCCAAAGTGAATTACTCTCTCTTCATTCTGATGTGCTTTTGTTCCTTCTAATACTAGTTAAATTAGAAGGAACAGAAAGGCCATAACAGTAGGCTTTAATATCGTTGATCAAAGTGAAGACAATATAGAGATCAAAGAGTGACCTATCAATCACCATCTTAATTTACGACAAGGAAACTCTTTGATCAAATCCGTTCATGCATTTGCAAAATCTTGACTACAACGACACGTACGTATATAAATTTGACCAAACAAATGAACAGTCAGTACATTCCACGAAACTAGTTGTCCAAATTAAGGAGTTACAAGAAGTAGCCAAAAATGATTTTGAATAAGGTTGAAGTGGGAGGTTGATTCAAGCCTGACCGAGACATCTTTAGCAGCTCTTTTGCAAACCCTCCAATTCTTTCGTTTTGCAAACACACGTGACTTTTGGTTGTATGTATTCTCATCGCGTGTGGCCTGCATACAATGAGGATTAAGGCTCACTATACTCCATATATCTATATGGCTTCAATTGAATGTAAAAGGAAAAATGAGAGTGAAAATCACTTCACTTTAACTTCAATGAACCAAACTCTGCAAGTTTTTTTATGATCATGACAATTGGAGCGACCAGTTTGGCAATATATATGTAAGAAGAGAATATTAACAATATATCTTCTACCACATCATCAGACTCCAACACTATCTCAACAACCAAGTCAAAGATCTGTTCTGTTACTTGATATACATCTTCTACCACATCATCAGACTCCAACACTATCTCAACAACCAAGTCAAAGATCTGTTCTATTACTTGATATACATCTTCTACCACATCATCAGACTCCAACACTATCTCAACAACCAAGTCAAAGATCTGTTCTGTTACTTTATATACTGCAGTTGCTGATATAGTGCAGTTGCTGACATAGTGTAGAAGATAATTATTCAAATATTATTGTTATAGTTTAAATTCAAATGTATACATAGCTAGATATTATTTGATTCACTATACGTGTATAAATATACACATTTGATAGTAATACAATTTATTCAATCTCAAAAGCTTTCAGAGAAATGATATGGTGCATGTAAAATTAGCATATTTCCAACATCCCATGCATTATGAGTCCCTTTTTCTTTTCCTGGTTAATTTGCTATATGAGTCGTTTCATTATGTACTCCAAACTCGTGCAAAACACCTCCACATGAATCGTGTTAGACTCCAACTTCATTGGCGAGAGTAATCTTAAGAAATTGTTTCCGCTCAAACATGATATAATCTAAATACCACCAAGCTAGACCATTGGAACAAGCAAAACATTAAGCTTGGCTGTTAATTACGGTTTGCTAGCTAGTAGAAGCTCCTTTGAGGATTCATGAATGTATCAGTGATGGAGAAGAATACCTGCAACGCACAAGAATATTTTAGCAGATTGACATGACGTGATGACTACAACCACGTCTACTATTTACTGGTGTTGTCTGTTGAATAAACTGTCCTTTCATGTGTATGAGACTACGCGAAGCCACAAGATTCTATGGAGGGAAGTTATGCATTTTGCAGTTGTACGTGCAAATGTGTATGTATTTTAATTTGCTCATCATAAAGACTAAAGATAGTGATTGACAGACCACTCTTTGATTGTGTGTTGTCTTCACTTAGAAAGAAGAAAGTGAAATGATAAGTTTGATCGATCAAACGGTGATTTATATATATATATATATATACATACACGTATCGTTGCAGTCAAGATTCTGCAAATGCATGAACTGATATGATCAAAGAGTTTTCTCGGCGTAAATTAAGATGGTGATTGATAGGTTACTCTTTGATCTCTATATTGTCTTCACTTTGATCAACGATGCTAAGCGTTGATCAAGTCAAAGGAAAGGAGATCAATGTCTGGATCTATATGAATTGAACCTTAATTTTTCCTACCACTAAAACACAAACGACACAGGACAAAAAGTAGGAAACATGCTCAAATGTCTCTTTCATTTTATCATTTTGTCTCATGTCATGGCCGTAACCGAGATAGATATTGGTTTATGCACGACTACTCCAATTTTGGTTTCCCTCACTACAAAAACTGCGAGCTTTAACGCTCTTTTTAAACACCAAAAATCCGTGTGTTAACACGCCAAGGAAAAATAAGAAACACTCACATAAATTCACTTTTCATATCTTGCATATCAAAAATTTAAATTGATAAAAAGTAAATTTAATCATTTGATTAATAATTTAACATTGTGTTTATGAATGCGATGATGCTGCTGAGTTATTGCTCCTCTCCAAGACTATACACCAATGCGATGCTGCTGAGTTATTGCTCTTCTCCAAGACTATACACCAATGTGTACTATAACAATCACTTCCTTCGAGGAGGCCTGTGCTTGTTTATGCATGTATACGCCATCTATATATGTATGTATGTGTATGTCTTTGGTGTATAGGTAGATGCAATTTGTGAAACATTAATAGAAAGATTCCCTAGAAAGAAGCTTTTGAAAATCACTTTTTTGTTCCATATATATCGGATGCAAAGCCGAGACAAGATTCTTTAGTAAAAGCGATGTTGACCATTTGTGTATTTTGTACAACACACATGTTCGTTCTCTTTTGCAATGGGGAGGAAGGTTAAAAACAAAATATGTTTTTTTCTTAGGTGGGTCAGGACCTTTTTTGTAACATATATTGGGGGTGGTGAGTGGGTATAAAATAAAGGCTCCCCCATATGTGTTTTTTTTTTATGTAGTTGGGGAAGAAGCTTGGAATCATGTGGCAACAGGATAACAATGGTTCCTGAATTGGCCCCTACCAATTACAACTGCGTACCCTTTTCTCCCATTTCCAAGATTCCCACCCAAAAATAAAAAATAAAAAATAAAAATTAAATCAAATTAATAGAGAATAACCTGACAGTTCATAAGGTTCAATCAGAACCATTGGTTCCGAAATCAACTGTCAAATCTGTCAAATCAACCGCTTCTTCTTGAAATGAATGGTGATTAATCAAGCTACCAAGTTTTGCAGAATACCACAAGAAGCACTTAAAAGACACTTTAGATATTTCAATAATAATAATAATGTCATAATCATACTGAGAAATTTACAGCTCATGTAGATCTCACACCCAAATGACCAAAATGCCCCCCTCACTCTCACGTGCACAAACCTCGTTGGCCCTCACGGCTTATTGAACTAATACAGTAAAATACCCACCTATCAAATCAGGTGGACCCCAGAAGAGCCTGCATGGATTTCTAAAATGCTCCCAATTGTACGGCCTCCAAAGCAAGTACTTAACGACCTGGCAGCACTCTCTCACAGTCCAAGCCATTTCCCCCACCCCCATTTTATTATTACAATTTTACTGTAAATACAAATTTCCAAAACAAAATAAAATCTTTTAAAATATAATTGTTTTTATAACAAAGTTTCTTATAAATTGACGTATTAGTCTATAAATGTTGAAATAATTAAGAATATAAATCCGGTCAATTTTTTTTCTTAATTATTTCATCGATTATAATCTGTTACGTCAATTTATTAAAAAAAAAAAAAAAAAACTTATAAAAAAAGCTGTAGTACGGTTAAACAATTATGGGGTACCAGCTTGCCACATGTCATCAGGAGTGATGGTGAAATAGATTCTACCGGAGCCACCACTAACGAGCAATTGTAGCCACTGCTGCCAAGGGAACCGGTGATACAATGGTGGGCATACAATCTTCATTGTAGAGGAATTGGCGGACGATCATTGAGCTAGGTCCTGCCACGAGATTCTCCCACGCGTCATCGGCCTCTTGGCCCCGCTTTAGGAACACTTCCGTAGCGTCGAGTCGATGCATATTCCATTCCCACTGGCTCTCAAGCCGACGGATCTTTTCCAATTGTCGACAAGCTAACATGCAAGTATTTTCCTTGATTTTTGCAATGGCCTCCTTGAGAAGCCGAGCTCGGGTTCTACCGTCAACGATTGATTCAACTCGAAAATATTTATCCAATTCAGGTACCCCAATGGCGCGCCGAAGTCCACGCGAATAGTCAGCTTTAGGGTCAAACATTTTCCTCACCTCATCCACTAAACCGGCCTCCACCATCCGGTCCACTCGGTCTGATATAAACGAACGAAGCACGTGCAATGATACATCGACCCAGATGAAACAGAAGTCGTACTTCATTCGAAATTCAGTATGGTGATTGACTAGAGCTGCAATATAAGAATTAGAGCCACCGGCGATGATCGGGAGTCGGTCTCGGTTGGTGATTGACTCCATAGTTACTGGGGCATGGTGGAGAAAATCGTTGGTGGTGAAGTTGGCGTTAGGATCAATTATGCCTAATAAGTGGTGGGTCACCCCGCGGCGCTCCTCTTCAGTCACTTTGTTCGTGACTATGTCAAGGCCTTTGTAAACTTGCATTTTATCGGAATTTACAATCTCCGCCGGAAATCGGGTTGCCAGGTCGATGGCCAGCCTTGACTTGCCGGTGCCGGTAGCTCCCACTACAAACACCACCTTATCTTTCCGAAACGGCATAAAATGGTCTAGACCCCCAGGAAAATCCACACGGGGCCGTAAATTCCCATTACAAACACCACCACCTTGTTTGCAGACAAAGATAGAAGAAATTCTGATCATATTAAACCTGCATCACCAAGCGTATATTAATTAATTAATTAATTAAACTAGGATTAATTAAGTCTATGGAGAAAATGAAGAAAGAAGACGCAGACCAACAACATGAACAACACCAAAAAAAATAAAAAAAAATAAAAAGAAAGAAGAAAAGTAAAACACCCTACGTGGTTAGTTTCGAGGACAATCTTACCTTCGAGAAATAGAAAAAACGCGGCGACCTGCGTGGAAAAATGGTGCACAATTTGTGTCTTTCTCTACACAACTAAAGCAAAGAAAAGGAGAGAGAGAGAGAGCCTGGTAAAGGAAAGGTAGAAAAAAAGAGAAGAAAAAGAGTTATGACAGATATGGAGAGAAAATCTAGTGAGGGAAATGGGTTTGTATTGGTAATGAAAAGATAGGGCTTCTACTTTGGCTAGCTTTCTCTTATGTGCACCACAGAACAGAAGGCATTAAAATATTTATCTTCTAGGTATATATGTATATATTTGCTCTGTGGGAAAAAGAATCGTATTGACTTGTGGGCTTTTGAAGTTATGACACGAGGTACATTTTCTTGAAGCTCAGTGATCACCTGCAGCAAAACATGAGGGTTTGAAATTTCTGTCGACGAATTTATAGAACGATCGAGGTGGGAAAAAGAAAAAGGGAAAGAAAAAAAAAAAGAAAGAAAATAAATAAATAAATAAAAGTCTCATCAGGAAAAGGTTGTTTTCATGGGCCTGGACTCCACCCATCACACAAAGGTGCTTGTAATTGCATGCTCCTCTTCTTTAGCAATAACTGGTATCTTGGTCTTATGTGGAGAAATTGTTCTATTTCAAATATTTAATGGTGTATATGTAGTCCAACACAATGGTGCTGATGTTGGGTCATACCGAATACAAACAATGGGCTATAAAATGGTAAGAATAAGGAATACATATAGGACAATGTTTTGGGACCACCTTAATGATGAATATATGTACCCCATATATAATATGAATGAAATTAATATCGGACTTTCAGAACTAGTGAAAAAAAAAAAAAAAAATTTGAATTTTTGGTCATATATATATATATAATATATATATGACCGAAAATTCAAATTTCTTTTTTTTTTTCACTAGTTCTGAAAGTCCGATATTAATTTCATTCACATTGTTTGTGCCGAAAATCGGACAAGGCAACTTAGAAGGGAGATTCTAACCTTTCAACAAAAAGATTGAGTATTTTTCGAAGCATGATAGTACTTTAATGAGCTACTTCTCAAATGCCCACATCACAACGTATCTCAAGAAGATATATATTCACAACGTATCTCATATATGTATATATATATATTGGAATAATCTCCTCAGATTTGAATACACAGGATAAACCAAGTAGAGATAAAGCTGAAGACTAAGTCAAATGCAATATTAGATAATATATTATCTAATATTGATTTAGTTTGTTAAAGCATTCTCAATGGAGGAGCCATATTTTTATGTAAAATGACTTCTCAAAACTCACTTTTATCTAGTTTAGCTAAGCCATTTGATAGGAAAAATGGGAAAAAGAGAACCTACAGAGAAAAAGTAGGAAAAGATTTGGGAAAAAGAGAAAACAGGTAAGATAAAAATGAAAAATAACATAGCTCCCTTGAAAAGTGCTGCTACATTTAGCTTTTTTTTTTTTAGCTCTTCCAATCAAATATCTATTTTACATTTTTTTTTTTTTTTTTTGGCTAATCCAATGTAGGAGTTTTTTTTAAACATTTGAAAAACTATTTTAGATAAAAATAACATTTGGCTCTTCTATTGGAAATGCTCTGAGTTTGTTAAGTTTAAAATTTGTATTTCAAAGCCAAATGTATATCTTGTAATTGGTTATAATTTGTTATAAATAGAAGTATTATCAAAAGACCTTTGGTTATAATTTGTGTATTCAAATACGAGGAGATTATTCCAATAATATATATGCAAAATTAAATCAAGGAAAAACCTATAGTAAATGAGGGCCACCCCTAGTACATATATTTAATGAAAAGTTCATGTAATTAAGGGTCACCATTCTTTTCTTTTCTTTTTTCTATTCAAACATGGAAACGGGGGGAAAGGGAATATTAAGGGTCACCATTCAAATGCCTTAACTAAGGAGGTACTTATATTATATATTAAAATTAGGTAATTAATTAAGAATTAGTAGGAGGTGGTGGTTCATGATAGGATTCCCTAGAGAGCTCCCTTTGTTTTTTCAGGAAAAAAAGAATTTCTTAATTTGGGTCTATTAGTATGTCCTTATCAGTTTTAAAATTGGAGAATCCAAATGACCACCAATTTGGGTGGGTCACAAAGCAGGGGGCAAAAAGGATTTTCCTTTTAGGCCGCCTGATACCTAAATAATTATATTTTATTTATTTATTTTTATTTTGTGTTGAAAAGACAAGGTAATGTAGCCTTTTAGATACTGCAATTACATATGAAAGGGTTGTACATTTTGAAGCTGATTCCTAATAGTTTCCTCGTCATTGTCATTTTATTCTTACTGTCCATAGGTTCATGCTCTGTCATTTGTGAATCAAGCAACAATACAAAGGGAGCAAATGCTTTGATGCTCGTAGTTTATAGAGTGTTGAGGAGTGGAATCTTGCCTAAATTAGTATTGGGAGAATATTTCACCTCGAATCACTATCAAGTTTACCTTGCTGCCTCTTCACCTCGTTTATTGTCTAGTCTAGCTATCAAAATATAGAATAAAATAAGTGGGAGAATATTTAGAGAGAAGACATATTTCAGGGTCTTCCTTCTTTTATCTTTTATGTCCACTGTTTCCAATGCTTAATAGGGTTACATTGTTATTATATTGACTTTGACTGTTCATTGTGTATTACAATATGTTGATATAGTGACCGCAAAAACCAAGGTTTGGTATAGGAGACTTGCAAAAGAGATCAAGGGTCAGAGTGGCATGTTGAGGGTGATGACGGAAGCACCTCCAATGACTAAGTTAGCGAGAATAAGATTGATAGGGTGTATGATCATAATGTAAGAAATAAGAGTGAGAGAACTTGTATACTTGTAATGTGAACCGCTTTACCTTTACATATATAGGTATTTCGTCTTTAGTTGGCAAATAGCCTTAATTAGGCAAGTATCGAAGTCAAGGGACCCATATGAAAAGTGGTGCATTCTTGTGATGTTCTTCCCTTTGAATGCTGTCTCCAATAGTTTTGTTATGATCTTTGTGTTCCTATGTAGGTTAAATCTAATCTTAACTATGTGTATATAAGATCTTAGACACCCTTCCCTTGTAAGTAAGTTTTCAAGGATGAATTATATCTAAGGTTTGTACCATTTGCTATAAGAGCCAAGTTCCTCCATAGCAGATCCATGATTGGAACATTTGGAGAAGGATGTTAGCTCCATGAGTATTAGGCAGGATGGTACAAACTTTGGAGTAGAACTTACTCTTGAAAACCGGCTTACAAATGGAGGGTGCCCAATAGTTTATATACACATGATTAAGATTAGACTTAACCCATGTGGAACACGAAGATAGTAACATACCATCACGCTTCCACAGTCGACGTCCACAACGGTCCACACTATTGACACTTACCTATCAATATTTTAATCCAGGCCATATGTAGCCCTCTTCGTGACTCGAACCTGTAACGTGGTGTTTGGTTCTAATACCAAATGGTATAAACTCACATTTTAAAACCGGCTTACAAGAGAAGGATACCCAAGAGCTTATACATACATGGTTAAGATTAAAATTAACCAACGTGAGACACAAGGATTATAACAAGTTATCTCTCTTATCAAGTGGGTTAATTGAAAAGAGCAAAGCATTTAAGGCTCATAACTTACTTTCATTTAAGGGAGTGTCTCCAACAACTCCTTTCCTTAAATAAACAAGTCACTAAAGGAGCGGATACCATTTCTTGGATTAGGCTTACATGCGGTAGTTCAAAACTAGTGCATGGTGTTGTAGTCCAAAACAACCCCGTTTTGAGCAATAAAAAAATATTTTTTAAAAAAGGTTTAATATAAAATTCATTAAATATTAAAAAATCAATAATTAAAAAAAATAAAAAATATTAAAAACCTAAAACTATTAAAAAACTAAAAGAAAAATCAAATGGGTGGCTCCTTTGATTTTTCTTTTCCTTTTTCTTTTATTTTTTCTTTTATTATTATTATTATTATTATTTTATATTTTTAGCTTTTTAATATTTTTCTTTTTCTTTTTCTTTAAGAAAAAAAATATTTTTTATTGTCCAAAACGACCCAAAATGAGATCGTTTTGGACGACAGCATTGAACTACCACATATAAGCCTGATCCCCATTTCTTATAGAATTGTTACCATTTGGGGCGTATGCGAGAAGGAGGGTTTTAGTGCACCATGTGTGTAAACTGCGTGGTGAGCCTTTGTTATGGCCTTGAGATGAGGTTGCTTTTAGGCCGACGGGCCCTCAGCTGGCCCCCTGACCTTTTGATATTTGGGTACTCTACAATATATACATGTAAAGACAAATATAGTAACACTTCGAATTACTTTTGCACACATCATTCAAAACCATGGTATTCCATAGTTTTTTGTAAACTATGGTCTACATAATATTATATCCCTCTCAAACTAAAGATGGTAGCTTTTTTTATTTTTATTTTTTTGAAAAGGAAAACATTTCATACTCATTCATTGATAAAAAATCGCAAGCAAGAACTCTTACAAACAGAACAAAAAGCTCTGAAGCAAATCATAGCTGAAGTTAAAGTTACAATCAACCAATCAAAGCCAATTAAAGACCACATCATTCACTAATCCATGACTATTCAACAGGTTTAACCACAGATCTGCACCAAACAGATACAAACCAGACTAACCAGTGCATAGGTAGCGCTTATTCCTCGGCCTTGAAAGCAAAGAATCCCCAAGCCAAAACTCATCCTCCTCGACCCGAAAACTAAGATATTGTTCACTTCCACAACCCAAGGGTTTGGACCAAAGCAAATATCCCACATAGCATCAAGATACAAATGGGCAAATCAAAGAGAGAGCCTTATTACAAGCAAAAAACAAGAAAGAAAATAACAAATACAGGGAAAATGGAAATACAACAAAAGGAAACCAACAATACAAGGAAAAAATAACAGAAAAAGCACACTATGAGGATGACGGCAGCCGGAAGGAAGCCAATCACGTGTTGGCCGGAAACCAACGCGGAAGGTGGCGTTGGAAGCTCATCATGGGGGACACGTGAAAAGACCCGACAGCGGACATTGGGCGGCAAAGCAGACATGGAGGAGATCGGCGGCGCACTTAAAGAACTGAGGGGAGAGTTTGAGTAAATCCCCCATGAGCGGTACCCACAGAGTACCCACAGAGTGTGCCAAACAAACAAAAATAACAAATACATCGAGAAAAAAAAGGGGCAAATAACAGGCAAAAACAGGAAAGGGAAAAACCACAAAACATAATAGAAACAAACTACAACCGGAGTGACAGATCCAGATCAAAAGGTGGGATGGACATGGCCGGATACGGAGAGCAGGATGGCGGGGCACGCGTCGAGGGGATCAGACGGAGGATGGAGATTAAGCAAAGACAAAACTATCCAAAGCCAAGCCCGACCCAGAAACTACGCGGCAGAGACTAATGGCGGTGGGAAAATGCGGTACGGTGGAGAACGGCAAGGCGGGCATAGCAGCAAAAGGAGAATGGCAAACGCCAGAGAACGGGACAAAAAAGAGAAAGGGGTGGCAGAGAAGGAGGAAAAACCGCACAAGCTGAAAGGGGAGGAGGGAGACAACAGAGCTAGGGACATCAAGTAAATAGGCTAACTCCGGAGAGGGGGAGGGGAGGAGAGAGGCAACCAACGGCCATCCCTCCTCCCCAAACCAGGGTTTACCTTACCTGTGCGGCGCTCTGGGAAGAGAGCTAGGGTTTCCTTCAAGGGGTATTGCTATTAAAGAAGATAGCTTGAGTTAGGAAGAAAGTGGCTATGTTAGATTAGTTGAATCAAATAAGACTTCGAGTCAAAGTGCGTGATTAGATTAATTAGATTGGTTGGGCTAATCTTAATAGAAGACAAGTCCCAAAATGAAGCAATCAATTTTCAGGTCTAGGCATGTGGTTTTGATAAAAAGAATTTATTTATTTATTTTTATTTTTATTTTTTTGGCATGAGAACATGAAAGTTTAATAATATGATGTACATTTCCTAAAGAACAGTAGTAACCTCTTCACTGTATTTTTTTTATACTACTCTTAGTGATGTTTTCACAATGGGTTAGTTTTAAAATAAAATAGATAGAGTTGTCACTTTTAAATATTTTTTGGAAGACGAATGAGAATCGACTCACATGAGGTATGAAATATTTGGTTTATGTAGTGTTCAAACCTTTTGTGTTTTGATGAAGTTTGATTATAGCATGAAAATAAGTATTTAGGTTAATTTTATAGTTTATGCCAAGGGACGAACGATCAACCTAGACAAGCTAATGTTCGCCCATTGGTGAACGAACGGAGCGAGCGATTGTTGCTGTCCAGAATAGGTTTATATGAATTTTAATGAAGGATTAGGGTTTTATCACTCGATTGTGGTTATGCATGTAAGGATTAAGACTTTTAGCGTGTTTATGCCTAAAATTAGAATGTGATTGCAATCATTTGGAGTTAAGATGTCCGATATTATCGATGAACGATTGAGGTAAGTAATTGATTATGAAACTATTCATATTTAATGTGCGAAATGTCAGCAAACTAAGCAAGTTTTATTCTATGTTATAAGCCTACAAATTTTTATAACATGTTTAAGACTGCTTCAAATGGTCAAGTTATTACATATGATGATTTTCTTAAATAAATTAACAATACTTGTATCGTATGACATTAGTCACATGACAATGGGTCAAGAGCTACCATTATTTGACCTTATAGCTACAGAGATTTATGTTTATATTTGGCATTGGATCCAATGGTTATTTCTGGCAAGCGCATTATATACGAATAGGTCACCATTACGATTTTGCAAGTAGCATGGACCCAATGGTTATTCACTTCACAAAACCCAAATCACTAAACACCAAAATAATCAACCCTCACTTCAAACTTTACACTAGAACTTCAAACAACAATAACAATCACATAAAACCTTCCAAAACTCTAACAACATTACCATTTAACAAAACCTAAATAATAACATTCAACAACTAAAAGAGAAAATGGAGATAAATTGTTAGAAAGATATATACCTCCTTAAGCTTTCTCTTCAAGCTTTCCTCCTCCCAAGCCTCTCTCCTTCTCCCTTAGCTCTCTCCTCCTTTCTCTCTTTCTCCCTACTCTCTTATGAGCTCCCTCACACTCCTTTCTTGATGGCTAAGAGAAGCGGAGGAAGAAGATTTCTTCCTTTGCTTTTGCGTTTTAAACTTCGGACAAAATTTGTGAAAAGTGGTCTTGTTCGAACGCGATCAATCCTTATTCGATCTTGAACAATATCCATCCTTTCCCACGCATGAGCACAAGTAACACGTACGTGGAGATTCCTTTCCGATAGATAATACCAACATACTAGAGCTTCTACTGAAAATACATCTTTATAAACATAAACTAGAATATTGTCATTACATCTTAACAATATTTTCTATTACAAATTCCCATAAGCGCATATGAAATAACTACAATTGACTTATAGAATGTCAACCCTTCAAAAGGGAGGCTTCATGCCTGCTGCATGGATAAAACCCTAGACACACAAGAATCTTTAAATTAATTTTTTTTCTTCTCTTTTATTTTTTTTTTTTCTTGTCGTCTCTATTGTTTTTATCTCTCATCCCCTTTTTCATTAACTTTGGGTACTACTAGAATATTAATTAAATATTAAATGACTACTTATTTCAAAAGCTTAAAATTCATTAAAAAATGATCAATTACAAGTAAGCCCAAGTTTATACACACTACTAGTCTTAAAGATATGCACAAATATTTGTCGATATACTATCATCAAATACGTGTTATGTATTGTGCATATATGACGCAAGTTGGGGTGGGGTGCCATATCAGTAATTAGAGACGTGTGACATCCCTAACGAAAGGGGAGGGTGCCATGCCATATCAGTAATTAGAGACGTGTGACATCCCTAACTTTCGTTCCGTGCACACAGACATAGGACACAAACTAAAAGCATAAGGGCTTCTTTTTGCTTTGGCCTTCTTCTTTTTTGTGCTACTTTGACCTTCATAGCTTCTTTCTTTTATAGTAGTTTGAACGTACAAGAGATGACATGGAATTAACTCAACATTCCCAAGACTATTTCTTACTCATGTTTCAATAAATGAAAAATATAATTTGCATATATCTCAACATGTTTTGTACTACTTACAGGTGTTGCAACTTAATTGATGTGATATTAAAGACGCAGACAAGAGATTTACACCAAGCGTGTTCAAGTAACAGTACCACTTCACTTGAATCAGAGAAGAGTCATTTCGTGGTCAGAATTTAACGTTATTATATCTAACAGTATATAGAATACCACATCAATTAAACTTTTCAAATGAATTGTCAATATATTTATCACGTGACATCATTTACACCATTAAATACAATAACAACAGCAAATCCCAACGATGAAATAGCTCGTCTCATGTTCATCTGTTATGGAGGGTCCTTTCTTGTTTAGTGAGGGATATCATTGAGCATTAATGAATTGAAGCATGCGCATAGGCTGTACTTTTAGATTTGAGTGGAACATAATGACGATGAGCAGGGGAAAATTATTTTTCAAGGGTCGACTACGCTCCTCCTGCTTCCCGTTATGATGCAGTGGAGCTCGCAATTAATTAATAATCATTGTAAATAAGATATTCAATGAAAACTTTGCTTGTTTTGAATGAATGGCTGCTTCAGTGCGGCTGTCATTGTTGAGTTTTCCTTTATTGGTTAATTATGAGTTACATTAGATTAGCAGTCCATTTACACGTGAGTAATGATTAATTAGACCAAATTAATTAAAATTCCTGTAGCGCGCTGCTTAAATCACCATCAACTTTTCTTTAGGGTTTTTGGAGGCAGAGAGCCAGAAACCATGCGCGGCAGTACAAGATAACCTTTAATCTCACTACTGCTATATATTTGTAAGCCAAATATATATATATTTACAACTTTGGCTAGCTTACTGGATGAAAGCCATATTTTATGTAGAGATTTGGACTAAAAGTTATGTTGAAAAGCCTGATCAGTCACATAGTGGAGGAGGAGGTAGGAGAAAAAGAGATAACAGAAGAAGAAGAAGATTCATCTATGCAGGGGATGTTAGCTGGATATTAGCTGGATAATATATATATATATATATATACACACACGAAATGGAGCGGTTGTAAAAGAGTAATGTTATACATCATATTTTTATTCTCCTTTTTTAAAGAGTACCCATGGGCTTATAAATTGCTGAGTCATCACGACAATATTTTTATTTTATTATGCTTACGCGGTAAGGCTTAGTAGTCATTGGACATTTGATTTTTTAGAGTTAAATGCCTTTTTAGTACATGGGTTTTAATGCCTTTATTTTTTGGGTTAATTATCTTTTTAGTACTTAGGTTGTCAAGTTTTTATTTTTTTCCATTTATATTTCAATTTGTATAACAGATGATACATTTATTTATTTTTTTGATATGTCCACACATAAGGGAGATGGGGGATTCAACTAGTGACTTCCGCTTTATAAGGCATGGTCCTCACAAATGGTACCTAACTTATGGGTAAATACCAGTTTAGTACTCCCATCACCATTATGTTAGCTAAACTAACGGACTATAATGGGGGTGGTTTTAGTCATCTCCTACGGCCGGTCTGAAGGTGACTTAACCAACCCCCATGGCCTCTGTGGGTGGCTCAGCCACCTCGAAGGCCTTTGGAGATGGTTTCGGCCACCCACTTTTTGGTCATTGGAGGTGGCCAAACCACCTCAAAAGGCCTTAGAAATGGTTCAGCCACTCTTAGACGGGCTGCAAGGATGGTCGAAATCACTCAACTGCAATCCGTTAATTTGGCTGACGAAATAGTGATAGAAATATTAAATTGGTATTTACCCATAAGTTAAGTACCATCTGTGATACGAATTAAAACTTAGGTTAAAAAAAATAAAAACGTGAAAACCTAAGTAGTAAAAAGATAATTAACCCTTATTTTTTTCACTTAAGTTTCTTCATATATCATAGATAGTACATTTATTATAGGTACCAAAACGGATATTCAGAAATTAAACCAGAGGGTAGTGGTGACAGAGGATAGAGAGGGTAATGCAGATTCGGGTTCCATAGAGAAAATTGCTCTCAGAAAAATTCTTCTTTCTTTCCTAAAAAAAGCCTATTTTGTCTCTCTCTCTGCACAGCAACTGGAAGCAAGAAAAAGAAATGGAGGTAATAATTTGTTGCTCTCTTCCATGGACTCTGTCTCTCTCGGCAATAATATCTCTCTTGGGCTTGGCTTGAATTTACAAAGCATTTCTTTGTGAAAATGGTTTTGAAAAGAGTAAACACATTGGGTTTTTGAATTGAACCATAGGTTTGTATCTGGGACTTGCACGAGCATATATGGTGAAGAAGAAGAAGCTTGAAGAGGATGGGATTTGATGCTCATTAATTACCTTTTCGATGCAAATGAGCCAAAATGGGCACAAAAGCCACCCCTCAAATTATTATTATTTTTTTACTCATTTTAAAAGCTTTTAAATTTTTTTATCGGAGCATATGACACGTAGCACATTATGATTGGTTTGACCTAGATTACCGATAATTTCGTTAATAGAATGAAGATGAAATTACTAACTCGATATTTACTAATAACAAAAGTAGCATCTATATACAAAACAAAACTTAAATAAAAAAATAAAATAAAATAAAGGCCTTAAAACCAATTTACCAAAAAAACATTTAACCTTACTCTTTAAAGCAAAGGCTACTGTACCCTACCAAGTTAGCATAGTGAGATCTTGACTGCTCAAAAAAAAGTTCTAGGCCGCCTAGGCGGCTGATTGATAATGACATTTCAGTACATACAATAAAATATCAGTGAAATAATTACGTGGTATATAGCATTATTTATTTATTTTTTCTCTAAAATGCAAAACCAGCAGACTTTTGTACACACCAAAAAAAATAATAATGGGGCTTAGGCTTACGTGGCGGAAGGCAAGCCACATATCAACAAGACTTTGTTTCGTCATCTGATCAAGTTGTCTTTTGCACGTACGTTATTCGAACTTAAACTTGTTTTTATTATCTTAACATTAAACACATGCAGCTTTATATGGGTTCATCATGTTTTTTTATTAAGGGGTAACTCAATCGGTAATAAACTATATTTCATGAAACAAATGTTACTAATTTAAATCTCTCATCTCTTTTCCCTTACGTGATAATGTTAAAAAAATAACAAAACAAGTAGCATGTCCTCAGGAATTATATGGGTTCAACAAAAAGAAGCTTTACAATTTACAGAGTTCATTTAACTCAATCTATATTGAATTAACATGCTCAAAATACATGTTTTTATTAAAACTACATGTGAGAATTAAAAAAGCATCTGAAAATTACTTATATTTTAAGAGAATAACTTCAATTATGTTGTGATTTAAACTAGGCATTTTGTACCTTCCAATAGAAAGCAAACACTTTAATTTGAAACACCAAAAAAATAATATAACCCTTCACACCAAATAATTTTCATTATCTTGACAAAATACATCATAGACAAAATACCAATTGATAAAACTATTGGAACCACCGTCTTGGTTGGGTCAGTGGTGGGTGTTGAGTAGGGGTTCAACCTGGTCCCGGTTCTCGGTTATTGGCCAAAACCAGAAACTGGAACCGGGGAACCCTGGTTATTGATTTTGGAAAATCGGAACCGGGTAACCGGTTTCAGGTTAACCGGTTATACAATAACCGGCTAGTTTCAATTTGTACTTGGTTATCCGGACCAAGTAACCAGTTTTTTAAAAATGTTGTATTTTGGTCTTATTTTTGCTCCCCGGCCACTTCCTCCTCTTTTCTTCTTCTTTTTCTTTTCTCTCTACCCCCTATCTCACCCCATGGTTTTCATCTTCTCCATTTTTTTTCCCTCATGTTGCTTAATGCGTCTTCACCATCTCATTCATTCTTTCTTATTCTTATTTATTTCTTCTTTCATTCTCTTTGAGGAGACAGAGAGGCAGAGGACTGTAACGACTAACGAGGAGCTCTGAAACAAACAAACAAATATAAACACTCTAAATCAAAACTCAAAAGCAAATATAAACCTAAGGTAAAAACAAAAGCAAAATATATATATATATAGAAAATATTAAAATATATTATTATATATATTGGTACCCGGTTACTCGGTTATAACCGGGTGCCAAAAACCGAAATCGGAACCGGAGTACCCGGTTACTGGTTTTTTCCAACCGGTTCCCCAGTATTTTTTGATACCCCTAGCGTTGAATTAGAACAAATAGAAAAGTCTATGAGATTGATTTGAAATAAAAATATAGTGTTTTCATTTCCATTGTATTTGATGTTTTTAAACACATATCAATTTAATGAATTAAATTAAAAGAATTTTTTCCAATTCAATTTAAAAGAAAACTTTATCCTCTCAAATCATAGATATGGGCATGAAAGTTGGAGAATAAATATTGATACACTTATCGTGCTAAAGGAAATGTATCATGGATAGATATATTCTGGAGACGATTGGATGTAAATACTAATTATTAATAAAACTAAATGCTGCAAAATGCCATAGGCTACGTTTAAGATTTATTTATTTATTTATTTTCTATATTTCTTAAGTGCTTCTTCTGGTTTTGAAGATATGCAACACTTTTCAATTTTTCATTACCAAAAAAAAAAATAGTCTTCGTCCTTTCGGTTAAAAGATGTGCGTTGACCACTTGCTTCATGTTTAAGAGTTGACAGCACATAGAGAAGCATAGTCAAAATGATTCTTCTGTTTTCCACCCTTGTAATCATAACCTTTTATATTTTTTTTATTTCTATGTTAATCATAACCTTAATTGTATATATATATATAGATGCACTTATTATTAGCTAACTCATAATGATTCTTCATTATATATCTATGTTTCCCGTGGGGTTCCTTGAACTTAATAAGGTATATATTCAAAAAGCAATTGTTAAGCATAAGAACAATTTTGATTAGGTTATAAATAAATCTTAGTTGTTAGTACATGTTGTTACAGTTGATCGCACACCACTAAAACCCTGTATGCAGAAATAGCAAGAAAAGTCAAGCAAGATAATACTTTTCCATTCACTCTTTTAGATTCTGTGTGGAATTGCTTTAGGGAGTTTAAAAAGTATTTGTAGTACCAAAAAAGTTGACATATTTGGTAAAATATTTCAAGAGAAGAGCTCCTACTATCATGTCCATCCTGATAGCACCTTTTTTGTAGCATTCAATTACTATGTGACACATCATCAATTTAAGAAAAATACAAAAAATAAAAGTGAGAACAATTACACCAAATCAGAGAAAAAAAAAACCCGTAACTAGCAATGGGTCTGGCCGAACCCATGCCGTCTGGCTAGACGCAGTCTCGCCAGACCTACGGGCCCAAGGGTCTGGCCGGCGGTGAACGCCTCAAATCCAGCCGGCTGTGACCCGCCTCAAAATCAGTTTCTAATGCCTCAAAAACCCGTTTCTAATGCCCAAAACTCGTTTCTAATGCCTCGAAACCCGTTTCTAATGTCTCAAAAATTGTTTCTAATGCCTCAAAACCCGTTTCTAATGCTTCAAAACCCATTTCTATTGCCTCAAAACTCGTTTTTGGATTCAAAACTAAACCCTAAAGGTGGAAAGTTAACCCTTTAGGGATTTTATCACCCTAAAATCTAGTGTATTTTGGTCTAACTTATTTTTGTGCACTTCTTATGTTTTTGCTAATGTGTCGGTTATTAATTGGGGGCTGTAAGAGGGATGTTATCATGATGGTTCTGATAAAAAGTTTTCTCTTTCAAGAGCACTTCTTTGACTTTTTCACTCTAAAAATGACCAAAACACACTTTTAAAAAGCTTATATATATATATATATATATATATATATATATATATATATATATATATATATATATATTCCCTTAAAAACTCTTTTTGACTTTAAAAATTATATTTCTCAATGCAATCTCAAATATATATTCTTTTAGCTTATTATCCTTTTCAAATTGACTTAAGCATCGGTGTGTTCACTACCGGCTTCCTCCAATGAGTCATCCATATCTTTTCTTGTTGTCTCTATAGTAGGCTAAATTACTCGTCCAACAATACATATTTTGACAAAAGTCTAATTCAGTTCAATCCAGCTTTGACGCTGGATTGAAAAACAAGACCAAAAAATAAATTAACTAAACTTGAATTCTTTGCCTTGCTCAATCATAAATTCAAGTTCGATCATACTCTAAACACAGTTAAACTGAATAATTAATCTTAAAATTATATATATTGAGTGTATTACTAAAAAAAAAAAAAAAAAAAAGTATGACGAGAGTCGAGAGGTGCTGACAGAAGTGAGTAGACATTGTGAAATATTTATTTGCATTATAATTATTTCCCGGGTGGACTTAGTCATCCTGGGAAATGGCGAAAAGTAAAGTAAAAATCATGAGTAAGAATGTAGCACTGAAATCGAGTTGACATGACACCAACTCAATAATCATTAGGAGGACAAAATATAAAAGATTATCTGAATTTAGTACCAACTTGGTGCTGCATAATAATATTATTATTATGTTCATCAAGAATCAAGATTTGTATAAACAATACTCTGATTAGATAATTAAACCATGGCTTCCAGGCTCGATGAAAATGGAAAGTCGGGGGAAGCAGGGAGATCCCAATAATATATGCACCACTATCATTTACTATCATGGCTTGGGGCCCCAGGGATATATTGTTGCTTTTCACGTCAAATTTCGAATGAAAGTGGCGCCATATATATATACAGTGAGAGAGCTAGAAGATAGAAAGCACCCCACCACCATCCTACATCTTTCTCTCTTTCTTGGCCTTGAAAAACCCTTGAAGATTTCCCAATTTCTATCAAACTATATATTCAAAGTCATGACTTACTGTAGCTACAAACTAATCATTGCTTTTACTTTGTAAGCGTGAACACTTTTTGATTACCATTTCGTTTTGGTGCCAATATTAAAAGATGGTTTCATTGTATTACACGTGCGCATGATGATCATGAGAGAGGGAATCTACTGTAAGTGGTGGTGGTTCAGTGGTCTCAAAGAATCCTCAAAATGATTGGACATGTATTAAATAAGACGAGAATTTGACTTTTGAAATAAGAATCGTCAATCATATTAGTATTAACGGTCGCTCTAATAGATAGAGTTGGGTCAGACTATGACACAGTCGAATTTGAAAAAACATATGTGATTCTTACTATCTAGGCCTACCGCCTCCTTAGCATTTGGTTTTCAAATATGGTTTTTTGTTCTAGTTTGAAAAATAATAATAATAATAATTTTTTTGGTGTCAACTGTTACCAAACTAGACCGTCCATCTTTTCAATAATCACAATCCACGCTAGCTGAAAAGACTCCAAAGACAATCATGAACAAGTCAATAATGGTTTCACAATCATGCTTTATTTATCATACAACCCAACATAACTACATTAAATAACCCTAGAGGATATGTATATATATAGTATACATTTCAAAGAGACACAGTACTGGGGGCTTCTGCATTATTTATTGAAGGGTCAGTTGTTCATTTGAGCCCACCTTGTTTTGATTCCACAGTAGTACTACTGCTACCCCACTTCCATTCATAATTGCATTCATCCAAATTCCTTATGACTGTTTGATTTAATATTGTAATCATGAGCATACGCCATCGTCATTTTCCGCAGATTCGCGTGCTCTTTTGCTTACTTAGCGGGTTTAGTGTTTCGATCGATTCTAGTCTTTGGTTGTCAACGCAACGGTCAACACTTTTTCTTTCTTTCTTTCTTTTTCCTTGTCATGGAGAATTTATTTATTTAAATGATTAATATATGCTTTGGATCTTTGGAATGTGATGATGCTCAAGTCCACGTACGCTATCGAGTTGACGACAATGAAAACCCGAAACCACAAAATAATTTTGATCGAATGAATCCATACAAATGACCTCAGAATAGGTGGTTGGTTGGTTCTTGAGGTCTTAATTCTGAGAATGTAATGGGTAGCTAGGCTCTATGGTATGATGCTGTTGGTGTCCTTTTGGTAGGTTTTTGGGGCTGGTTTGTTCGACCCCTTGTCTTGTATTGCTATTTTTTTTGTTTAATTTATTATCATTCATCCAAAAAAATAACAAAAAGTTATGTTCTCGGAGCTCTGATACCATATTGAAAAAGAGAATAAGAAAATAAAAGAAAAGAAAATCAAACTACACGTCCTCCTTTAGTTTTCTTTCCTTTAATTTAGTTGAAAGGCCATCCTTTTTTGGTGCTACTCTTACATATCGTTTCTTGATTGGAGTCGCATGTGATTTGTTTATGACTTACCACCACCGACTTTAATAGGAGTTGTTTCTGATAACCTTTCATTTAGAGTATTCTTATTGAGCTCTTTAAATTTGGTTTTTTTTTTTTAATTGAAAAAAAAAAAAAAAAACACTTACAAAAATAGTTATTTAACAAATTCTCTACTCTATGTCAAATTTAACTTTGATCAACAAGACTCTCAAAATACCAAGTGCCAAAAAATGAAAGTTATTTAGTTTTTTAATCTTATATATTCATTTTTCTTCTCTCTCATCTACCAAGAACTAAAAAAAAATTAAAAATAATAATAATAATATTTAAGTAAAGTAGAGAAATATATAGTGAATTTGATATTTGATTAATTTTAAAAGTGACTTTTTAAATTTTTTTTAAAAAAATTAATTAATTTTTTTTCTTCAAATTTAACTTTTTTAAGATATGAATATGACATTAAATGCCAACTACCATCGTGAACAAAGGAGCATCCTTACTGCTATGGCGTGGGGCATTTGGAAATATTACTGACATCATCAAGATTAGAATCTAATTAAAATGAGTGAAATGATAGGGTGCTTTGCAGTCTAGTTCATAACTTATAGCCACCAGCTCTGACAAGAGGTGTCACTGATTACTCTCCAACCGTTACAACTTTTTTTTTTTTTTTTTTTTGCATTCCAACCGTTACAACTCAGTTAGCATTAAATGTCCACTACCATCATGACCAAAAGAGCGTGGTACTTCCTCACCGGCTCCGGCATGGGCCTTTTAGAAATAATGTTAACATCATTGGGTGCTTTACAATTTAGTTCTGTTACGTTGCATTTGCGAAAATAATACTATGAAAAATGTTATACATTTTAAATTTATTTTTCAAAAATTGATTCTTAAATGATGTGTCACAATCTTATAAGTTGGTGATACACTTTCCAAAATAATAAATCTCATGAGATAAGGTCGGTGATATATCATTTGGGAATCAACTTTTGGGAAATAAATTTGAGATGTATAGCACTCATCTAATACAATTAGACCAGTTTGGTCTTGTCAACATTTTGGGGCTATCTAGCCCAAGCCCAAAGAAGTAAAATCCCGGCACATCATAATGGATTTGTTTTAGAGAAGTTTATATTTAATCCCTCAAACTATCATCTATTTTGTAAGACAAATCCTTGAACTACTATTTTTAGCACTGCAAAATCCACGTCATAAATCGACATTTTATGTCACTTTTGCAGTACTATGTGGGTGATCACTATTTGGTTTTTTTTTTTATTAAAAGCCACGATGTCTCTTGAACCTCCCAAATTAGACGAATCATTAAACATGCTTGTGATAGCATTCAAACAAAAAATGTCAAATAAAAAAAAGGATAATTCTATATTTTTCAAGTCATAAAATGGCTCCATCAATTTTTAGTAAAATTCTTATATATAGATGATGCAAATTGTTGATATAATTGACCACACGTACAAATCCAAGGCTCTCCTGCTAAATACAAGGATGACTTGCCGAGAAATGCCAGTACCTATTTCCTCACCACCACAAAGTAACATAAATTCAAAGTTAGATATTGAAAGTGGTAGTTTGCAAGTGTCTTAACGACATAAATACTATAAGAGTTTGAGGGATTTCAGTATTCAGCGATCCTGAGCAGCATTTCTAGAAGCAGTATGACAAAGAAATAAATAAATAATTTTTTATTTTTTTTTATTTTGACAGTTCCATTTATGAAAGATTGTTGGACCCAGAAAACAGTTAATTATAATGTTTTATTTTTGACAGGTAAGAAGATTAAAGCAATCCAAAAGACAGTAGTAGTGCAATTAACTAATTAATTAGCAACTTGCAAATATATAAGCATTGGCTTTTCACATTGAGCCCTGTATTTAATTTTAAAGCAATTATCATAATCAATTTGAGTGGCCCATCAGTAGGTTCCTAACTACATAAAATTTGTCAGCCTGGAGAGCGATTGATTAATATAAGCTAGGAAGACCTAAAGGAACAAGGTTTAGGCACTAAGTAAAACTATAAAAATATAGCAGGCATATTAGGCCTCTATCATATCACAAGGGAACATGATGGGGGGACATATATAATTAAACAAGATTAGTGCAGCAGACCCAAGAGATTAATTAGGACTAAGTTTTTGTTTGGATATTGACTCAGACTTGTTTCCAAACTTGCCTACTGCCTGACTCATTTAGAGGAAATTAAGAGAATCAATGGCCAAATTTGCTGTCCAACTCATGCTTTTAACCTACTACTAACACTTGTAACTGTAAAATTTGGGTGGGCAGCCAAAGTTCAAAGCTGATCCAAGAAGAGGAAGTCCACTCTATTCTCATCATCATGATAGCTATAAAGTTTACTGGTATATATATTGACATTTTAGGTCAAGTTGACAAGAACAACAAAGGGTGTAGGTTTTGAATCTTGATCTCATGGAGAAAAATGATCAAAATTATCACCTCTTTAACACTTAGACCATCGAATTTTAAAATATGACACTTTGCCCGGTTACACGCCATACCCTCCATTAGCATTTGGCATTAAAATAGATGGAAAAATGCTTAAGGCCAAACTTGGTTTTTTTTTTTTAATTGAACTTTTCAATATGCCCTTAAAAAAATTATTTTTAAACAAAATTGAATGGGTGGTTGATCTACCTACCCCTAGCCAACCCTTTTTGTTCTTTCTGTTGTAAGTGTATTTGAAAAAAACAAAAAAAAAAAAAAAAAGAAAAAAAAAAGAAAAAGAAAGAGGCAATGGAGGTGGCTACACCCATTTAATAAACTATCTGTGGCAATTGATGGGCCAGACCCATTTAGTGCGATGGATCCCAAGAAATCCAGGAACTTGAAGCTTGTTCTCCGAGAAGCTAAAGCTAAGTTATTGGACTTGGCCCACCTATAATTGGGCTTTAAATGTGCCACTGAAACATCCACAATAATGTCAGAGTATTAGGATGCTCTTTTTGAAGTCCAATGATACCATAGAGTCACATTAAGCTCATAATCATAATTTAGAACAGCCTTTCTCGTGGGCTCAAAGCACACATACAGAAACATTAATATCTTCTAATCGTTTTTTTTTTTTTTTTTTTTTCATAAAAAATGAAAAAGAAAATGAGTAGTTATAGTTTTAGTTGGATCTATTTTTTATTTTTTTTTTTTGAGAAAAAAAAATCTTATTATTATGCGAGTATTTATAATTTTTAATATGCGATAAAACATGAAAAATATCAATATAAAATAGCAGATTGAGAAGTCTTTCACTTTTAACAGTGGGTTTGACATTGTGATTTTATAAATTAAAAGCTCAAATTTTAAACTAAATAGGAAAAAATGGGACACAAATTAGCTATAAAGTATAAACTGGTTTGTATTTAGTTGTTACAAATCGGTCTAATAATTGGCAAGAGTCTTTTAGTAGGGATGTAAATTCGGCCGGTTATAACCGGCCACCAACCGGTTATCCGCTATCAACCAGTAACATGCTAACTGGCCAACCCCGTTTTTAAGCGGTTGGAAATAATCGATAACCAACCCTACCGATTCGATTACTGGTTTTTGTATTTATATACACTAGTTATAATCGGTAACTGGGTATATAAATATATAAAATGTAAAACAACATCATTTACTTTAAAGTTTTTTTTTTTTTCTTTTTTTTTTTAACAATCACAACAAAGTCTAGTTTATTGGACCAAAAAAGTTTTAATTATTTTTTTATAAAAGTGGCTAAATTAAGCTTAAAAAGTAAGCTTAATACTCAAAATAGGCCCAAAAATATATAATTTTTTAACGATCCGGTTACCAACCAATAACCAATAGTTATTTCATAACCAGGTAACCTATTTCGGTTTTTAAAATTGACCAACTGCCTATCCTGGTTCCGGTTAGTGATTTTAGCCAATAATCGCTAATTGAAATTGGGTTTATACCCCACGTGTTTTTTTTAATAACATGTAATTTTTACATTTTTTTAATAACATTAATAAAAAAAGTATGTTTGTAACTAAGTTTTGTCCCAAAAAAATGTATCATTTGACATTACAATTCACAGATAAAGACGTGCATTTTTAAAACACAGGATTTTAGAAGGATAAATTATAATTTAGAAATTCTAATGCGATTTTAACAAACGTTTAATTAAATTTTTAAAAATTACATATTTCTCTTTCAAAATCTCTCACTTTCTCAAGGAGTAAACCCAATCAGTCTCTAATCTCTATTAAGTATTAAGTTAGATTAGAAGATTGAAGGAATTTTGCGCGTTGGAATATTCTACGCCCGAGCTGCGAAGACTACAGTGGCTCTGTACCATGACCTTTCCTCGTCAGACATATAATCCTTAAGTCTCTGCAAATCCGAAACAATCTGGACAACGATGGTGGGTGAATCAGAGCCGTTGATATGAATCTCGCACCCACTTCCCCCACTTCTTTGTCGTCCCTATCATCGGCCCACTCTTCTTCTTCGTCTTCGACGTCGTCGTCGTCGACGACGTCGTGGCTCTCCGGCATTGTGCGCGGCCGGACTGACCGGTCGGCGAGCGTCAAGATGGCCAGCAACTCCGCATCCGGCGGGGGTGGCGCTGACAGTACCGGTCCGGTCGTGCGGAAGAATCAGTGGCGGGGTGTGCTCTTTAAGTACGGGCCCAAGCCCATTCAGGTCCGTGAACAATCTTTCATTTTCGAATCTAATTACTTGATGGGAATGAGAAATTAGAAATTTTATTCTATTTCGTTTTGGGTTCAAGTGGATGATTTGCTTTGAGAACTCGGTCAGAGTGAGTATTGTTTTAGGCAATTTTGGAATTTGGGGACTCAAAAAAATATAATTTTTTTTTTTGTTTGATGTGGGTCATTTCCAGCTGATGGAAAATGGTTGTTGTTGTTGTGGAACGCTTCAAGAATGAAAGAAGTTAGAAACTTTCAAATTTTGAAGTAAAAAAGGGACTGGTAGTGTAAATTTATATGGAATTTATTCTTTTCTTTATTTCTTTAGTGGGGTTCTTTGACGGTGATTTGATTTGATGTTAAGTTCAATATCTGGTAAGAGAGATAGGGATGTTAGGATTCTTACCAATTCTAATTATGTCTTGTTGATTCTAGTTTTGTCCAAATACTAATCTTGGAAATTTGGGGCGTAAAGTTTAATTTGGGTTATCTTCAAACAGTTTTGGGATAATGGAAAATTTAAAAATGGTTCATTTGCAGCGAGAGAGAGAGAGAGAGAGAACTCGTAGAACGAAAGGGCAATGTGAAGGCACATCTTGTGGTTCACTGATTTCATGATTTGCATGACATAAAAAAAAAACATTTGTTTGTGTGTGCATGTGCCCTCATTTTTCATCAGTTTTGTGTTGCAGCTCAGTTTCCATGATTGTGTTCCCCAGAAGTAATTAAACTTCTGTGAACTTGCATTTAGTTTTCAACACGATGACTTTGTGATATTTTTCCTTACTGTGCAGGTTGCATTTAAAACGGGAGATTATAAGCAACAAGTAATTTTTATTGGTGGATTAACTGATGGTTTTCTGGCGACAGAGTATGTTTTACATAGCTGGTCTAATCCATTGACTTAATTACTTTGATGGAAGTGATATATTTCTCAATATATATATATTTTTTTATAAGTACATATATTTCTGAATACTTAAAGAACTGATGTCTCTCGGTCTTTCTTTGTGGTGAAAATGACATCATATCTTCTACAAGATGGTCACTGAGAGCCAGTTCTTAAACTAATTTACAATGATCCATTCTATTTTGATACTATTTATGAATGCTCAAAACTTAAGTCAAACGCTTGAAATTCCTGATTTGTCTTTCTATAATGTGATTTGCAGATACTTGGAACCTCTTGCAATTGCATTGGATAAGGAGAAATGGTCACTTGTTCAACTGCTTCTGTCATCTTCATATAGTGGATATGGCACCTCAAGCTTGCAACAAGTAACTTATCTTATTCTCTTTAATGTTAATGATGTCAGGTCAATTGGATTTTTAATTGTTAGGTTTTATTTCCTGCATTATGACCTGTTGTAGGTTATTACAAGTATTCCTATGGACTGTTGGGTTTGTTTCTTCTATTTGAATTGTAGATCATGCAACTCCGAATATCCAGAGGAAATGCTGATGTGAAAATTCATGTTAAAGGATTTTTTACACTATAATAAAAACCCTGAAGTGAGAGAAAGATATGAATTTTCCTTTCAAAGTGAGTGTAGACATTTGACTTGGATATTTGATATGGGAACATATTATTCCAAATATTCAGATTATAGATTATTTAGATATTCAGCTGAGTTTTAATTTCAGACTGAGTTAACTTGGAAATTAATGTATAGAACTTGGTCTGCCTTTTTTTTTTTTTTTGGTGCTTTTTGAGTATGTGCTTTTGGAATTACCTCTTTGCTATTTAATGATGCTGTTGCACCATGTACACTTGAAGGATGCGATGGAGCTCGATCAGCTGATCAGTCACTTAATAAACAAAGAAGATTCTGAAGGTGTGGTACTACTGGGGCATAGTACTGGTTGTCAGGTTAGTTGTGGTTGTATTATAAACTGAAGTGAATCTGAATTTTATTGAACATTCACCACTAGCACTTTTTAAAGACTAAACTAGCCTTCATCTTCTTTGGATATGAATGTAGGACATTGTGTATTATATGCGCACAAACGCTGCATGCTCCAGAGCAGTCCGTGCTGCCGTTTTGCAGGTACTCACCCATTGCACTGTAGCTTCAAAGATCTCTGTCTCTTTCTCTAAAAGTGAGCCATTAGTTGTGGCATCTTGATGTTTGTATGAGTTTCTGCAATGAATGAGTAGCTTTTAGCTGATGACAGAGGCTTATTATTGTTGACCCTGTTTAATCTTTGCATCTGGATTCGGGTCTGTCCACCTGGTAACGGTTTCCAGTTAGTGGTGCTAATATGTCTCTGCAAGATATTCTTAGCTATAGGGGAAAATTTGCTTAGAACATATTTGGGAGAGAGACACCAAGGGAATCAAATAAGAGTACATTAATATATATATATTTGGACCTCTAGTCCAAAAGCCTAAGCCTATGGACTTGGGTCTACTTAGGTATATTAACTACTCACTTTCTTTATACTTTATCAACATAGGACACAACACTTGCAAATACACTCACAATAAATCTCCTCCTCACTTGTGAGTCTATTCCACATTGACCCAATTCCCTCTCGCATGTGAGTCCTCTACAAATCCAAGAGCGTCACACGTACTCCAAGAGCCTCCACACTATTTTACCAGAGTCAAACCAAGACACTCATATCAACAGTAGAAGCTAACCATGACTTTGACATCAATTGTTAGGGAGAGAATCACTTAGGGAATCAACAAATAATACATTAATATACATATTTGGACACCACTCTTGCCCGAAAGCCTAAGCTTATGGGCTTAGATCCACTTAGATATATTAACTACTCACTTTTTATACTTTATCAATGTGAGACACAATATTCACAAGTGCACTGACAACAAAACATGTGTATTATATACCAATGGAGGTGAGATATAACCGCAAACTAATAATAATATGAAAATTTGTACATTAAATGAAACAAAAGTGGAAGGTTATGAAATATGAGATGCTAGAAGTGAAATACTGAGTCTGAAATTAAAAAACTTGAAGTCTATCTTTCCATCAGTATGTTTGGCTTCCAGCATTTTCTTCTGTACTAATCATGAACTCCCATCTCAGAATCCAGTATCCATTGGCCTGTGGATATTGCCTTATTGCCTTATTGCCTAGTGGGTAGGGTCCACAGTGGATGATGAAATTTGTGATGAGTATGACCTTCATCTACCACCTTTCTAGGACACATGAAGATTTTTTTTTGTTTCTTTTAATAAGTAGGGAAAGAATACAGCAGGCAGGCTACATAATAAGAATGGGGTCTTATTATATGGACTGAGAAGAACAATTCTCTTGTTGGGAGTTGGTCAAAATTATAAGAACGACAGCTCATTAATTGGCTAGTTTAAATGCGAAAATCCTGCTGAGAACAGCCTATTTGTAATTTGAAGAACATATACATGAAGATAGTGAGTCCAAGTAGATTGTGAAGGAAAAAGATAGAAACAAAATTTCGTTCATCACTTGGCCATTAAAGAGTTCTAAAAATTGATTTTCTTGTGAAATTGAGATGATATTATCCAAAAATTGTTTTGTTATTTTTTAAGACTTATCATTTATTTTAATCCTAAGGGGTTGGCTCAAGTGGTAAGAGCCTTGGTTTTTATGGTAGTCCACAAGGTCTAAGGTTCGAATCCCCTTGGGTGCAAACAATTCCTTGGGACCAACTTGCCGGTGAAGCCAAGAGTATTATCCGATTTGTGTGGAGGAGGCGTTTTACACAGGTCCGAGGTTTACCTAACAGGGGTGGGTATATGAAGTGGCCCTACCTTAGAGGGGTTCCTCATTATCAAAAAAAAAAAAAAAAAAAAAAAAGACTTATAATTTATGCATACGTTTTGAAGGATGTTTGGGTTCCAATTGGCAGAGAAAGAAAATTAATAGGCTTCTGCTTGTACAGACCCTTCACTTTTGATGTATGATGATTGATAGGTGGAGTTACTTATTCTTGCATTTAGCAGCGTTTTACTCCTTGCATTGTCTACAAGTTGTGCATTTAAATGCAGCTTTTGTCATAATGGCAATTGGAATATTCAGGCTCCAGTCAGTGACCGGGAATATAGAGCAACTCTTCCAGAAACAGCTGCTATGATTGACTTGGCTTCTACCATGATAAGCGAAGGCCGGGGGTCAGAATTACTGCCAAGGGAAGCAGATTCAACCTCCCCAATTACTGCTTCCAGGTTGGTATATGACCATATTGTTGCTGTCCGGACTAACAAGATACAATTGGAATTGGTTATTGTCAGTTAGCGCTGATGCTTATCTTCATAATGTCTTCTTTTTCTTTATTACCATTTTAGTCCAAAATGTGAATCCATTCAATTGAAATTTAGCACTCATCTATTAGCGATCATGTTTGCAATATTTGGTTTGTCTTCTTGATTCTTGCATTTTATTGTGTTCATATTTGTGATGCTGTTGAACTGAACTGAGTCAACAGCATTTTATTTTGGCTTTGTGGACCCTTTCCTGGAAATCTTCACATTTACTTCAGATTTTAAACTTCAAAGACCCTTTTGTTTCCTTTTCTTGTCTTAAATTTGGAGAGGCTTTGAACTGTCTAAGAGATTTGACGGGTCCCAATCAAAGCAAACCAGCAAAACTCAAGAATGAACGAAAGCAGAGAGGAGCAAATTAGCAACGAGTTTTCAAAATAACTCCTAATTCCTCTACCTTTATACAATGCCAGTTTTCCACAAATAACCCACAATACTCATAAGTTCTCCTTTCTGTTTAGGTACACATCTGCTCGTGTCTCCATGTACATTTCCATTGTAGTGCATGCAATCTCCATTTATCACGTCACAAGCTTGGTGTAACGCCTCCAAAATTAAATAATTAAAATACTTAACTTGGATTGTTTCTCGTTGTGTCTTCATACTAATGAACTGGTAATTAGATGAAATCACTACACAACACTAATCTATCAAAGTATACTATAGCGGAAAGTGGAAAGAAATGATCTGAGACAAATTAAAATATCTCTAAACAACATCATTTATTCAATACAAACTCAAAGCTTCCAAATGAATATTACTATAACATTAACAACTACCATCTATTTATGCAAACCTTACTATACGAGCCATTCGCCTTACATATTCATTCTAGTGAAATGCTTAGCTCTATAGTCCAATGAATTTACTAACATGCAAACACCAAGGTGTTTCACAATGGAAAAGTAACTTAGTAAGTAAATTATTATGGAACTGGTTATACAATAAGTCTATAATAATGTTTCACATTTCTTAACTCTAATAATCCAATAATGCCATGGGATTTTACAAAACAATTTGTGTTACCTTACAATATTGATGTCCCGGATATTGCTGCGTACCATCTTTGTTAGTGATCTGACCAGATTTAAATCCCGGGTGATCCACACCACTAATAAAGCCATAGTTGTAATCTCATCCATTCATGATGCACCAATCACCTATAAAATCATTGGATCCAAGGCTAAGCAATAAAAGTAAATCTCTTTAACCATAGGGTCAAGCTTATATACAACCATGTGCCCGCCAATTTTGGTTTTTGGTTTTCTACCTTTTTGATTTTCTATTTGTTTCACTCTTGTTTAAGATTCACAATTTTGGGAGTAGTTTTTTAAATTATTAATATAAGTAGAAAGAAATTTACAGATCATTGATAAGGATTTCTGTTAATGTCTTTCCATTTCATGAACTTTGTTTATTTTTTTTTTTAACTACAAAGTATCAAAAGTTTCATAGATAGCATCTCCTGCTGATCATAATTTAAAAACCTAACCAAATTTCTTATATCAATTAGTGAAATTTTACTAGTACCATAGATAATCTTAATATGGAAAACAATTGGGCCAGACTTTATCTGTAAGCTTTGAAATTTCAGAATGAAGAAAGAAAACACAATCTTGATTCCTGTTATGTGGAAGAGCACTCCTGATATTGCAATAATGAGACCATGGCTGTTCTGTGGTTGGCAACCCTGCTCTACTGTGTGACAAAGTCTCTGCATGAAATAGTGTTTGGAAAATCTTAGCCTAATTAGGTAAGAAGTAAGAATCATGTCTATACCTTTGCACAATCCCATCAGTTTGTTCTGACACAACAAATATATCTCATTGCATTTATCCTCTCCTGATTATCAATTTTGGAAGGTGAATGCTAGATTCCCTGAACCTGCATGAGCCTACATGTTACATACTAACTGCTTGCTGCTCTATTACTACAATTGTCTAACTCTGCTGGTTAGGTTTGATATCATCACGGATAGTATTTATTGATAAGATAAAAAAATATATATATATTTATAGATTGGCTTAAACAGAATACAAGTAGTTGGGAATTCAAATATTTGTATATTGCTGCAATTTCTACCATCTCATAAGGAAATTGGCACAATACATTGCTACTGCATACGTATGATTTTAAATGATACTCCTCCCTCTGCTAAAAAGCCAATTACTCTGTAGGTATCACTCCCTTTGTGCATATATGGGAGATGATGACTTGTTCAGTTCTGACCTTAGCGACGACCAGCTGAGAATGAGACTTGGCCACATGTCCAACACACCTTGCCAGGTATGGATGTGCCTTCTTGAATTCTCTTGTTAGATAGATATTTATAATGTATACTAATATGACGAGAAACTTCATCCAATATTTTCATAAAGTAAATAAATGAACTGTTTGGTTGTATTTGGGATAAAACATTTTCTTCTTGCAATTAGTCGATCTATATTTTGGGGATAGATACCACGCCAAAATAAATAAATGCATAGAAATGTATCTTAAGCAATCAACTTAGTAACTATAGACTATATAATCAGCCTCTACGATCCTTACCTCTTGCAACATGCTGAGCGTTTTGTTTGCCTTAACACCAAAAGGATGTCGTGCCCTTGTATAGTGCATGGTATTATCCTGTTCAATTTAGTTATGTCATTGGTTTTCTGCAGGTTATCTATTCCATGGGTGATGAATACGTGCCAGAGTATGTAGACAAAAAAGCATTGGTTGAAAGGTAAGACAGAAACTCTTGCTGCTGTTTACTTTTGCTCGCAATTTTGTTAATAGATTTTTCACTTTGATCGAAATTTTTGCAAGTTGGTTGTTGAGACATTGACAGTTGGTCTCGGTTGATGATATACTTGTTTGAAACAATAACATTGTCACTTTTATAATGTGTGTGCGTGTGTGAGAGAGAGATCTTTGATTTGATTAAATGCACTTGTCATTACATTTTGAACTCATGCAGATTGTGCAGAGCAATGGGTGGTGCAGAGAAAGTTGAAATAGAGCATGGGAATCACTCCCTCTCTAACAGAATCGGCGAAGCTGTCCAGGCCATTATTGATTTTGTTAAAAGAGATGGACCTAAAGGCTGGGATGATCCATGGAACTAACGTGGTGCCTTTTAGTCCTCTTTTATGATTGCCATTTTCTTCTTCTTCTTTCCACCCCCCTTTATTCTCATATATTTCTTCTTTAAGCTGAGGTCAGCTTTTTCAATATCTTTTTTTCTATATTAAAGGGTGAGGGAATCTTAATCTTATTCTATTTAATGAAGGTATGATTTTAGTTTGCATTATTACTAGACTTCTTCAAGGGAGAGAACTTTGTGTTGGCATTAATTCATCAGTAAAAATTTTGCCTCTTGTCCACCATTCCTGTGTTGAGCGTTTCCCTCTCTGGGCTTTGTTTGTTGTTTGCATCTCCAATTGGTTCTTTGTAATACCCAATAATGTCTTTGTCAACCCTTGTGAGCTTACACCAACTGTAAATGGCAAATTGTTATGACTGGAGTGGGCATCCATATTTGTCATTGCATGTTCTTCTGGGAAATTGTGCTCATTTTTGTTTTGTCTCCATTACTGCTTTTGCTTTACACACAAATTATCCGATGGAAATTAAATCATCCCATTTATTTTATGAGCCTCTTGTGTAGACTTGCAGATAGAATCAAAGTGCCAAGTCTCAGCAAAGGAAAGTTCTATTTGGAATGGTTCTAAAAGCCATTTTTTCAAGCATCTTATGATATGGACTCTGATAAATATGAGCAGCCGCTTTTGACAATTCTGGTTCAGGCTTGTAGCCTCAGAACGTTCAAGTCGTTTTGTAGACAGGTGGAAGTGCAAGGTTGGTTGTCGGGTGGTGGAGTTGGTGCCGACCCAATAACACTTGAGTTTTTCCTTGGGAGAAAGCCAAATTCCAGAGTAACATATAAACCAAAGAAATCATGGGGGGTTTTGAAAAGAAACCTAACAGCTGTCTTCTAAGCAATAGGCCTTTGAGATCTTCACACACACGCACACACTTCAACATCACCATTTTGTCCACGGCCCTCGCCTCCATCCATCTCCATTCATTTTGTTTCAACAACCAGTGAATGCCACTGCATTGTTGCTTTCTTTGATTGTTGCCTGCAGGATTCAAATCACAACTCCCACATAGGATGCCTGATTACCATAAATATTGATGTTTTGATAGGGTTGTGTTAGGCTTTGGCTTAATAGTGCTGGAGAGAGCGTTTGTGGTTTTTTTTTTCTGCCATTAGTTTTCATCGTACAGACGAGTTTCTATTATTTTTTTAAATTAAAAAAAAAAAAAAAAAAAAAAACACAACTCCTACCCTTGGTGTTGGTGCTCTTTCCACACGTTCAATCATGAGGCCATGAATCATTTAATGATGTTTTTCTGGGTTGGGTTGGTTTGGTTGAAATGTGTGGTGCCATTTAATTTTTGTCCACAAGCAAAGTTAATGAATCAGCTCTCCTGTCACTCGTACGTACAACGTACGATTACCGGATTACGCACCTACGTACGTATAAACATCCTCAGTACTAGTCAACTTTCCTTTTTTCCACATTTTGAAATTACCTTACATTTATTTCTTTCTTATATTTCATTTCAAAGAAAATGTGCACATCCTTCATATATATATATATATATATATATATATTAAAAAATGCGGGAGTGGGCGATGATAATAATATCTATTTATGGAGAACTGCACACAAGAAGTTTAGACAATGAAAACTACAAACAGTTATTCAAATTCGATTGAGTCAACTTGATCCAACTTCGTTAAGATATTAGTGGAATCTAAGGTGGTTAATCATTTAAAATTTTTCGTGAGACCATTGAATCACCATCACTGATGGTGTTTATATTTTATTTATTTGTTTCCCTTTAAATAAGGTTAATAATAAAAAAATAAAAAATAAAATCTTTCTTCTACTCTCATCGTTCTCCAAAAACTTCAGAAGGTTGAATATTTTAATGGTAAAAGATATTTTGAAAAGGAGTGGTGGAATTAATATGCTTCCCATACATTGTTATGGGAGCTGTATTGGTATATATAATTCAATGTGGAGTATGATTGTTTTGACAGCTACAATAAGATTACATTTGTTATTTATCTTATCACATCCTCAACGTTCTCCATTGAATTTTCTTCATCTTTGTCTTGTGTTTGAAACTTTGAATGCTTCTAATATTTCCTCTTCAGCACATTGCCGTTGATTTGTGATATTCCTCATCAACATTAGCAGCATGTTGATTAACATATAATCAGAATCTTCAAACTTTAAGTATAACGAAGACAAAAGCTGAAAATGATTAATGGATTATATATAGGCACCAAAAATTAGAATCCCAGTAGCTTTCTCTAGTATCAATCGTTGTCTAATCAAGTGTTATAATCATATAATTTCAATTCAATAAAATTTAATGAGATAATTAATGGATGAACAACGAATTATTTGAGTCCCTTATACATTTTACAGATCCTCTTCATTTCAATGGTCCATATTAGATTTTACAGGTTTAATAGTGTATAAGTTGTCACATTGACAGTAAATATATCACCACGTTCTTTTAAAATCAACAAAACAAAATCTTGACATCTCAGATGAAATTGAGACAATTGCATTCTCGCTAATTCAAGTATAATGGCTCATCAATGTTAATAATCACCCCCACTTTAACGGTTCATCATCTCTCTAGAAAATAGACATGCTGTGTGTTTCAAAGTATTCCAACGACGTTATTTAAAAGTTCAAACTATAACCGTATAACGTCGTACACAATACATATTTGGCAGATGTAATAAATAAGAGTAATGCTATAAACTATAGTTTTATTTTATAATTATTTTACGATGCTGATGTGAACCGTTTCAACCAACCGTTACATCAATTTTTATAAAAAAATAAAAAATAATAATAATAATTCAAAAGTTAGTCGGGACTGTTTTATAAGAATAAAAATACAGTATACAACATTACTGAAGTTCATAATGATTTGCATTGAAATAGCCATAAAAACTGCTTAAACTTTTATGTCCCTTTCTCCAGCACCACCTATAATATTGACAAATAATGGATATGATTAAAACTTCGGTTGGTTCTGATTTTTTTTTTTACTCATTTATTTTCTCTCTGATAACGTAGTTCACATCCCTAAGCTAATTATCAAGAAGAAAAAAACAAATGTCATCAATATAAGCAGGCAATCTTAAAGCTAATACAATAATTGCCAACCACCCAATTAAGACTTTTCTTAATCACCTGTTAATAAAAATATATAGTATTAAATCTGTAAAATAATTCCTCATTTTGAATGGTTACTCCTTATTTAACTCAAACATGGTACCCTAAAAATACAATTTGGGGAAGATAAGTCAAAGTTACCATTCAGCTCAACCCTCAAACTTCATATCCACAAGAATTAATACCATCTATCTGACAAAAATTACATTCATTCTCCACCAAAGACTTTCTATTTTTGCACAACATTGTTTCTCCATTATTCTCAATTGCATTGATTTTTCTGAACCATTTTGAAGGTTTTTCTTGACGTTCTTTCAAGAGGAAAACTTCACATAACGCTCATAAACTTTCGTGCATTTTGACATTACCTTTTTAATATTCAAAAACTCTCAATTTTTTTACAACGGCCAAATACCCTTTTTTTTATTTATTATTATTATAAAAAAAACCCTTTTTTTATTTATTATTATTATAAAAAAATTACAATGCATGAACTACGAATTTAGAATATCAAATTATAAAAATTTGCAATTTTCATAATATTTCTTGTCGTTTCTTTAATGTATATGAGAGGGTTTGATTCCTGTTCGCCTTTGGACCCCATGCAAAAACGCCACCATTGGTACGCATTAATTAAGCTTTTGTGATGAGAAAGCTTGGGCGGCCACACCCCCACAGATCGATCGAACAACGCACGTGAAACAGTGTGGCTGAGCTTGACGAGCCACCATGCACATGCACAAAGCCCAAAAATGCACTCAATCTTGCTAAGTGTCATAAATGCCCCCACCGCGTTCACCGACACCTCTCCGATCAATGCGACAGTAACGAATGTCAGTCCCTCCATTATTCAAGGGTATTCCCGTCCCCGAATTTGTCGGCCTCCCAGTTCTCCTCTAGGGCTTTGTTCCCTGAATATATAAAAGGATCCTCCTACATTCCTCCATTACCTTCTCTTTTCTTTTTGCCAAAAATACAGACAGATTTTTCTTTTGGTTTTATTTTTTTTAAAAAAAAAAAAAAAATTAAAAATTCAGAAAGCAAGTTCATCATTCCTTTTACAAGTAAGCAAGACTTTTCTAATTTGAAAGAAAGAGGAGAAGAGAAAGGGACAAAACTCTCCATCTATCTCTCCCTCTCCCTCTCTTTTTTCCTTGTTGACACCATTGGAACGAAAAAGAAGGACAAAAGGTCAATATTTGAGTGTTGCATTGTCCTTCTCTTACTTTCTCGGAGATATTTTCGCTCTCATATACAGTTTTGAAGAAGCAAAAGTATCCAGCTCAGGAAAAGAGAGAAGCAAAAGTATCCTACCTTGAATTGAACCGTATCTTGTAAGTAAAACTCCGTTTCTTTTCTCTCTTTTTTTTTTTTCTTCTTATATTTTTCTAAGAAAAATAAAAACTTGTGCTTTAACCAAGAAAAAGAAAGGGGTTGTTTTTTTCTTTGTTTTTGGTTTCTGGGAATGTGCCTTGTCAATTTTTCTGGAGAACATAACCATTATTATTATTGTTATTATTATTTTGTTTTCTTGGCAGAAAAAATCTTGAGCTGGTTTTTTGTTTCTTTTTTCTGGGTTTGTATAGTTTGTTTGCCGTTGTGGTGGTGGGAGTGGTGGTTAAAGATGCCGGAGAAGGCAGCGAATTCGCTACCTTTGAATCCATTGATGACGAGGTCGAGTCAGTTGCTTCATTGGCGTTTTGGGGTGCTGACGGCTCTGGTTTTTGTTGGGATGATTGTTGTTTGGAGCGTGGATGGGTGCACCATAAAGAACTTTCTTGAAGCTTGGAGGCTCAGGCGAGATTACATTACCATGAAACTAAACACTCGACCGGTTAATCTCACCCAAACCCATCAAAGTTTGCCACTTAACACCTCGAACAACCTAGTTAATCCGATTCAGAAACAGAACAATACCACCCACTTTGATTCTCCCCTTCTTGAACCGTTTCCTGTTGAGATTTCAACTGGGATTCCTCAAAAACTAGCCCAGAATCCAATGGAGAACATAGCTTTGCGAAATTTGAGCTGGGTTTCAGCTGAACTGGAGCGAAATTTGACCTCCAATCTTCTCGCCAGGTGGTTAGCTCCAGGAGGTGAACCTTGTAGGGATTCCAAGACAGTGCAGATTTCAATTTCTGGTTTGGATGGTGGGAACAGGGTTGATTTGTCAGCTGGTGAAATCCATGAATTTGGTTTTCAATCACTGGATGAGTCCGGCCATCCTCGCTGTTTAGGTGGGGATTACTTTGAGACTGATCTTTCAGGGGATTCTTGGAAATCCAGGCCATTAGTGAAAGATTTTGGAAATGGGTCTTATTCTGTTTCGCTTCAGGTTCATCCCGATTTTGCTGGGGAATACAATCTCACGCTGATCCTCCTCTATAGGCACTTTGAGGGTCTAAAGTTTTCGCCTTGGCGGTTTGCATTTGACCGAGAGCTTCGCAAGATTCCAATCAGGTTTTACAAAGCCTCAGGTCAGTTGCATGAGCTACAAACTTGTAACGAATCTGATTTTAGCAGGGACATTTGGTCTGGGAGGTGGACTCGGCTTGGTAAGAATGATGATTGCCAAATCGGTAACGATGGTCGGTACCGGTGCCTAGCGCCCGACTTTCCATGCCGGAGTCCGTGGTGTAGCGGTTCATTGGAACTGTTAGAGAGTAATGGTTGGGTCTACTCGGCACATTGTTCTTTTAGATTGTTTTCTGCTGATTCTGCTTGGAATTGCTTGAAAAATCGCTGGATTTTTTTCTGGGGCGATTCCAATCACGTAGACACAATACGAAACATGCTCAATTTTGTTTTAGATTTGCCTGCAATTCCGTCAGTTCCAAGGCGGTTCGATATGAACTTCTCCAACCCGAAAGACCCAACTCAGTCGGTTAGAATTACTAGCATTTTCAATGGGCATTGGAACGAGACGGGGAATTATGAAGGCTTGAATTCGTTGCAGGATGAACGATTTAGGAATTTGTTAAACAAGTACTTTTCAGAAGACACGGTTCCAGACTCTGTGATCATGAACTCTGGATTACATGACGGTGTGAAGTGGAGAAATGTAAGAGCATTCGCTGCTGGGGCAGATTATGCAGCTTCGTTTTGGGCAGGGGTTATGGAGTCAGTGAAGCGGAGGGGGTTGGCTGCGCCAAAGGTCTTTTACAGGACCACTGTGGCGACAGGTGGATATGCTCGGTCACTGGCATTTAATCCCAATAAGATGGAGGCGTTTAATTGGGTATTGCTGGAGAAATTGAAGGAAGCCGGGGTGGTTTCCGGCGTGATTGATAACTTTGATATGACTTTTCCTTGGCATTTTGATAACCGGTGCAATGATGGTGTGCATTATGGCCGCGCTCCAGCAAAGATGAAGTGGAGGGATGGCCAAATTGGGCACCAGTATTTTGTAGACCTCATGTTAAGCCATGTGTTGCTTAATGCACTTTGCGCAAGATAACCAGTTTTGGAAAGGTTTATGTTAACGTATTACATGTGCAGTGGATGAATTTTGCCACTCTTCCATGGGAGGTGGAGCACCCGGAAAGAGAGTGCGAATTGCAGGCGGTTCATATCTTTGAGCCAAAGGAAAAATGGATTGGAGGCCATTGCTAGAGTGCAGATAAACAATGTCGCTGCTGCTTGTAGGAAGAAGTACAAGGTTGTGAGTTCTTTATATTGCTCCATATATTTCATTAGATTAGATGGTATTCTTTATTTTTTTATAAACTTCCATATGAATTTAGATAAACATTTGGTTTCCACGCTTGTAGAGTTTGAGGGATCCTTGAGTGTCAGGAATAGAAAATCTCAGTGTTGGTAATATCATTATTATGGTATCACAACTGTTGCACATCTCTGGTGCTTGCTTTGCCCTTTCTCTTACCTTATTATCCACTTGAACTGCATCAAAATTTAGCATAGTTTATGCTGGTTGTTTTTTTTTTCTTAATTGATAAATCTTTATAGTTGGGGGCAGATTGCTGTGTAATTTACAGAGTATTCTATTTATGATGATGAATTGATGAGCTAATGAGGGCATCAATGATTTATGTTTTGTGTATTGCAAAAGGTCTGCGAGTTCATAACAGCAATCAGTATCCCCCCTCCCCCACCCCACACCCTATGGATTATAAAATATTCTCATAACATTCTAAACAGTTTAAGTTATTCTCATTTTTTATTCTTTAGTTTAAGATTATGTTGCTATAGATATCAGACATCAATGTACCTTCAACCAACTCAATCAAACAACCAAACCGTGTGACAATAGTTTACTCAAACTCAAACTCCTGCAATTGCAGTGTATCAGATAACGTTTACAGTCTCATGATGTAAATATTGTTGTATATACAACTTACTGCCTCTCTAATTGAGTCAAGAGAGAGCATTCCAAACTTCTCAGTTCCATCACTTTACACAAGTTTCCATTTCCATATGGTTCATTAAATCTAGGCATTATGCTTTTAATAATGTCAATGGATTCTGTGTTAGTTGTGTAAAACATTTGTCTCTCAAACTCGCCAACAAATGGGTATGCCACCCGAACTGGGCTACTTGGAGTGGGCCGACCATTCTTTTACTTTTTGAGGGGTGGTGAGCGACCCCAAAGACATGGCTAGGGTAGGCTGACCACCTCTTCATCGTCCTTTTAAAGGTGGTCGATCACCTCCTAATTGGCTTGAGGGTGATTGGCCACACAAAAATGGCGTTAGGGGGTGGTTGGCGGCCCATCCCAACCAATCTTGCTACCCTACTTCTTAAATTATTTTGATTATTAATTTTTTTTTTTTCTTCCTCTTATGTGGTTGGTATGGTCATTATGGTCTTGCATTCTGGAAGGCAGAGGTACAACTCTCATTAACGTGGCATAGTGACTAGGCTTGTCGTGGTTGTTTTACATTCTAATAAACCTTAGCACGGCATCAAATCTGATCGTAAACGACAATCAAAATCATGTCATTTTGCGGTACAATGAATAGGAAGGAAGCCGTTCAAAATCCCTAAACGACAAACAAAAGAATATGTCGTTCCTCATTGCAGTAAACGGCAACGTAAAATCTTGTTGTTTTGCGCCGTAGAGAGCAACGATCAACCAAAACGGGTGTCTCGTGCTTTGTAATGTTGGTAAACGATAACAGGGGTGTTATTTCTCGTATAGTGAAAGACAACAAGTGTGTTTATCTTTTTACTGTGCAGTAAATCAAGAGAGGCATCTTACACATAACGCTGTGTTTTGGGTTAAATGGACGGGCATCTAAGAAATTGGGAGGAAATGTAACGGAATGGTTTATAATACCTTTTCGATGAACTTAAGGAGTTAAAAAAAAAAATTGAGGGTGTTATTTGTTCTCAGGAATTTATTTCACAAATACCCAATTTTTAATTTGATGGATTTAATACTTGAGTTTACAAAGATTTTAAATATAAGACTTCTGGTTATTTTTTCTCAATTAAATAACAAAAATGATTTGAAAATAATATTATTTCATTCTCATTAAAATTATTCAAAAAATAAAATAAAATAAAAAAAATCAAATAGAGTAGCTGCTATGACCTCTACCATGTTATTTTGTTTTCTTTGGGATTACTTGATGGCACCCTGGTCCCATGAACAATTCTTTAAAACCTCCATTTATCATGATACAAAATACAATTGACAATAGTGCAAGCATAAAATAAATCTCAAGAGTAAATGTGCGACTACAATTCACTCCCTCGATTTTTAAATTCTAAATTTGAAACCTTAAGTTTTTCACAATTTTCAATTGAATCATTTTGTATGTTTTTTGGTTTAATTAGAATACATTCATTGAATTCTCGATAGGTAGTTAAATTAGTTGAGAATCACACCTCATAAAACGGAGATTACTAGTTCAAAACATATGCCACCCATTGAACACGTCAACAGTGAGTGAGACTATGATAAGGATCCCACGTGGCATGCCTTACACGTCAACCCAATAGTTACTTTAGGCTTTTTATTAAAAAAAATAAAAAAATAAAATCACTTGAACCCCCCTTTGCGTTGAATTGAACCCAAGCCACTTGAAATGCTAACTCCCCTTTAGCCTTTGTTCATTTAGCTTTTAGAGAGATAATTTTAAACCATAAATCTTTCTCGTCAGATTCCATATCAGTATGCCAAAAACTCCAAGAGAAAATCTGGGGTGTTGATGTAGGGTTGTTTTTATTTATTTCATTACTGTTGGTTGAGTGAGTCTAAATTTTGCATTTCATCTGTCGACCGTCTTCCACTGTCTTCAACCATTGTTTCGGGTCACTCCTTTGTTGTGGTTTCCGATGACCCTTTATTGTCTCTGGCCATTGTCTCCCCCAACCCATTGCAAGCCATCATCTGCCCTAAGGCTCCTAACTTGCTGCAAGTCACTCTGATGGTGACTGACCGATAGTAGTTAGAGATGACAGAGGTCAGTGGGGTCAGAGATAGCGAGTGGATGTAAAAGACGACAAAGAGCTACTAAATATGGTTGTTGGTGATATACTAAGTTAAACGGTGGTTGGTGGTTGGTAAGGTCGGTGTTCGCTTGGGACCATGTGGTGAGCTCCGATCTAGTGGTTGCGATCATCAAATCGAGTAGTCTAACCACCCTCGCGTGAAAGTTGGAGGTGGCACCAACTAGGAGGAGAGGGTGCTATTATGTGTTATTTTTATAATTAAGGGTATTTTATAAAATTTGGTTAAAATCCGATTCTATTTCAGTTAAGAAATTTGGTCATTCATGTGTTGTCATCAAACAAATGAATATGAATGATCATTCAATTACAACTTCTTGTATTCCCAGTAATACTCATTCATATTCGTACTCCCAATCAATCATCATGTACTAAACGTACGCTTGTAGTTTCAATTCCATTTGTACATGCTAATTAAATAACCATGATTTTTTTCAGACATGGTGCTCATCCATTTTTTTTTATGTAAATTTATTATATATCATATTTTTAGCATACAAATATGACATGGGAGTCCCATTTACTCTTTGATTTTTGATTTTTTATTTTTTTAACGAGCATTGATTTAAGAATTTGTTGAAACTGATACATCAATTTGTAGAATTATTATGGGATAAAAATATTATTTCTAATATTACTCTTAAAAAATAGATATAGATATTATATTGAGCAATATTAGATATTAGATATCTCATTTTGTAATTGAGCAATATTAGATATTATATTTTATCTTACAATTATTCAATAATGTTAATCTAGCATTCTAAATTAACCATAGTTTTTTTTTTTTATTTAACAAAAATAATAAAAAATTAATTAGGATTATCACGTCAACTTTATTAAATAAAAGTGTAATATAATATCTGACATTTCTTATTTTTTAGGGGAAACTTCAGAAAACCCCTCTGAAGTTCCAGCCGATTTGAAAAACCTCTCCTGAATTTCCAAAGCTCTCACTTAGACCTCCTGAACTTTGGTTTTCTCTCACTTTGAACCCCTTTAACATTAAACTACGTCGTTTTGGATGTTTTATACCCATTTTACCCTTCCCCAAAACTATGTCGTTTTGTATCCTAAAATCACAACACATATCCAGCCCAAAACGACGTCGTTTTAAGCATAATTTTTTTTAAAAAAAAAAATTAAAAAAGTAAAATATATATATATAATAAAAAAAAAAATTAAAAAAAAAAAAAAAAAAAAAAAACCGGGGGTGGCTGAAGCCACCCCTTGGCCAAAATGGGGTGGCCGGACCACCCCATTTTTGGCCAAGGGGGTGGCTACAGCCACCCCCTGGCCGATCTGGGGGTGGTCGAACGACCCCCATGGCCAAGGGGGTGGTCCGGCCACCCCATATGCACCCCCCGTTTTTTTTTTTTTTTTTGCCCTTTTGGGGGTGGCCGGACCACCCCCTTGGCCAAGGGGGTGGTCCGGCCACCCCCAGACCGGCCAGGGGGTGGCTGAAGCTACCCCAGTTTTTTTCTTTCTTTCTTTTTTTTTTTTTTTTTTTTTTTTTTTTAATTTTTTAATTTTTTAATTTTTTTTTTTTTAAAAAAAATAAAAATTAATACCTAAAACGACGTCGTTTTAGGCTGGGTAATTTTAGGACACAAAACGACGTAGTTTTGGGGAAGGGTAAAATGGGTATAAAACATTCAAAACGACGTAGTTTAATATTAAAGGGGTCCAAAGTGAGAGAAAATAGAAGTTCAAGTAGCTTAAATGAGAGTTTTGAAAATTCAGGGGGGTTATTTCAAATCGGCTGAAACTTCAGGGGGGGTTTTCTGAAGTTTCTCCAATTGTTTAATTTAATGGGAAAGAGCAGACCCGTAAGTCAAGCATAAGTTTTGCAACTGTAAGTTTCGTGCGCAAAAGGTCGTTGAAATCAAGCAGAGTGCTTATAAGTTATAAATCCCACGTCACAATTAACAAAGGTATCTTAACTTCCAAGTCTTTACTACCAAAACGCACATTTGGATAATTTTTATTGGAACTTAAATTAGTAATTAAAAAGAAAAAAAAAAAAAAATTCCGAAAAGAGAGATTAAGAGAGTACTCATTTTCTAGCCGCATATGATCACAATTCAGACAAGAGAGTACTTTTTGAGGTGTTATCGTTATTGGGTTTTTACTGGGATGTTGATGGGGCGATTGTATTGAGCAAAATCATCGACGGTGAATTTTGATTGGTTTGGTGCCCAAACTCCAAAAAAACGAGACAAGAAATCTGGCAAATCTTGGCGGATTAAGGGCTCGCTTGTCGTTGAAGCAAGCAATCTACGACTACAACGACGACGACGAGGAGTGCAGGCCTTGGCGTCGCAGGCTTTTTATGGCATTCACGTGGGGCTCCGCGCTCAGGATCACCCTCCTTCTCCTCCTCCTCGCCGCCGTGGTCACCGCTTGCTTCACTCTCCCCGTCGAAAAGGTTCGGTTTTTTCATCTGGGTCTGTGTTAGTTTCGCTTTTTGATCGTTCAATTGGCTTGTCTTACTGCCTTTTGCTTTATGTTTTGTGGGTTTCTTTGGGCTGGGGTTTTTGTGTTTGTGTCGGATTGTGTGAATTGCCAATTGGGTTCTTTTGTTTAATTTTGTTGTTTGTGACATTTGTTAGGGGTTTTTGAGTTGGTTGTCTGTTCTTTTTTTTCTCTTTTTGATTTCACTAAAGGGTCGTTTTTTTTTTTGGACTTTGGGTTTGGATATGTTGGGGTTTCAATCAATTACGGGAATTTTTAGTTTTGTTATCAGTTTGCTGGAATTGGTTTGTAATCTGAGCTTAGATTTATGCGCTTGATGTACTTTTAGCACCGGTCAGTTTTTGATAGTCCCTGCAAAGTAAATTAGAACTGAAAGAAAGAAAACGAAACCCAGTTTTATGCCCCTATTCACTTTGAAGCTGCTGAACAATGTTTGATTTTTTGATTTGCAAAAAATTCATTTTCCATCATAAAACTCGTAAGGCACTGCGTTTTTTCAGGCTGCGAACAGAAAAGATAGTAAGATACTAGCTACAACTACTCCTGCTTCATATTCTTGTACTAATTTTAGTTGTTAAGTTTAATATTTCCGGAAATCTATGGGGCTTAGGTAATATGGAACACTTTGTTTCCTATAAATTCAGTCATGCATATTAAAATGTTACGTGACTGTGTAGTATGTTTTCTCCTACTCTAGCCTTAGTTCTTATAGTTTGTTGGTTGCAATTATATCAAGTTTTTTTTAAACCTTTACATATGTGTTTATAAAATCACCTGGTTCCTGCAGATTCTGAAGGACTTCTTATTATGGGTTGAGCAGGATCTTGGACCTTGGGGTCCACTTGTGCTGTAAGTCAATTGCTACTTTCTAAGGCTTTGTGATTTATTGATCTACTATGCATCAAATGGTTGTAGTCTTGGTTTTAACTCCTGTGCACAGGAATAAGATTCTTTCCTCTGATGTAATTGTGAATCACCTTTTGACCGTAGTCATTGCTTTAGTGGCAATGCTTTAAGCCAAAATCGATGTCATAAATGACGCATTTTAGAAGGGTTGTTTGCAGAGTTCATTTAATGACCGGCCTGGAGTATATTTTTGTTGTATTTTTGTCCTTAATAGTCACTACATGCAGGATTTGTAATCCTGTTCTGAAGTGTTGTTGATAGTTCAACAGTCTAATCTGGCCAGCCAAACGATAGTTGACATATAATACAATGCACTTGCACACACACACACGCGCACACATATTTATAATCAATCGAAATATCATTGAAAGCGTAAGGCGTCCCCAGGTTCATAGGATGTAGACAAGAGAAAACACCTAGCTAGGAGCAAAAAGAACATGGAAATCATGATAATTGATCCCCAAATGATAAACTAAAGCAAATATCCAAAGATAAAAGTATTGAAGAATAAAGACTGAATCTCCTCAAAAGTCCTCTCATAGTCCTTAGAACTTCTGTTGTTCATTTCCCTCCATAGACATCACAAAATTTGCACATATGAAACTTTTGAAAGGGTTGATTGAACCAATACTGCTTTCCTCTCCCACAATTGTCATGGATCTGTGTGCAGATTCACAGTCAATAGTAATGAGTTTTTGGATTATGTACTAGTTAGATCACATGCTTTACTATATGACAAAATGTTCCAAACTGAAGCTGACCACTTATAATTTTATGAAATGTCAACTGTGAACTAGATTGTTTAAATGTGCCTAACTTGAACCATGCTGCTGATTTGATTATGCTGGAACGTAGAAAACTATATTACACCCACAATCTCTTTGTATATTTTAAACTTCATCTATTTTTAATTCATTTATTAATTTGGTTGGACATGTTCAGAACACTAGCTTGAATCTAACCTGTTTTATAGGAAATTGTGTAGAACAAAACCAAGCTACTCTTAAGTTTTGCATAATTCGATTTTTTTTAGTGATTTTTTTCTTGAGAGTAGTACTAGGATGGGTGACCTCTTGCGAAACCTGGGTGTTGCACCCCTCCCTATTTCTTTTTTTATCCAGAAATGAAAACAGAGAGAATATTGAGTGACCGGTTCTTTTTATTATTAAGAAAAATGGTTAAGCTTAAGTTCTTTGAGTACATTTCCTTGGACAAGTCTGAGTGCGAACGAGTTTCCATCTTAGTTCAATAGGTTTGAGAACTTGAGGTTTATATGGACTGGATATATCAGTGATTATTCATTTGTTTCTTTGATCATTGATGTTGCTTCTTGATTTCTCTGGACTGAACGAGGGAGCTATGGATTTTTTGTTATTTGCATTATTTAGTATGGAAGGCATGAAGTAAAAGAGTCCTATTGTTGAGGTCTGTATGCAATACCCATAGTTTGAAATGGTAAGATGCACAATTTTCATGCGAAAGATGATTTATTTTTGAGCCCTTTAGTCAATTAGGAACATATTTAGGTGTGGCCAGTTGCTTCTTTTAAACATTAAATTGGTTATCTAAAAAATAAATAAATTATGCTTAACATTAATTTTTGTTTGCCATTTAACTCATATTTCTTTGGATAATCTGCAGGGCTGTTGCCTACGTTCCTCTGACAGTCTTGGCAGTTCCAGCATCAGTACTAACTGTAAGCATATATGCAATTGCAATGCTCCAGTAAACCCTTTGCGTTTTTTGTTTATTGAAGTTAGCATTAAGATTTCTTTTGAATAAATTGCATATGCTTACTCTCCATGTTTCAGCTTGGTGGTGGTTATCTTTTTGGGTTGCCTGTGGGTTTTGTTGCCGATTCTATTGGTGCTAGTATTGGTGCAGGGGCTGCATTCCTTCTCGGCAGAACAGTAAGTCCCTGAACTGTCACGTGGTGTGTACTTCCCTGTATTTTAGTTCCACTGAATGGTAGCTTGTGCATACTACAAGAGAGAACACCTCATATATTAAAATCACAGTTTTTTTGTCAATACTACAAGTTCAAATGAAAGGATCTTGCCAAATTGTTTCAGCATGTTTCTTTCCTCTAATGTTCAGAATTTTCTCCTGTGGTGTTTTATTCCCTTGTCAGTTGGTATATAATTTATTTTAAAATTATTTGTTTAATTATGCATATGTGTTGCATACATTTATCTTGATTCCTGTACAGATCGGGAGATCGTTTGTTGTTTCCAAGTTGAAGGATTATCCGCAGTTCCGGTCAGTTGCAATTGCAATTAATAGATCTGGATTTAAGGTTTGTAACATTCAAATTTCTCTTTGAAAACTGTTTTTTTTTTTTTTTCTTTCTTTCTTTCTCACATCTACTAAAATGACTAATCTTGGAGTTTTCCTAAAATTTCCTATAAAACCCAATTTCACCTAATAACTAGAGCAATGTGGGACTTAACATAATGACTATCTTTATAAATAATCCACTTTATATGGACTACTCATCTTTCCAATATAGGACCAGGGTGTTACCCCGGGGTGGGTGGGGGGGGGGGGGGGGGGGGGGGGGGGGTTGGGTTGGTTTTACGATAAAAGATGTGGAGGCCTAATGGTTATTGCATTGACTGTAACTTGTGTGTGATAATTATATTTCTTTAAAAAAAAAAAATGATTCAATTATAGAATCTTATTCTTCGAGTTTTGAATTCCAGATATAGCTGCTGAACTATCTCTGATTTATCAAAGAGTGTGTCATTTACTTATGGTTTTATTGGATACTCAAACCCTACATGTAGAAGAAGTAAATTTTGGTCTGAAGTTAATCGAACAATATGCTTTTGTAGTTGGGAAAAACCGTTTTTTAAATCCTAATATGGTGTTAATATATACCGCATACAGGAAGGTCTGGTTCATGATTGATAGATAACATTCCACTCTTGGCCTAAAATAACTCATTTCCGGAGTTACTTTTGTTGTTCTGCATTTCATTGTAAATTCTCTGTTGTGCATTCCTGATTGTTCTTTTCTTAACAGATTGTTTTACTGCTTCGGCTTGTTCCCTTACTGCCATTCAACATGTTGAATTATCTCCTGTCCGTGACTCCTGTTCCAATGGGGGAGTACATGCTGGCTTCCTGGTTGGGAATGATGGTATCTCCTTTGCACTTGAACTGTTACTTCTCACTTTTCAGTGACTCGAACCCAAATGACGTTTGTGTTAACCATTTTTTTTTTAATGAATATCTTTATGTGTTGGCCATGGTTTATGATTGTCAGAAGTTCTGAATATAACATCGATCCTGTTATCGTTTGTCATATTTTAGCTTATATATAGTCACAAATGATTTATGACAATCAAGAGACAGTTTATAAGAATATATTGGTGGTGGGGAGAAAATCTTTTAAGGAGTTAATGTAGACTTTTGTGAAATAAAACAAAACTTTTGGTTGGGGGAGAGAGGAGCGTTGCTTTCTCTGGATCTGTTTCTCATCTTTGTGTGTGTGTGCACGCATGAGTGTATGCGGGTGCTGATGAACATGTTGCGTGGGGCAAGCTTTTTGTCGGAGGCAATGCAGCCTCTCCCCATTGATTGTCCTCCCCGGTACTGTCTGAATCAACTGCTGTGATGCATTGATGAGGATGGTGTTTGGCATGAGGACAATCAAACAGAGCTAAAGCTGCCTCGTCTGAATAGGTGGACCCAAATGCATGCTGCATATCAATCAACTAAGTGATGCATGCATATACAGGCTTTCCTATGTCTCAAACAAACTTTCTTCTGTTTAGTTATATGAATAAATTAGAATAACATGCATTGATATGTTCTTTTTATGCATATGTTCATCTGCAGAAACTAAGATTTTATTATTGAAGCTTGGTTTTTGGAGTGTCTGTACATATTAATGAAACAGTGAGACATGCGTACATGAATATTGGGAAGAGGGGGGAGGGCTTGCATGTCCTGATATTGAAGAATACTATCCAGTTTAAATGGTTTGTTAATGTTTCAAGATGGTTTCTGTTACAGCCAATAACCCTTGCATTAGTTTATGTTGGAACAACTCTCAAGGATCTTTCTGATGTGACACATGGATGGAGTGAGTTTTCAAAGACTCGTTGGGTAAGGACCTTGTCATCTTTTCCTCTGTTTAGGCATGTTAAGGTTTTCAAATTACATGACTGCTGAAACTAAACCACGGAGTTATATGTTCATAATGGGCATTGAAAGGAATTGCAATGCAGATTTATATATGTTAAATGAGGTTTCAGGCACTGATGTGTGCTATAGCTCTTTCTTCATCGCCCATTCTAATACATCTTCACCCTGTGTTCATGCAGGCATTCATCATATTGGGCCTTGCAGTATCTGGTAAGTTGCAATCATCAAAACACATGCATATGCACACGCCAGGGATACCCTTTCTATTGTTCACTCGTCACTGGAAAATGTTGTTTGCCTCTTACTTGCATCATGTTTATGAAAAAGCACTCACCTTCACATTTGTCAAGTAGCACATGTAAACACATCCAAATAAAATCATCAACTTGTTTTTCGAGTGACTATGGTGCTCAAGAAATGAGGGTTTTGAGAGACTAGAGTAAGAAATACGATCTGCAACATGAATAATCTATGACCATTCTGAAGTTATGTCTTTTCCTAGTAAATGTGTTGTGGGGAGCACAAAGCCAGTGGGTCTACATGTGGTCATAGCAAGCATTTACCAGCACTGATGGGCCCCGCACATGTACATGACAAAAGGACTAACCCAAATTATGGAGCCTCCTTGTTTGTTTGAATTTAAAAATAAAATAATAAAGTTTATTTTGAATCTTCCCAATATTCAGTCATTTCTTTTGGCTTATCTGCAGTGGTTCTGATGATTTGTGTTACAAAAGTTGCCAAGACTGCTTTGGAAAAAGCTTTGGCTGAAAATGAGGATATTGAAGGCATCTTAGCATCGCCCCAGCTGCCCATTGTGGCCGAACCAACTGTGGATCTCAACCAGCCTCTCATAATCAAGATAGACCCTTCTGAAGACAATCATGAAAAATGAAATTAAATGTTGTGTGTAAATTCTTCCCCTACCTTCTTTTAAAAAGGTCATTATCTGTTTTTCTTTTCATCACTTGATGCTTTTGGTGCTTTTTACTCATGATATGTACAGGCCTTGTTCTAGCACTTCAGTTTTGGACAGAAATGACTGATTTTAAGATTAAGAATGCATAATTTAGGTGTAGCTCATGCCTTGGAACTGGAAAGGAAAGATTGAAGGAATCAATAAAATTTATAGCTTTTAACTTTGATGTATTTGGTTTCTCTCTACTTTGTCAAGTACTTCTATAACATTAACCAAACGCATTTGTAAATACACCACAGCAGACCAAATCCCAGAAGAGCACATCTTCTCTGGCCAGCTCACTTGAAAGGAGCAGGTTCTGCAATTGGCCGTCACTGTAAACCATGTTTATATTTTGTATAAATAAACTGAGTAGAAATTCAAATTTCTCTGCAAGAGAAATAATAAGATCAAACAAACAATATGTTAACCTGTCCTTAATAAGAGAGGCCAGATATGATTCTTGTTGGATTCCAGGAAATGCCCATGTGGCTGCGTCATATTGGTGAGTACTGATTGGTCTGGACCGTCATCAGGTGCAACCGCGCAAGCACAAACTTGATTCTGCAGCTTAAAAATCTACAACTATAGCAAGCTTCTGTTTTATATGGCAACGGTATTCTGGATTGAGATCCTGACAGATAAGAACAAATATTTTGTTAACTTATTTACGATTTAATGTTATAGAAGGGAATCTGTGTCTTCTGCAATGGTTATTGGTTATTGCTTTGTTTTATATGCCACTTGCTTTTGGATATAAATTTTCTCTGGAACCCAATTTCTAAAAGTGTCGTGTGTCATTTGAGCTTGTCATGAGCTTGTGACAAGCTGGTTTTATTTATTATTATTTATTATTATTAATGCTAATAATAAAAAAAATCATGTGAGAAGGGCATGTTTTTAAAATAATAATAAAATGTGTGTTTTTCACATGTTAAGAGATGTATGGTACTTTTAGGGACTGAGTTGTAGGAAAGTTTATGTTCCTCGCTTTTCCGTAGATCAACTTCCAGTCATCAAATTAACTTCCCTGATCAAAGTGGATTGAAACTTTCGCGCTGAATTAGTGGGACTGTTGGATATGTAATGATGGAGGAGGATTGCAATGTTGGCAGCCTGATAATATAACATTTGGTGGACTGTAAATGTTGGTGTTTTAATATTTCTTTTGACAAACAAAAGGAGTTAAATGAGTATGTTTGAGAGGAGCCATGATTGGAAGTAAATTCAACGTTTGGGGGATAACAAAAAGCACCACTTGAGATGGACATTGTGTGTGACAAAAACTGATACCTTTTTTTTATAGCATCTGGTTCCATGTTTTCAGTGTCACAGACTCACAGGGTTGCATCAACCGTGCCAGTATGTTCATAATCCCTCAGTGTGGTCCAGATTATGACTTATTTGGATGGTGGATGGTGCAGTCCAATTTGCAGACACTTTAATGCTGGAGCAATATTGGTTGTGGGAAGGAGGGAAAAGTCGTCTATTTTCAAACTTTGGGTTGGAGTAAATCAAAAGTAAGCTTAATGATGAAAGGTGAAGCAACATCATATGCTGCCTCATCATGAGCCTTTGAATTGAGAAGTGGTTACTGTTGGTTCCTGATGCCTTTTCCATCCCAAAGAAACAACAGAAAAGCCACTCTTTAGGTATTTTTTTATAGATTTTTGTTAAGACATTTTATCTTTCCCATAGACTTCTTGTGTCCATTTTTGGGGCTCTGTGGACCCTACCAATTTCTTAGAGGAAGGGTTAACAATATTCCAAAGTTTCTATGGTACAATGCCATGTATCATCTTCATCTACCCTAATCTGATCAGAACCACAAAACTTATAAAATCTCAGCCGTTGGTACATGAATAATAGTACAAACACTTAACTTTATGGGTGTAGGCCTTATATATAGACTACAATTAGTGAAATGTAACACAAATATGCATGTTGTTTCAAAGTTAAAGCTAGCCAAAAAATTCAAGGCCCTCGGTGGAAAAATGCCAGGATTCAGCATTTTTCCACTTGGTGGGTGCTTCGACGGATGCCGCGACCACACTCAAGCGTCAGGATTTGGCACAAGGATCTGGAACCTAAGCGACCGGCCGGTGGAGCTGCAAATAAGAGTTGGATCAATATTGAAGAAGGTTCATACTTTAAAGCCAGGGTCTTCGAAGAGACTGAAATGCAAGAGCATATACAAGGCTTATATGCCTGGAAAAAGTGGGGGTGGGGGTGGAGGAATGAAGAGCTTGCTGTATTACTATGATGAAACATGCCACCCTTATGTTTGGATAAATGAAACTGGGGGTGATTCCTTAAGGATGGTCAAGCAACAGTATATTAGTCTTGAAGACCTGAGGGATTGCTCTGAGATCAGAATCTTTAGGGACCATCAGAGAGGCTGCATATCCGTTCGCAAGAAACCTAGGCTGGATTTTTGCTAAGTATTTTTATCCACTAATTGTAAGTTTGAATGTTTTGTGTTGGTAATGACAGCAAAGATGCTTCTTTGATTTTCTTTTCTTCTTCTTCTTTGGATCCTCTCTTGCTTCCTATGTGAATGTATTGGAAGAACTCAGAATAGAATACACAAGGTATTCTGCAGAATGTAATAGTGCAGCTGTTGGATCTGGTTTTCTTATCAAATTTAGTTTGATCCCAAAAATAAAAGGTGTTCCTTTTTGTTCTTTTGGTGGTTGAGAAATGCAGAAAACACAAACACAAAAAAGGAGCTCTCAAAAGCAGCACTTGTAATATATTGTTATTGTGAGATGCTGCATTGGCCAAAATAATGTTTCAACCAAACATTTGTGACTGACTGGGATCTCTCTGGCATGTTTAGAATGAATATGTTTATATTTTTGGGTCTTTAGGTTAATCCATGAAAGGCACCATAGTTGAGTGAATATTGAACTTGAGTTATTGTTGAGGAGGAGGATCTTAGGTTAATGAACAATGGAGGAGAGCCATAGCCTGCAGCTCTCTTGCCAGGTGATCATATCTCTCTGCCAAACTCTGTTTATGAGCTCCGGCCTCCTCTTGTACTACATTTCTGCCCTCTTTGCAAAGAATCCCCATCATTGTCAATGCCTTTTGAGCGTCTCTTTCACCTTCTCCTCCAAATCTGTTAATTGTGAAAATACATGTCCATATTTACAATAGTCTCCAAATATATATGACGTTTTTTTTTTCTTACAAAAGAAAAAACCATATTATTACCCAATTGGGACATTCAGGTACAAATTCTAAAGCAATGAAATAATTCAGCAGTGGCTTAACCATTATAACTTGGTGCTTTTTTAAGCTACAGTCTTCTAGGTATAGGATTTGACAGAATGCATTAAAACCAACTGGTGTTACAAATCTTTAAATATTGTTCTTTGCGAGCTAACACAAAAACTATTAATTTTCAGAGTGTTTCTAAAAGTTAATTATTAAGTGAACTTTATGAGCCATTTGAGAGTTCAAGTTCTTCTCTATTTATAGGCTCAGTAGACTAGCAGAGGTTGAGATTTATACGACGCGAGACTAGGAGCAAAAACCAATCCAAGGAGCAGCCCAGCCCTAGCCATGCTTTCCTTTTCATTTGTTATTGTTCATCATCATCTCCAAAAAAAAATAACATTCAAACATTTTAATCTTTTTTTTTTTTTTTATTATTATTTTTTTATCATATCATTCACTTTTTATTACTATTTAAATAAAAAAAATTACTACAAAACAAAACATTTTCACATTTTCACTTTTTTATACCAAACTTTTTTTTTTTTTCTTTTTCTACACATCAATCAACATCAATTACAGTATCTAAGGAAAAGGCTTTGCCAAACAAAATAGTCCATGAGCCCCTTCTGCCTAGGGAACTTGGCCTGGGTTTCATCCCAGGCCCTTCTATAGTCTCCAACGCATAGAGCAAGGGAATTTTCCCTGGCCTTATGCGTCTCATTAGCTTATTGGACCTTTAAGTTTTATCTTAAGCTCAATTCTCTAATATATGCACCATTACACTATATATTTCTAGTCCATGTTTTAAATAATTAAAACAATCAGCCCAATAAATAAAAAAAACCTTATTATGGTTAAATTACATTAGCTTGATGAATGACCTATAAGAAAAAATAATTATTGGCTTAAATATGTCTGTAATCATGTCTCTCTGACATTTGTTACGCACCTATATTTTAATTACAATTCATTCCACTAAATAATTATAACTGTTAAATCATCAATTAACCAATTTAATTACTCAATCAATACTTTAATACTCTCACTCATGTGTGGACTGAAACTCCTTTTTAATAGATGAGGCTCAACACGTGAAATATTTAATTTAAATGGGGGTGAATTGATGGAGTCAATGATCGATCTCAGGACTTACTTAAACAATAAATATTTTTGATTAAACAATTAATCCATTTGATTTACTCAATATTGACTTATGATCATTTTTTGAAATATTTCATAGCAGAATTAAGGCTAAAAGGATACTGATACTTAATTCTCTACCTCTTTATCCTTGAGTCACTAATTTTACGTTATTTTCCTACTTGTGAAAAGTACATGTATATATTTTTTAGTATGCCAACCAAAATGTTTTGGCCAGAGTCTTGAGAATAATATCCATAAAATGTATCTAAAGGGAAAATTCTTTATGTCTTTGTTTTCCGACAAAATATTTGGGTTCCCTCTTGGCTTTCTCACAATATCACATGTGATTGACAAACACACCAGATTCTTTGACTATATATTTGGTGTATCAAAGCAATCTCCATGCAACATTGAGTCCACAATTCTCTTAGGATTTAGAATCAAAGTCGTAAATAGTTTTTAAGAAATTATTTTCTTTCCTTAAACTTTTCCTATGGAAGATTGCTTGGAACATTGTAAATACCAAGGCCTGCATCTCACTCCTCTTCTCTCCCCCTTCTCTGCAAATCTAATGTGGATTCCTTGCCTCTTTTTTTTTTTTTTTTTTTTTTTTTCACATGCATTTTTGCACATTGGTTTGGAGAGAATCCTTCGGGCCTTTCAACTCCCTTGCCCTGAACGTCAACAACAATGCTGATTGGATCACTTAAAAAACACAATCAAATGGTGATTCTTGGAAGATGACATTTTAAATCCAAAAAAGTTATTATTAATGTAGTGACGTTTGCTTAGTGACATTTGGCAAAAGACTCTAAACATAGTGACTGGATTGAATAGTAGCGATGTTTGTACAGTGAAAACGTCATTACAAGGTGACATTTAGGACGACGCCTTACCTTCCTAAAAGTGACACTTGCGCTATTCAAGTGTCACTACTCTTTTATAAAAATAAAAAATAATAATATTTTTTACCAAAAAAATATTTATAATACAAAAAAAGAAAAAAAAAAGAAACGCAGCTAATCCAAATCTTTGCCTTAGTGGCTCGTAACCTATCATGGTCCCCATAAGAACAAAGCTCTCCATAAAAGCATTTTCTCCTGGCGACCTCTCTATAACTAGAATAGTCAAGAAGGTAACTATGTAATCCAAAACTTACTCCCCTCTCTCGGATTCCTTCAAAATCAATTTTGACACTGCTATTAGAAACTCATTTTCTGTCCAAGTTGTTATCCGCAGGAACTCTGAAAGGCCATATTATCCAAGCTTTATCCCTTATTAGTCCCCATGTGATCCCAACACAGGCGAGGCTCTTGCAACTCTCTTCACTGCGAAGTTAGCAGCCTCTCTCCCGCCCCCACCCCAAGAAGTTTTGCAATGGAAGGAGACTCTCATGTGGTCATTTTTTTCTTATAACAGCACTACCAGCAGCTTTCCAACCATTTTTCATCAATTTAGAGAATAAAATTATTTTTTGATTCCTTATAACAAAAATTTACAATAGATTCCCTTATTTTTTTTCTTATATGAATTAAATATTATTTCTTTTTATTATTGCAACCAATGAGATAAGAGAAAGGAAAGAGAATTGTTGGGACATGTGAAGGAGAGAGAATCAATTTTTAATAATTTAATAATGAATTGGACATTTACAATGTTTTTCAATGCATTGGAAAACACTGTAGATGTCTTTTGATGTTGATTATATGTAGGGCTTTTGATGTAGGTATTTTTTGATAGTTTTTTTGAGATTTTTCCTAAACATAAGAAATAGAATATGCTATACGGAGTCTGCTATTAGTGTTCTAACATCCCACCATCACACAAAATTGGCCAATCTCTCCCATTATTAATATGGACATTATCTCTTCTATCCATACTTCCTCTTTTGATAAGATAAAAAAATTAACATAAGCGCAAACTTTAGCGTGTATATTATCGCTTTTTGGACGCAGCTAAAAATAGTTTCTCTAGCTTGATTTTTTTTTTTTGGTTGTTTTTTTTTTTTTTTTTTTTGACATGTCCACACAAGAGGGGGGAGAGAAATTCGAACTAGTGATCATCACTTCATTAGGCGTGGTCTTAGCCGATTGAACTACCTCTTGGGGACTTTTTGGTTGTTGTTGTTTATGTTGTGGTATTGTTGTTCCCTCATTTCTTATTCGCAGTGAGAAGAAGCCTTTTTTCCATTTCTGATAGGCTGTTGAAAAAAAAAAACTAGTGATAAAAGTAAAGTAAACCGCTGCCACGCGCATACGAAGAGACATATAAGACACGGTTAGAAATGTCAAAAGGGAGAGAAAACAGCAACAGAGAGAAGCGGTGAATCCGAAGCGATTGTTTCTTCGACTACTTTTCCTTCTTCACACCATTCCATTCCACGCGCACGGAATTGAAAATTCTCTTCGTTTCAAGATTAAGCTTTCCCTTCCTTCCTCGGCCAAACCCCACAAACCCGATCTCTCCCACTCTGTAAATCCAAATGGGAATTTCACTGAGTAGCAATAAAAGACGAAACACCCACTATCTCCACCACCCGCCACCTCCCCACTACCTCTCTGCCCCTTCTTCTTCTTCTTCTTCTTCCTCTTCTCACTATTACCCATTAGAACCCCCACCACCTCCACCACCACCTCCGCCACCACTACTACAACCACCACCACCACCACCACCCCCACATAACTATCTCCCTTATCCTCTACAACCCCATCCTTATCCTACGCACCCTCCTCCAGCTCACTCCTACATCTACTCTGGTGGATACAATTCCTGCAATTACGCCAACCCCATCACCGCTCGATTCTCCTATCAACCTTATCATCCCAATCAGGCTAATGGGTGGCTCGCACCTCGGCCGCCTGTGGGCCCGGCAGTTGAGCCGCCGCGTTACGTTGAGCATCAGAGCGCAAAGAAGGTGAAGAATGATGTGAATGTGCATAAGGACACCCTGCGGATTGCGGTCGATGAGCAGAACCCAGATCACCACTTGGTCTCTTTTGTTTTCGATGCCATGTATGATGGGAGGTGAGGGTGTTCTTTGTCTTATAGATATGTTATGCTTCAAGTTCGTGAATTTTACTGTGTTTTCTCTTTTATTTGGTGCTACATAATGTATGCGTATTAGGGTAGTGAGTAAATTGGTATGAGCGTTTATAGGAGATTTCTTGAGTTGGGTTTTTGTTATATGTTAGATTAGAGACTGTTGGCTTTGTTTGGTTGCTGAAAAAGTTATAGGAAAAGAGAAAAATGGAAGCGAAATTTTGGATCTTTCAAATGTCATTGTTTAGAAATATGTTTGTTAATCTTTAAGAAACATAAGCAATAGAAAATATCAAAACTCTAAGAATTTGTCTTTTTAATCTTTTACTTTCCTCCAGTACTCTAACCAACCAACCAGATCGATGCTATGTGTTTTAATTAGGGAAGATGAATGAGAGAGGGGAAAAAAGAAAAAAGAAGAAGAAAATTAACAGGAAAGAAGAGGAGCATTTCCAGGGCACCCAAAACAGGATAAATACCAACAAAGAAAAGAAGAAGAAGCATTAACTAGTATGCAATAATAAATTTAGGGGTTGATGGGAAACCTTCTAATCTGGCTTGCCTGAACACAGAGAAGTGGAAGGATTTAAAATGGCTGGCCACGACCAAACTATGGTTGGGCTATGGAATTTCCAATTCCTCCCCTCAGCTTGTCACCGATTAGAGACTGAAAAGCATGCATTTTCAAGTGGGGCTGGATGTATTAAATGATTCAGTTTTCTAATGCAAAAATTGGGTTCAAGTAATAGTTACTACCTGAAATTTACATGGTATTGACAGTGAGGAAAGTTGATTTTGAATTGTATTGAAGAGGCTTGTATTAGAGGAATCCCCTTATCTCTGAAAGGAGTGTGTGTGAATGGTTTATGCCTTTGTGATCATTTGGGAGTTTCATTCAGGTGTTTGGTGGGTTCGGAATAAAACTTAGTTATGACAAGCCCATTTGAAGAAAGAGCTTTGAACTTTCGGATGTGTGTTACAATTTCTTTTTTTCTTTTTTGGATGAATGATGTTGTTACCATATTGCTTCGCTGCTTACCAGCAAAATCCATTTTGCTGTTGCTTGCTATTGTTGCATTACTATCGTAAAATATCCACCATTTAAACCATCTGGTGTGAGCCATTAACTCATTAAGCTATATCAGATCTGCAAACATTTTATATGCACTTTTCTTTAAGTGTTCAAAGCACAATTTCAATAAAACAAATTATTTGATCGCAAAACGCAGTATCAGTTTGAGATTATTATAGCACCATTTCAAGGTTATCGCCATGATCATACTAGAAGTGTTATTCTTCATTTAAATATGCAATTCAAATGCCTTTGAATTGTCTAGTGTGACAAATTGGTATAGTTGAACATTTTGGCTCCTACATGTGTGTGTATGCATGCTGTGGAACAAAGGTTCTGCTAAGTAGTGAACTGTTGGTTACTATATTAATATGTGACTTGAACTTATAAACTGATTGTGATTCTGTCAGCTGTTGTCATCATAGGGATGGCTTCATGTGAAAGCTGCATCTTTTGAAACTTTACATGGATTTATATTGTATGTTTGTTAAGTTGGGACTTTGAGTTATAGATGGATGGGGGCAGGGTATTAGTACATCTGCCACATAATTTAAATGTGGGAATTTGTCCTCTATACCATGAGCACTTTAGGGTATCCCCAAGATATGTTCAGATACCGCTATACAATTACAACCCGTCTTTGCTCAATGGATACAAAATACCACCCGGTGCAACAGCCCCTGGTGCAACAACAAGCACTTGTTTGACTTGGGGGGAGGGGGGGGGGGGGGGGGTTGCTGATTTAGTGGTAGTGGGCGGAAAAGTTGCTTTGTTACCTATTCCATTAGGAACCACAGATTTTTTGGGACATCACATTCATGCATTTACGATGAAAGGTGCATTTTCTCATTTGTTGAGCCTGTTAGAGCTGTTGAATGAACACAGAGATATTTGTTCTCAATAAGTGATATATGTCAATTCTGATTTTGTCACTCATCGGATTAGTTAAAATATGAGATAATAGTCTCTGGTGTTAGTATTGATGGTGGAATGAACATTTGACTGCATAGATTCTGGAGATCAAGCCAGGTCAGGCAAAGTATAGAACAAGAATAAACTGTTCAGAATGAGCCTGGCATGGAGCAAAAATTAGAAACCATTTTGTCCGGGTTACTTACCTCCAATCTTACCACTAGTGCTGCTCTAGATTAGCTAGCCAATTAGTGCCCACTTGGGCCTACAGCTGTGGAATGGGAAGGTAGTGATCTCCCATCTTTAGCCCTTCGTGTTTTCTTTTTTTTTCTTTTTTTTTTTCTTTTTTTAAAAAGGCGTTACAATGACAAAAGTTTCTGTCAAAAGAAGCAAGGTCAGACATGGTCTTGCTTAATATCTTGCACACAGTGGGTAACTTCTCACACTGCCCTTGCCAAACTTGCCTCTTCAGCTTATAAGCTGTAAGGTTTCTTGTGCCTCAAATAAAGTACTAAAAAAATCAGAATGTTAATTCGGTAGTCTGTAACTGGACATGTTTTGATTCTGGGCCTTGAATTGTTTAGACATTTCAAGTACCAAAATATGATTAATTCTTTAAGTATCACTTGGAGTTGAAATCAATGAGCTTTGAAATTGCATAAATGGCACAATGACAATTATTTTGTAGATGTAAAGCTGCATTTACATGATGATTGATTATATAAGTGATTTGTCAATAAAATAAAATATCACCCGTTTTAAATGAGTGTTGCATACACCATGGAATGTCTTTTCGTTAATAATTTTCTTCTGGTTCTGTTTTCTGATTGACAGCATCACTATTTTCTACTTTGCCAAGGAAGAGGCGAACTGTAGGTTTGTTCCAGCACTTCCTGAAGTCTTTATGCCTGTGAGAATTCCCTTCCAGAAAGGACATGGCCAGAAATTTGTTCAGCCTTCAGGAACAGGCATTGACTTAGGCTTCTTTGAGTTGGATGATCTCTCAAAACCATCACCCGGAGAAGATGTATTTCCTTTAGTAATATCTGCTGAAACATGTTTGCCTCCTCATTCAACTAAAGAGCATCTTGGTGAGCCTGTGCCCAATGCAGACCCTCATACACAGATTACTCAAGCTATTCTAGAGAAGAACAATGAAGAACCTTTCCGAGTGAGAGTTATTAAGCAAATATTGTGGATTGATGGGGTTCGGTATGAGCTCCGTGAGATATATGGAATAGGAAGCTCAGTAGTGGAAGACTTTGATGACAGTGACCCAGGGAAGGAGTGCGTGATATGCATGACTGAACCTAAGGATACAGCTGTATTACCTTGTCGACATATGGTGAGAGTTACATCTGTATTTTCTCAATTACATTAAAATGTGACAATGATTAAAGAGAAACTGTATGCCAGTTCTTCTGCACTCATAATTGTTAATGAGATAGGATGTTAATAGTGATGATCGGGAAGCCAAGTAATGTGGATGATTTGATTCCAATGGCATGAGCTTGAGTCTTCTGATCACCTGTTTACCCTTGATTGGATCCCATCTGTGATTGCTGCAAACCAACCAATTTCATGTTGGCTATGAATTGTCAAGTTAATTGCAAACACATGAAGAGAGTTCTCACATTAGAGGTTGGGTCATTCATATGATACCCTGGCTTTGATTGTTTCCTTCATTTCCATCTTTCTGTTTGAACTGTTTCAAAGTTGTAGATCTAGCTGTTCAATGGTATGTGGTTAGAACATACCACACCATCAGTGAAGAATTTTCAATAAGCAATTTACTGATGAAAACATACAAAATTAAATTGAGAACAGTGCGTGCTATTTATGGAAATATCCTTATGATATCTTCCCAGAGGGTGAAAATCTACTTCTTGTACATATGTTGAGTTCGTTGGTACCAGTTGTGATTGTTTATGTACCATTTGCTGGAGTATAATTTTCTCTTTTCCTTTACTTTTCATATTCAAAACCTCAGTTGCTTTGTTCTGAAGTTATATATCTGGTATTTTTCAGTGTATGTGCAGCGAATGTGCAAAAGCATTGAGGATGCAATCAAATAAGTGCCCAATATGCCGTCAGCCTATCGAGGAACTTTTAGAGATCAAGATAAAAAATGGTGATCAGTAAGAGATTCTCTTCTTCATACTAAAGTTGGATTGCACGGTATGGCTGTCAACTTTTTTTTCATTTGTATGTGTTGTCACTATATCTCTCCATATATATTTTTCCTTGTATCATAAAAATTGTAACAGAATTTAATTTTCATCTGATGTTTTGTTGACTTGCAGTGTATGCGTTTGTGAATCTGTAAGTGTTCAACAGTCTTGGCAACAGGCCATTTGTCTAGTTATTGCAAGATTTTTTTTTTTTTTTTTGAAAAGCATAATAAAGGGTATGGTTATGAACTGCATGGTTATAGAATAAAGCTTGTATGAGTTGGAGCAACCTTTTTCTGATTGTAACATAATCTCACTAAGTGGTGGAACACCCCCCACCCCCCCCCCCCCCCCCCCCCCAAAAAAAAAAAAAAAAAAAAATCAGATATTATTTCATGATCCTTTCTGGTGAAAAAAAAAAGAAAAAAAAAAAAAAAGAACTTCTTAGCGCTGCCCCCTCCTTGACTGAACTTTTATTCATCGGTATATCTGTGGATTAGTGAGTGGTTTGGAGAGTCAAAAAGCAAGAAAGTATGACACTTTGAAGTTAACTGGATGAACATTCTAGGTATTGAGTAAATGCCTTCTTCCTCTTGGCTAACAGCCAAAAAGAGGCTGAGAGGGAATATTTACCATTGAAGTTAGGTATACGTGGGACAAACCAAGAATCTGGCCTTGAAAGGAACCTTTGAAGCGATGAAAACAAAATAGCCTGCAATAACACTACCATTCATTGCATGTTATTGAGCATCTTTTTGTACGTGACCTCTCTGATCTTTTTTGCCTGCCAGCTGGGGTCACAGAAATGGTTCCCCTTACAGTGCTAATAGTTACACTTTTTTTTGATAAATGTTAAAATTGTATGATGTTCATCCTATGGAACTGGAAATATATTGGGTACTTTCTAGTATTTTCTATAACTTGTATGCAGCAACTCTACAGTGTTGGAGGATTTCGGAAATCCCTCTTTGCGTGACACTACTGGTTGATGGGTAAGGCACTTTATGGTTCCACCCCAACCCCATAAGAATTTCACCGTGTACAAATTTCTGACTGAAAAATTCCAACTTGACTGCTTTATCTTTTCAGCCTGTATAATAATATTCACTTCTCTTTCAAACCTAAAATTTTTTGAAGTTCTGTAACCATGTGTATATTCACTCAGCCGTAACTTGTCCAAACATTGATGCATAACTACCTTTTTTCTCTCCTCACAAGCAATATGAACTTTTTTACTCTTGTTTAAAGTTGGTGCTTTGATAAAAATCATACATAGGGTTTCATTCTTTATATGGTGGCATCTGGTTAGGATGGAAATTGTGAAATATGGGCACACCCAATGAGGGGGAATGAGTCTAAAATTTATACATGACATTGAATGAGCAAAGCAAAAACAGAATAGAGTCTGGGCTTTCTTTGGTAGTCAGAACTTGCTAGTTGCTACTGTTTTCTTCTCAGCAACACTAAAAATGTAGAGCAAGGAAAGATTGCAGCCAGAGAACATGTGAGCCTGCTCTTTTAGCAGCCATGTAAGTTATAAGGCTTAATAAATGGCCTCCCTCAATCTGCATCTTCTTCTGTTATCAATCAGCATCGGAGGGCCATATGAAAATGGCAATGGCAATGGCTTGCCTAGCTGCTCAAGTCATTCCCTAAAAGAACATTGAGAAGAGACAAAAGAGATGTGAAAGCCTCTTCAAAATCACTCTGGCCAACCCTAATTTCCCATTGCTTTCTTACTATTGAATCCAACACACATATTTTGATTAATTATTGATATCTTAGTGAACAGGCTTCAGTAGGCTTTGGCTTTGGCTTTGAGAAAAGCAATGAACAAATCTAACGGCTACCATTGGCTTGTATTGAAGCAGGAAAGCAATGTTGGTTTAATTAGGTCCTTGGTCACCATTCAAAATGCCTTTTTACAGGTAAAGTGAGCAGTTCAAAGGGGGGAGGATGAAAGAAAAGGTAAAGGGGAAAAAAGCCACCAAGGTTTTCGTCAAGGTTTAGGCTTTTGAGAAGGAAGACAAAAAAAGAAAGGGGGTTCACATTCTCTTTCCTTTTTACCCAAATAACTTGAATAATTGAGCAAACTTTTTTCGCCAAATCCTCTTCTCAAGTCTTCTCCTTTTCAAAAGAAATTTGCTCCAATTTGACAGCAAATAAAAATCAGTGAAAAGAGAGGCGTAGGATTCAAGTATCCCATAATTGATTTGATTTTGGGCTTAAAAGAATAAATTAATAAAAACCAAATATCAAAACTTCATAATGAACTTATAACTATATTTAATTACTTGCTGGGTTTTGCTGGGTTTCCCACTTCTTTATTATTATTTAAACAATTATAAACCCTACCAAATACTTTAATTCATGATTACGCGTGGTAGACACATATTGCAATACTTGAACGAATCAAAGAATCTTTTTAACTTTATAACTTTTACTCTTTATTGAGCATATATTGAACCCCATCTAATTATCACCTCTGCTTTCTTCCTAATTACTCCATCCAACAACAACAAACCTCACGTGTACTCTAATTACTCCATTTTCTTTAACATTTCCAATTATTTTCCCGACTAATTACTTATGAATTCTAGTTGTTTAGTTTTCTCCCAAGTTATTGATCCAATAAATCATTTCTTCTTTTATTTATTTTCTCCTATATTAAATCGTATATGGATTACAATTGCAAATAAATTGGAGTAATGCTTGGAAGCATCACTTTTTTCGGAATTTATCTCAAAAAAAAAAAAAATGCGGGATGGCAAAATGGTAATATATAAGAGTAAATAATAAATGCAAAATTACTTTCTTTTTTTTGGGGGGAAACTTCACTTATCTCCCTTATACTTTCGCGCTTTTTGCAGACACCCCCCATTGTTCAAAACTTCTAACTTTGGTGTATCAAACTTTCGTTTCCTTTCAAATACCCCCTATCGTTAACTTTTGACCTTTCTACCCCTAAATTATTTTTTTAAAAAAATTATTTTTTAATAAAAAATAAGGGCACGATTGTAATTTTCCACCCTTTCCGTTAGGATTTAACAGAAAATCCTAACGGAAGGGGCAAAGTAAAAGGAAACGAAAGTTGGATACATCAAAGTGAAAGGTTTTGAACAATGGGGAGGTGTCTGCAAAAAGCACGAAAGTATAGGGGGATAAGTGAAGTTCCCCCTTCTTTTTTTTTACCATCCCACGTCACTTTTTCTGAAAAAAATTGGAAAAAGGTGAAGCTCTCAAGCATTCCTCAATGAGATTGTCCCTTTCACATAAATTCCAATCCTTATTAGTTGCTATATTTACAGTAAGTATCTGTCAATCAATATTTGATTTAGAAAGTTTATTCACTATTTTTGCACTGGCTGTTAAAGAATACGAGTTACGTACTCTCACTTTAATGTTTTTGAACCTCTAAAATGGTGTGAAAGACGTATACCAATTTTATAAAAAGGGTCTTAAAGAAAGAAGGTATAGCCTTAGACCATCCGTCTCTCTGTGTGCCAGAGTCTCATTTGCCTATTATCTGCTTATAGCACCCCCCCACTCTATCTCTTTCTCTCTCTCTCTCTCTCTCTTGCCCTGAAATAGAGAAAGCAGAATCTGAATCTGCCCCAATTCAAGGACATGAAATTCGACATCAGCAGCAGCAACAAAGGAGGGAACAACAAAGGTGCCAAGGGAGGTGTTAGTAACCAGCCCAAAGGTGGGCAACCACCAAACCCGCAGCAGCAGCAGCAGCAACATCTTCAGCAGCTTCAGCAACTTCAGCATCTTCAACAACTTCAGCAACTACAACAGATGAAAGGGTTCCAGGGTCTGAATCTGCCCCAATTCAAGGACATGAAATTGCCCGCCGCCAAGGACCAGGCCCCAAGCCAGAAGACAGTGAAGTTCGACATCAGCAGCAGCAGCAATGGAGGGAACAACAAAGGTGCCAAGGGAGGTGGTAATAACCAGCCCAAAGGTGGGCAACCACCAAACACGCAGCAGCAGCAGCAACATCTTCAACAACTTCAGCAACTACAACAGCTTCAGCAACTTCAGCATCTTCAACAACTTCAGCAACTACAACAGATGAAAGGGTTCCAGGGTCTGAATCTGCCCCAATTCAAGGACATGAAATTGCCCGCCGCGAAGGACCAGGCCCCAAGCCAGAAGACAGTGAACTTCGACTTGCCTGAGGACGATGATGACGAATTTGATGACGAGGATTTTGAAGATGACGAGTTTGAGGATGAGTTTGACGATCCCCATCATCCCCTCAATAAGATGAAACCTATGATGGGTAATGGTCAGAAGCCTAACATCCTCATTTATGTCCTGTGTTTACAAAAAATGTTGCCTTTTCCTTTATTCATAATTGCATTTGTTTTTTTTTCTAAAATTAAAAAAATAATAAAAAATGCTGGGTTATTTTTCACCACCGACATAGATGCAGAGCAGGGGAAGGTGACAGTCACTGGGAATGTAGACCCAGCAGTTCTCATCAGGAAGCTTGCGAAATCAGGTAAACATGCAGACCTCTGGGGTGCTCCACAGGCCAACAATAACAACCAGAACAACATGGCTAACCAGTTCAAGAACATGCAAATTGACAACGGCAAAGGAGGGAACAACAAAGGTGCCAAGGGAGGTGGTAATAACCAGCCCAAAGGTGGGCAACCACCAAACCCGCAGCAGCAGCAGCAACATCTTCAGCAGCTTCAGCATCTTCAACAACTTCAACAACTACAACAGATGAAAGGGTTCCAGAGTTTGAATCTGCCCCAATTCAAGGACATGAAATTGCCCGCCGCCAAGGACCAGACCCCAAGCCAGAAGACAGTGAAGTTCGACATCAGCAGCAGCAGCAAAGGAGGGAACAACAAAGGTGCCAAGGGAGGTGGTAATAACCAGCCCAAAGGTGGGCAACCACCAAACACGCAGCAGCAGCAGCAACATCTTCAACAACTTCAGCAACTACAACAGCTTCAGCAACTTCAGCATCTTCAACAACTTCAGCAACTACAACAGATGAAAGGGTTCCAGGGTCTGAATCTGCCCCAATTCAAGGACATGAAATTGCCCGCCGCCAAGGACCAGGCCCCAAGCCAGAAGACAGTGAACTTCGACTTGCCTGAGGACGATGATGACTTTGATTATGATGATGACGAATTTGATGACGAGGATTTTGAAGATGACGAGTTTGAGGATGAGTTTGATGATCCCCATCATCCCCTCAATAAGATGAAACCTATGATGGGTAATGGTCAGAAGCCTAACATCCTCATTTATGTCCTGTGTTTACAAAAAATGTTGCCTTTTCCTCTATTTATAATTGCATTTGTTTTTTTCTAATTTTTTTTTTTTAAAAAAAATGGTGGGTTATTTTTCCTTTTGTTAGGGGTTTTCACCACCGACATAGATGCAGAGCAGGGGAAGGTGACAGTCACTGGGAATGTAGACCCAGCAATTCTCATCAGGAAGCTTGCGAAATCAGGTAAACATGCAGACCTCTGGGGTGGTCCAAAGGCCAACAATAACAACCAGAACAACATGGCTAACCAGTTCAAGAACATGCAAATTGACAATGGCAAAGGAGGGAACAACAAAGGTGCCAAGGGAGGTGGTAATAACCAGCCCAAAGGTGGGCAACCACCAAACCCGCAGCAGCAGCAGCAGCAGCAACATCTTCAGCAGCTTCAGCAACTTCAGCAGCTTCAACAACTTCAGCAACTACGACAGATGAAAGGGTTCCAGGGTCTGAATCTGCCCCAATTCAAGGACCAGGCCCCAAGCCAGAAGACAGTGAACTTCGACTTGCCTGAGGACGATGATGACTTTGATTATGATGATGACAGATTTGATGGCGAGGATTTTGAAGATGACGAGTTTGAGGATGAGTTTGATGATTCCCATCATCCCCTCAATATGATGAAACCTATGATGGGTAATGGTCAGAAGCCTAACATCATGATGATGAATGGTATGATGAATGGAACTAATCCACAGCTCATGAACGCTCAGAAGGGTGGGAATGTTGGGGGTAATGCCAAAAAAGGTGGTGGTGGAGCTGTGCCGATTCAGGTGAATGGCATGGGTGGTGGGAACAATGACGGCAAAAACGGTAATCGGATTATGGGGGAAAGAAGGGTGGTGGAGGAGGAGGAGGAGGAGGAGGAGGATGAGGAAACAATCAGAATCAAGGCGGCGGCGGTGGGAAAAATGGTGGCAGAAATGGCGATGGCTTACCCCAAGATGCTAAAAATGTTTGATGTTTCCGGGCATTGAAGGGGCACAAGTCTTACGTTTGAAACCTTTATTTGGGTGTTACAAATTCCGTTCCGGTCCAGTTGAATAAACGTCATGGGTTGTTTTTGTTTTTTTTTTGTTTTTGTTTTTTTGAAGGGTTGTTTTTGTTTTGTTTTGTTTTGTTTTTTTTTTTTTTGAAGGGTTGTTTTTGTTTACATGTCCAGAAAGTTGAATGAAACGTATCTTTTATTGCTCTAGTTGTTGGTTTCATGTCTATGTTTATAAAACGTCTATGGAAACTTCTCTTTCAAATCTTTTTCATATTAAACTTCTTCCTCCACTTTAAATTTAAGCAATTTATTTTAGAAACAATTACTCTTATCATCTTCGTGTACACCGAAAGAGTTTAGGAAATGTCGTTTAATTTCAACTTCCAAATAAATATATTTTAGTTATTTTTACTTAAATTTGAATCAGTTGATCAAACACCGTACTCGAAGTCAACTTAACTTGTAGTAAAGTAGAAAATAAGCACATGTGAGTTTCGCAGATATGTCACGGGATAACACTCTGAATTCTATGTCAGTATTTGCTTTAGTCGGAAAAAGAATGAAACTCAGAAACCTGTTTTGTGAGAATTACAAGCGTTTTGTGAATGAACCCTTTTCTCTCTTTTTATTTTTTAATTTTTGTGAAGTGATTTTTGTTTACTGATTGTTTCAAAGAGAAAGAGGTCCAAGAATAACCAATTTGATTTCCTAAACTTTACTAAGTTAGGCTGTTACTTTCTCATGCTCCGAGAATATCAAGACGTTAAGATACCCGCCCCTATTACTTTCTAATCTGGCTTGCCTGAACACAGAAAAATGGAAGGATTTAGCTGGCCACGACTAGGGCTGTAATCGAGCCGAGTTTGGGCAAGTTGGGTATGTTCAGGATTGGCTTATTCACACGAGCTCGAGTCGAGCTTTAGTCGGGTACCTAAATCCTAGCTCGGTTCGACCCGCAAAGAAAAAAATGGTGTGCGAACTCGAACTCGAACTCGAGCTCGCCTATTGGTTAAGCCGAGTGCCTTATCGAGTACTCGGCTCGCTTGGCTCGAGTACTAGACAAGGCTGGAATGTCGTCCCCCAGAAACACCCCACAGAAAACAGAATGACTAAAAAAATAAAAAATAAAAATTACAGTTTACCCTCCAAAGTTGACAGCGCTTTTCAATTCAAACATCAAAGTTTCAATTTTTGCAATCTACCCTTACAAAGTTCCAATTTTTTTTTTTTTTTTTCTAATTCGACCAATATCATCCCAAAATTTCCATATTGCCCTTGATTTTTTTTTTTAAAAAAAATTTTTATGAAAAAAAAATAAATTTGGGGGTGCAAAAATGATCAGATGAACAAAGTCACCCTGAATTTTTTTTAAATTTTTTTTATAAAAAATAAAAAAAATAAAAATTAGGAGTAATAATATGGAAAGTTTTGGATAAAGTTGGTCAAATTGCAAAAATTTAAAACTTTGGGGGGTAAATTGCAAAAATTGAAACTTTGGTGTTCGAATTGAAAAACGTTGTCAACTTTGAGGGGTAAACTGTAATTTTACCAAATAAAAAAAATAAGAAGAAGAAATCCGAATCATTGAGGAGGTAGAACATTTTTTTCTAAGAAATCCACTCTTGATGTGAGACAGCGATGGCAGTTCGGCGATGAGGGGTCCAGGAGAAGAGACTCAAGTGCGAACGAGATGTGCGATGGGGTGGGTTTTGCGCCGTCTGAGAGCAAAGTACAGAACTGGAGAAAGCAGCTACTGGTGCTAAAGTCTAAAGATAAGATCATAAGATGCAAGAATGAACGGCAAGGATGAAATGCTTAGATCTAACGATAAATTGGCCTTTTGGGAATATGTGACCATGTGAAGCTTTTGGGAAGATGTGATCATGTGAGCGTCAAATTGGCCTTTTGTCGACAGAAACCATTAAAGTTACTTTTTCTTTCTTTCTTTTCTTCTCTTTTTTTTTTTTGGGAAGCAAGTTACTTTTTCTTTTTTAATTCCGTTTAGTTACTTTTTATTTTTTTTATTTTTTTTGTGAGTTCGTTTAGTTATTTAGTATGCATTGATTGCTATTAGACTAATTAAGTAATATATTAGTATTGTTTTTATTGATCTGCAAGGACCACCCATTTAATATACTATTAGTAATTTAGTATATAGTATATAATTACCAACAAAAAAAAATGCTATAAGTTAATAGTTATTCTGATTAAATTGGAATAATGATTCCATTATTAAAAAATGATATACCTATTACTTTTCCCATAATACCCTCCACAAAAATGGATAATTATGCCAGTTGTTTCCATGTGTATATGGACATACGGACCAGATCAGGTCAGAATTCCACCATTTCACATGGCACATCAACAGCCTGCATTAAATGATAAGACAACATTTACCATTAACTATTATTAACTTTAGTAGTATTTTTAAAAAATTACTATAATGGGAACTATTTATATTAATTAATGACGGTAAAGTATTTTATTTAAAAAAATAATATTAAGTTAATAGTTGAAAAAATTATAGTTTATCCCTCTAAAGTTGACAACGTTTTTTAATTCGAACACTAAAGTTTCAATTTTTACAATTCACTTCTCAAAGTTTTAAATTTTTGCAATTTGACCAATTGTATTCAAAACTTTCCAAATTGCCCCTATTTTTTTGTTGTTTTTTTTGTCATTGTGCATTTATGCAATTTCAAAGCAATTTTTAAAGTTTTTTATAAAAAAAAATTTACATGATGATTGATTATATAAGTGATTTGTCAATAAAATAAAATATCACTCGTTTTAAATAAGTGTTGCATACAGCATGGAATGTCTTTTCGTTACTAATTTTCTTCTGGTTCTATTTTCTGATTGACAGCATCAATATTTTCTACTTTGCCAAGGAAGAGGCGAACTGTAGGTTTGTTCCAGCACTTCCTGAAGTCTTTATGCCTGTGAGAATCCCGTTCCAGAAAGGACTTGGCCAGAAATTTGTTCAGCCTTCAGGAACAGGCATTGACTTAGGCTTCTTTGAGTTGGATGATCTCTCAAAACCATCGCCTGGAGAATATGTATTTCCTTTAGTAATATCTGCTGAAACATGTTTGCCGCCTCATTCAACTGAAGAGCATCTTGGTGAGCCTGTGCCCAATGCAGACCCTCATACACAGATTACTCGAGCTATTCTAGAGAAGAACAATGAAGAACCTTTCCGAGTGAGAGTTATTAAGCAAATATTGTGGATTGATGGGGTTCGGTATGAGCTCCGTGAGATATATGGAATAGGAAGCTCAGTAGTGGAAGACTTTGATGACAGTGACCCAGGGAAAGAGTGCGTGATATGCATGATTGAACCTAAGGATACAACTGTATTACCTTGTCGACATATGGTGAGAGTTACATCTGTATTTTCTTAATTACATTAAAACGTGACAATGATTAAAGCGAAACTGTATACCAGTTCTTCTGCACTCATAATTGCTAATGAGATAGTATGTTAATAGTGATGATCGGGAAGCCAAGTAATGTGGATGATTTGATTCCAATGGCATGAGCTTGAGTCTTTTGATCACCTGTTTACCCTTGATTGGATCCCATCTGTGATTGCTGCAAACCAACCAATTTCATGTTGGCTATGAGTTGTCAAGTTAATTGCAAACACATGAAGAGAGTTCTCACATTAGAGGTTGGGTCATTCATATGATACCCTGGCTTTGATTGTTTCCTTCATTTCCATTTTTCTGTTTGAACTGTTTCAAAGTTGTAGATCTAGCTCTTGAACGGTATGTGGTTAGAACATACCACACAGACACACACAGACCATCAGTGAAGAATTTTCAATAAGTAATTTACTGATGAAAACATACAAAATTAATTTGAGAATAGTGCATGCTATTGATGGAAATATCCTTATGATATCTTCCCAGCGGGTGAAAATCTACTTCTTGTACATATTTTGAGTTCGTTGGTTATTAAGAGAGTGCAGGATAATTGCGCTCGAGCGCAGATCAGTCGCAGTTCCAGGATGCTTTCTATATCCGAGTGTGCTCAAACGCAGATCGAACGTAGATCGGTCGCAATTCCAGGGAGTTTTTCATACCCGAGTGCGCTTGAACGCAGATTGAGTGCACATCAAGCGCAGTTCCAGAAAGAGTTTTTTATACACGTGAACAACTGTATTTCTTTGTTGTAAATTTGTTGGTGATTTGTTATAATCAGTTGGAGTTAGTTGGTAGTTGTTAGAAGCTTGTTAAGCTTATAATCAAGTCTATAAATACTACTTCATGTAACTTGAAACACTTAAGTTGAATACATCAGAGAATTCATTCACTCTCTGTTTTTCATCTGTTCTTGAGTTTTCTTCCCTCTTATTTGCATTCTTTTGTAACGAATTGCAAAGTTTGTCATGGTATCAGAGCCATAATCACAACTGTGATTCATCTGCAATTTTCAGTTTATCTTCAATGGTAGACCTTCCATCGTCTTCTGCTCACCCACGTCCTCCCTCAAAATTTTCGATTTCCATGGAAAACCAACCTCCAAATAGTCACACTCGTCCAAACAATTTCTTTAATCCTTTTGCAAACACTCGCCCCATTGATCCTTTCAGCCCTTTGTTTCTCCACAGTGGTGATAATCCAAGGATTTTGTTAGTTCCTCAGCCATTGTCAGGAGAAAATTACAGCACCTGGAGCTGTTCAATGCTTGTTGCTTTGAGTGCAAAGAACAAGATGTGTTTCATTGACGGTTCTTTTCCTAAACCTTCAGTTTTTTAGAGTTATTACAATGCATGGGTTCGTTGTAATGATCTTGTAGTTTCATGGATCCTTAATTCTGTTTCCAAGGAGATTTATTCTACTGTCATCTACATTACTTCCTCTGAAGTTATGTGGCAGGATCTCAAAGACAGATACTCTCAAAGAAATGGTCCTCGTGTTTTTCAGTTGCAGAAAGCCATTTCCACAGTCACTCAGGAAAATTCCTCTGTAAGTCAATACTTTACTCGTATTAAGGCTCTCTGGGAAGAACTCAATAACTATAGACCTATTTCTATATGCAATTGTTGCCATTGTGGTCGTATGAAGTCCATACTTGAGCTCTATAGCCAAGAAAAAGTTATGCAGTTTTTGATGGGTCTGAATGATTCTTTTTCAACTGTTAGGGCACAGATTTTGCTAACAGACCCTCTTCCACCCATCAATAAGGTTTTTTCTCTTATTATTCAAGAGAAAAAAGAAAGGGAAATCATTGTCAATTCCCTTAGTCATGATACTTCTGCCCTCATGACTAGAACATATATACCTAACCCTGTTGCATCATCTATGCCTAACCCTGTTGCACCATCTATGCCTAATCCTGCTACCTCACCTATATACCATTCACATGACCATGCTGCCTACATGACCAAAGCCACTTCATCAGGGCCAAGGTTTTCTAAGCAGAACTTTAAGAAGGATTGCCCCATATGCTCTCATTGTGGAATAGCAGGTCATACTATTGAAAAATGTTACAAGGTTCATGGTTTTCCACTAGGGTTTAAGTTCACTCGAAGCAAACCCAATTTTCCTGCTCCACATTCATCAAACGAAGTGTAGGGAACTGATTTGACCAAGGTTCAGCAGTTGAGTAATCCTCCTCTGGCCATGATCTCTGAGTAGTGTCAGCAATTGATGGAATTTCTAATCCTCCTCAATCTTTTGCTACAAATTTTGTTGCTAGCACAACAGGTTATCTCCAACCTCTTAATCCAAAATTTTCTGTTTTTTCTGCTTCATTTGTTAAAGTTGTATCACATTTCATATAACAACACATTTCTTGGATTATAGATATTGGTGCAACTAACCACAAGATTAGCTTTCCATAGGGGTGGGCACGGGTCGTGGAGGGGCGGGTATCGGTATTTTTTTCACCTGCCACGCACAATGCGGGTTCTGGAAATTCCAACCCGCCACCTGAGTACAATGAAGAATATTCGCACTGGTTCGAGTGTTGCGGGGTGGGTTGTGAGGGTTTTGCGGGTTGTGTAGGTTGGGTTCTCTCTTCCTCAGATCCTCTCATTTCTTTCCTCCGCCGGCTTCTTTTCTTTCTTTTTCATTTCATCTTTTCTGCAGGTTTCTTCTCCTCCTAAACAAACACAAGTTACACAACCCCTACGTCAGAACCCTTGAATCAAACCTAAACTAAGGAACTTGGAATTAAATCTAGACGAGGGAGAAAAAAACCTCAAATTTGGACCAAGAACTTGAGATATCTTGAGAGAGAGAGAAAAACCTAGATCATGGTCTAGAGGTGGGAGCAGCGCAGTAGCCTGTGGCCTGAGGATGTCGAGCGGTGGCGTAGACGAAGAGAGAAGCAAACGAGAGATGGAGAGAGAGTCGCTAACGAGAAAGAGAGAATAGACCAGAGCAAGAGAGATGATAGAGAGCAGGAGATGGAGAGAGTAGAAGTGAGAGACGAGAGAGAGGAGAAACGGCACAAGAAAAAAATGATTAGAGTTAGGATTTTTTTTGTTTTATACTTATGTGGGGTTGGGTGGGGCGGGGTGAGTACCCATAAGGAAAAAATTTCAAAACCCACAACCCGCCCCACCCCACGTGGGTTGAGAGAAATCCACCCATACCCATAAAAAAAAAAACACTTAAAATCCGCGCCCCACCCCACGTGGGTTGAGAGAAATCCACCCATACCCATAAAAAAAAACACTTAAAATCCGCGCGGGGCGGAGCGGATCGGGGTGGGGCGGGTTTTTGCCCACCCCTAGCTCTCTATCCCTTTTTACCTCAATTACTAATATAGTTTCAACACATGTGAAGTTAACAAATGGATCTATAGCTTCTGTCACACACATAAGTACTGTCAAACTTTCAGACAATCTAAGATGTTGTCTCATCTTCTTTGCTGGATATTATTTTAT